>NW_022196903.1:96545411-96569674 GCF_008632895.1 Mastomys coucha
ATTGTTGTTCGTCCAAAGGGGCTGCAAACCCCTCAGCTCCATTGGTCCTTTCTCTAACTCCTTCACTGAAGGACCTGTTTTCATTATTGCTGCTGTTGTGTTTGTTTGATTTTTATCTGATAAAATCTTTGGCCTTCTTAAATGGTTTTCTAAAATATATATGTTTAGGTTTCTATGGAAAGAAAAGACTGTGTAAAGAAAATAATGCAGTTAAGGTCATAATTGTTTGTTTGGTTTTTGTTTGTTTTTAATAGTCTGGATTATTTTTTCTCTATGGTAAGAAGGGTTCTGACATGAGTATAGAAAGACAATCACGTTAATAAATAATAGGACTACATGTATCAGGAATGTTCTATAAAACAGATGGGTGAATGGCATATTTTACATGAAACAAATTAATTTGAGACAGCAGATTGAATTGATATTACATAGTTGAAATAGTTATTTATGGATAACTGCCTTCCATTTTATATATTCATGCCACTATGATTCAAAGATGCTACTAGATTCTTGACACATACATAATTCTCAGTATAATTTCTGTTGTACATAAATGTGTATCTGGTATATGTTGATGGGCTCACGTATGTGGGTAGGGTAATGGTTAACATTGGAAATTTAGGTAATGTCTCTTGGCCATTCCTGAGCTTGCTGTTTCTACTAGCTTAGCTATCCAACATGCTTCGTGGATTCTTTGTTTCCAAGTCACATGCTAAGAATCTAAACTTGGATCCTCATGCTTGTGTGCCAACATTTTACCTTCTGATCCATTACCTCAGCCCCTCAGCATTATTTTTAAAATTTTATGGATTACTAAAAAATGTAATAAAATGTTATTATGATAAAAAATTGATAAATTTGTACAAAACATTACTATAGAATAAAAAGTATAGTTTTGGTAATGTAAATATCTTAGAGAATTTGCCTAATAGTCATTTGTTTGGAGGGGCAAAAACTTAAAAAAAAATAAAGAAAAGAAAGAAAGAACTTGCATACATCCTCTAACATCATGACTTCTCAAATGTTTTAGATATAAGTAAAAATCTCATTTTTTGAACTTGATAATTTATTGCAATGTAGTGTACCTTAAAAAAACTAAGATTTCCGTTTTAATAATCAAGATGACTTTTAGGGTTAACCAATTGTTTTAGATTCCAACCATTGATTTCTCAGCAATCTGGCATCAGTAACTGAAGATGGAAAAATTGATTTAAGCTTTCTACATTCACTTACTGTAAAATACAACTGGTTAAATGCAGCAGATGAGTTTCATTTGTACTTATTTACTCAAATAAGGCTCCATATTAATATCAAGATATATTAAAATAGGTTATTTCTACGGCTGTGCTTACTTCAACTGACTAGTTTTTCTAATATTCAGAGATAATACAATCACTTTTAAAATCATAGATTATTTTTGCTTACAGATGCTACAAACCAGAAGTGCATATAAAAACAACAGAAAGCAAGACGGAGCCACAAGAGAGTGCAATGTGCATAAAGGAGGTTAATTTAAGATATCGAATTAGAAAGCTTTAAAGAAACACACATCTATAAGTTCACTTTCACTCCATCAAAATGTCACACTTTGTTTGTAGATAAGCTAAAATGAAGTGATTGTGGACCCAATGTCATCTAAGTTCTCTGAATAAATAACATTAACTAAGGCTTTGATTTATTAATTAAAGAGAATGAAAGTCAATTTTAAAAATTGACTAAATTAAACAAATAGTATTTCACGTGCAACTTCGAATAGTTCTGGTTAGTAAATAACAATGGATAATATTTTTAAAATCCCACAATTTAAATATCAAAAGAGAATTAAAAACTAGTATTCTCAGAAGCAAACAAAATACCTTAAATATTCTATTAAACATGACATTTTATTGTTTACTCTTCTTTATCCTGAATACAGGTTGAGCAGGGTTTTCTCTAAAGTTACTTGAAACCAATAACTCAAATGAATACAACCTAGACCTGCCACTGGAAGCCTTGCCTAGCTATAAGAGATGGCTAGTTGAGAATCCATACCCCTCATTACTAGTTGTCCTCATTAGGACCACCTTCATAGATTCCAGGAAGTTTGCATTGCACTAATTTCCCCCAGATGCACCAACTCACTCATGTGCCCACATTCTAGCTGTGTTTCCCTGAACTTTCTTCCTCCACCCCCTACTTTCCCTACCTGATCCTCTGCCCTCTTTTCCACCTATCCCCAGTCTGCCTATAAACAATATTCTATTTCCTGACTTTATAACTGAATACATATTTTTATCCATTCTTCTGATAAGAGACATCTATTTTGTTTCCATTTCCTGGCTATTATGAATAAAGCTACACTGAATATAATTAACAAAGTATCCTTGTAGGAGGATGGAGCATCATATATTTCAGTATATGTCTATCAGTGGTATAGCATGGTCCTGAGGTAAACTGATTTCCAAATTTCTGAGGAAGTGCCATATTGATTTCCATAGTTGCTGTATAAGTTTGCACAACCATCAGCAATGGAGGATAGTTCCCTGTTCTACATCCTCACCAGCATGAATTGTAATATATATTATTGATAATATCTATTCTGTCAGATGGAAAATGGAATCTCAATGTAGTATTGGTTTTATTTCCCTGATGGATAGGATATTGAATATTTCTTTAAGTGTTTCTCAGCCATTTGAGATTTCACTATTGAGAATTCTGTTTAGATATGTACCCCATTTGTAATTGCATTAGTAATTTTTGATTTTTGTATTTTGTTTGCTTATTCGTTGTTGTTTTGATATTTACTTACATGAAAACCCCCAATCAACCAGACTCTTATTTTGAAAAATGGCTATTCTCTGTAAAGTGACATTTGTTACCTTAGACAGCACCCGCATAACTCATTGAACAAGGAAATGTCTAGATGGTGACTACATGGCTCCACTAAACCCTGGGTTCTAGTGTTTTTGGTGAAGAAGTTACCAAAACAGAAAAGTAAATATCAAGCAACCCAAAAACCCTTATCTGAATAATATGCTAGGGCAGTAAAGTTGCGGAAATAAGTAACCAATGTCTTAATTGAAGAAAGGCCCACTCCATAAAAGGAACCCACACCCAATACTGCTTGGGTAACCAAGAACTAAAGTCTAGATAGCCAAGAAACCTAGGGTAAAAGCAAATACTACTAGCCTAAAAAATCAATACACTGATTCCCAATAGTATTCTGTTGTGCTCATAGATAAGTCCCTTATTCAGTCATTCTTAGAGAGCCTTCCTCTAGCAACAGAAAGGAACAGATGCAGAGACCCATAGACAGCCAGACATTATATAGCAAAGAGTCTAAATTTGAGGTATCCCTCAAATCCCCCCCCCTTTTTTTTGGTTTTGTTTTTCGAAACAGGGTTTCTCTGTGTGGCCCTGGCTGTCCTGGAACTCACTCTGTAGACCAGGCTGGCCTCGAACTCAGAAATCCACCTGCTTCTGTCTCCCAAGTACTGGGATTAAAGGTGTGCGCCACCACTGTCTTCCCTTGTAGGCCTCCATGCCAGAGGCTTTCCATGGAGTTCTCCACCCGACATAGTGCAAGAGCCCTAGCAAAGGGAAGTGAGAGCTCCAGAGGAGCCTTCTCTGCCCTCTCTGCCATGTCTTCCAGGCTGCTCTGTTTCTCTATGCTGCCCTGACTGAGTCCTGTCGGGCTGGGCCAAGATGAGGGGCCGACTAGCTAGTGAGGAATGCAGCGCAGCTTCAGGCCTAGTTTCAGGAGAGCAGACCTGTTACAGTGTCTACAGTCTACAGAGTGTTACAGGTCTTAGAACAAAAGGCTCAGACACTGGAGTAGATCTTTCCAGCCCTTATACTTCCCTGGATAGGATAAATAGATGCAGTTTTGGGGGTCATTCAGATTTCAACAGCAGTTATCTCTCATTGGTTTGGGCTGAGAATCATTATTTGCATGTAAGAGGGCTTGACCAATATCACACACCTCTCCTGCTGAGGCTGTTGTGGGGGGTTGGGACTGAAGGCTGAGCCAAGGCTCCAGGAGTTACAACCGAACTCCTACCATCCCTTGTGAACAGAAAATGCCCACTGGGTGCTCTAGAATTCTAGACCTATTACTCCACTGAGCCCAGGCTGCCTGAACAGCTCATTGTCCCATGTCCCCTCAGAGATTAGGGATTCCCATGGAATGGGGGGCAGAAAGAGTATAAGAACCAGAAGTAATGGAAGACCCTAGAAGAACAAGGCCCGCTGAGTTAAATAAACACAGTTTATATGAGCTCACAGAGACTGAAGCAACAAGCACAGGGTCTACATGGATCTGTATTAGGTCCTCTGTATATATACTGTAGCTACTAGTTTATTATTTTTAGGGGACTCATGATTGTGAGAATGAGCGGGTCTCAGACTCTTACACCTCTCTGGGGACTCTTTCCCCCCTGTTGGTTTGGTGTGCCAACTTCAATATGATAGTTCTTGCTCCATCTTATTGTATTATATTATTACTACTTTTTCATGTTCGGTTGTTATCTCTTAGAAGCCTGTTCTTTTCTAGTGAGAGACTGAAAGGTACTGGATCTGGATTGGAGAGATGGGGAGGGAAAGAGAAATTTAGAGAAGTAGAGAGAGAAGGGACTATATTCAGAATACATTATATGAGAAAAGAAAATGATTTCAAGAAAGGAAAAATGCAAAAATATAAATAATTAAGTAATAAAACTACTAAAAAACAGAAAGATAATGATCATCATTATAATTGTAGAAAATTTCAAATTCAAAGTCCTTTTTTTTAAATGATTATATATCCAAGTTAAGGGCATAAAGTTCAGAAAATCAACAGAGGATGGGATTAAATTACCTTCTTGGAGTTCAGAATGATAATTAAAAAAGAAATCAAAGACAAAAATAGTTTATGTTCTTCTGAAATTAGCTGAATTTAGCTTGCAGATATGGCCATAACCTTCTTTATTACCTTTTCCAGGATACTTTATTAATAATATGGCTCTACCTACACTAGAGTTTTTAAAATAAATCACCACAGAGTCTCATTTGAAAACTTATACTCTTCTGTGAAAGTGGGAACATCAGTATGCTCATGCAGTGTTTAACATGACTGTTTGGATTAAGGCAAGATTGATCTCCAAGCATCTATGATAGTTGAGAATCAGACTTCTGATCAGCTGAGCATTACCATTTGAAGATCTTATGCAGAATATATTTATTGTATGATTCCATGAGGAGCAACTGTCTTCGGATTCTATACCTCTCTAGAGGGTAAAATATGTAGAGGGCTATGCTAGGTCAGCAAGAGTGAACTAAATAGAATTGTATTAGGAGGAAACTGTATATTAACAAGAATTCAGTGAGACTAATACAGGGCCACACTGACTATATTTAAGAGCATGTTTTTGGTACTGTAATAAAGTATATAAGCACTAGGTATAAGCACAGCGATTGTCTTCATCTCTGTCATCTATCAGGAGCTGCCAGTGGTGGGACCACTTCACTTGATGCAATGATCACAGGTACAATAGTGTGAAAGTCCGCAGAAATACTTGAAAACGATATGTGTACTCATGGTTACATCTCCTAGTTAGATATAATTATTGCTGGCTTTCTCATTTGTAAAACTATATTTAATGTAGCTGGAGCCATTATAAAGGCATGCCAGAATAGGTTGCTATGCATTACCTTGATTATTTCATCTCAAGGTACCATAGTATGAAAGATAACAAATAATGAAGAGGCTGGGGAATCCTGGAGTGGCAGGTGATTATGGATAATACTAAGAGCATGGGGCTATGTTTTGGACAGGAGGTCATCTTAGGTCAATTTCCTGTCTCTAGAAACCAGACTCTTTTATTTAAAATAGATTCACATACATCTGAGTGAGTGTGATTAGCCAGTAAATTGGCTAAAATGGAATCTGGTTAGACTATTTTTATGCATTTCCACCATCACAATGAAAACCAAATAATATAAACAGCCTTGGGTCTTCCAGATCAGAGTATTCAGAGAACTGTAACACAGTTCACCACTTTGCTTTTATGCCTTGCCCATTTCTTGTTTAAGGCTGAAATAAGAGGAAAAATTGGATACCTCAAGCCAAATTTCTGATACTATTGTTTTGTGCAGAAAGCAAGAAGGCTGAGATAAAAGTATAAACCATTCTTTCACATCTAAAGCCTGAGACCCAATTTCCATGTGAAACCTTCAACCCCTCTGGCTACTGGATGTCATGCAGCTGCCTTTTTATGTCTATCCTTTGGCTACAGAAAGAAAAAAACAGAGAGATAGGAAAAGAATGAGCCAAATAATATGATTTCATTTCCCTTTTGATTTTATGCTTCAGGGGTCAAGAGGATGAATGAGGGTCTAAGCCAGTATTTGGACTGTACTTTATTTCCGTGTCAAAGGAAAAAAAAAGAAAAAAAGAAAATTCAAATTGTTTTAGGTTCATCAAGTAAGTTTTGGATAAATAGTGAGAAAAAATGTTTTTAACTATGCAATTTTCTTTCACTCTATATAAGACACAGAGGCTGTTGTCTATGTGATCTGAGGCTAAACAGCCAAATGGCTGATAATTATTTTGAATAAAGAAGGTCTTCTCAATCCTTAGAACTTCACTTGCTTTTTCTAACTCTCTCATACAACTGTGGCATCATTTCTAATTGTTTAACTGCAAGGCAAAAGGAGTTTTGAGTCTGAGAGTCAAAACTAAAGTGCTGAAATGATAACCACAATAGTTAAACCTGTTACCAGGCATAATGTGGATCAAACAAATGTTTAGGTAAACCCCCAAAGATACAAACATTTAATTGGAGAGATTTTTCTGGGGAAAAGAGAAAACTTCATTGATCTATGTTTAAGTATGCTAACCTCGTTCCAGAAAATTCAGGCCAGAAACATCTAGTTTGAACTTGAAGAAAGTTAACTGCTTTCCTAATTTGAAATGAAATTGCAAAGCTTCTCTTTATGGTTGAAACTATCGCAGTTAGAACAGCGTTGGCTGACGAGGGTACATTGCATGTTACACATAATTAGTCCATGCATGTCTTAGAGCTACAAAGAAGAGGGCAGTGAGGCCAATTCTGCTAAACTTTGTTCCACTGCTGATATATTCATTTAACATACAATGCATGTGCTTTTGACTTTCCATAACATGGTGGTTTTAGTAATAATATTGAGTAAATAAATAGTTATCTTCTAAAGCTATATGCTGTCTATGTAGTTACTGATTTTTTTCCTGTAATAAGAAAGTTAACTGTTGAAATTGCATGTAGTTGCTATAGAAACATTTAGAAATCTGGTTCTCTTGAAGGGGAAGCATATGATTAATCAGTTTTGTAACCTGTTTTGTTATAGGAATGTCTATAGAATGTAATAACAGCGATCTCCTGTCCTAATACATTTCAGTTTTCTGTTACACTGTCTAGATTATCCTTTTAGATTTTCAAAAATGTTAATTAGTAGAAATGTTTTGAACTTAAAAAACCAATTTCTATATTTTACATAAAAATTCTTAAATATTCAGAATCCTTTGTGTTGCATTATACTTCACAGGATTCTTTAGTGTCATATCCAAACACACTTAAAATATTGAAATCTTTATTATTTTATTATTTTTCATAATGCTTTTATTTTAAATGAATATAACATTCAACTCAAGGTTGCAAGTGTTCCATTGCTCCCGAATATATTAACATATTATATTTTTATAGCATGTGTTATTTGGCTTAAATTTGCATGTGAGTATCTCTCCATCTACAGTGGTCGAAAAAATAAAAGACTGTTTCTAGTCTTTATCAGTCATCCTTTGCAAGCTCCTGGAGGAAAAAAATATATATATATATATATATATATATATTTATTTCAATCTTTAATTTTCTGTTTTAAGTGTGTGTGTGTGTGTGTGTGTGTGTGTGTGTGTGTGTGTGTGTTTGTACAGGTTAGCATGTGTGTATAGCATGGGGAGGCCAAAAACATTTTGTGTCTTCCTTAATGGTTCTCAGGATTTTGTTTTGCTTTGTTTGTTTTTGTTGTTGTTTCTAAGCTGACCCTTAAATGTGACAAATTGGTTAGACTGGCTGCTTAGCAGCTTTCAGTGATATGGCATTCTCTGCTGGTTTATATTATTATGAAATTATTTTATTTATTTACATTCCAAATGTCGCCTCCTTTCCTGGTCCACCCTCCCTGAGTTCTTCACCCAATCTCCCCTCTCCTTTCCCTTGAGAAGGTTCTTCTCAAACCATCCACACACCCATCCTCCTCCTCCTCCCACTGCCCTACCTCACCTCCCCAGCATCCCCCTTCCTTGGGGCATTAAGTCTCTCCAGGATTAGGCGCATCCTCTCCCACTGAGGGCAGACAAGGGAGTCCTCTGATACATATGTCCCAGGGAACTCAGAGGAGCCTACATATGCTTGGTTAGTGGCTTAGTCCTCTGGGAGCTCTGAGGAGTCCAGGTTGGCTGACACTGTTTGTCTTCCTTTGAGGCTGCTACCCCCTTCAACACCTTCAGTACTTCCCTAGCAATTCCATAGAGGTCCTCAAACCAATTGTTAGTTTTAAGTGTCTGCATCTGTCTCAGTCAGCTGCTGGTAGAGCCTATTAGAGGACAGCCATTCTAGTCTCCTATCTGCAATTACAACATGGCATCAGTAATAGTGTCAGGGATTGCTGCCTATACATGGGATGGTTCTCAAGTTGGGCTGGTCACTGGATGGCCTTACCTTCAGTCTCTGCTCCATTTTTGTCCCACATCTCCTTTAGACAGGAACAAAAGGGCTGAGTGAGGATGCTTCAATTCTACTGAGAAGGGGGAACAAAATAATCATGGGAGGCAGAGGGAGGGAGGGACCTGGTGGGAAAGGGGAGAGGGATGAGAAAAAGCAGAAGACAGGAGACAAGCCCTAATGTCAAGGAGAATGAATGGAAATATGCAGCTGTGGAAGGTCGGGGTGGCAGGGAAACCTGTAGAAAGTTCCAGAGTCCTGAGATGTGAGATGCTACCTGGACTCAATGAGGATGACCTTACCCAAAATGCCCAACAATAGGAAGATGGAACCTGAAGAGACCACATCCAGTAGTAGATAGACAGGATCTCCAGTGGAGGGATGGGGCCACCCACCTACCTTCAAAATTTTTGATCCAAAATAATTCTCTTCTCTACCTTTTAAATGCTGGGATTACAGTGTCCTCCTGTACTCAAGATCCAAATCCAGGTCCTTGTGATTGTGTGGCAATTACCATAGCAACTTAGCCATTTCCTCAGCCCAGTACCTTAATTTTCAATAAAAGGAGGCTCAGCATCATCTGTGGACACTGTTAGGTGCTGCTTTGTTTAAATTATCTACTTCAAAGCACATCTTCAACCTAGGGAACAGAAAATCACGAGATATTGATGTTTATTGATCCAGCTGAATAAAATAATATGGGTGCTTTTATTTTCTGGTTTCAAGAAGCAAGATTTGACTGTTTAACTGAAATTTTCATTGTAAATCTGAAATAGTCTCAATGAATGAATACCCTCTTTCTATTTTAAAGTAACTTATGGTCATGGATTCCCATAATTAAAATTTTATATTAAATAAATGGACATCCCAGAGGGAAAAAGTCATTGAACGATAATAAAATGTTTCAGACTTGGGCTCTAGGGGTATTTGGTTTAATTATGCAAAGGCATGTCTATGTAGAAGACAGGGTAGAGAATTACTGTAAAAGAAAAATGAGAGAATGGAAGCAGACAGGAGGCTGGGATGGAAACTAGTCTGAAAGAATTGGATAAAAGAAAATCGAAAATTTTGACAATGTGAGTTGAGAGTAACTACTTCAAGGCATCTTATAACACCTTCAACAATGTCTAAGCTTTATAACTCACAGCCAATAGTGATAGGTATGTGGTGGTAAGTGTTCATTTACTCATGTTTTGAACTTGTAACAGAATGTTGGATTTCTCTGCATGAAAAAAAAGCAAGCATCCTAAAATTGCTCACTGAGGTTATCATTCTTAGAGATATGTATATGCAATGGAATTATCCATTCAGCCCCAAAATTGAGCTTGCCCAAGATCAAGAGTAAGGTCTTCATTAAACAACATCTCAAAGTAAACTTACTCCCATTTTTGGAGGCATATTAAAACCTGACAGCTCTAGACAAGTTTGATGAGAGGACGTACCATTGTCCTACATCAACTAAATAATATAGTAAAAGTCACTCCATTTATTGTTCTTTTTACCATAAGTATGTTTCTAGGATGTATGGATAGTGAGCTTTTTGTGTTGTTTATACACTTCCAACTTTATTATTATTCAATAAATAATGTCTATTAATAAAAAAGATATATCATATAATCTAAAGTACTTTATACTAGAATGATATAATTCAACATTAATTTAGGAATTTTTTGATAAAATACAAAGGTTCAATTGGAAAATTAATTCACTAGAAAAAATCATTATGAAAAAATAATAGTCCACACTATGTGAATTAGTACATGTGTAAAATAATATGACAGGCAGTTGATTACTGAAGGTGAAATGAAGCAATATCACTTTTAATATGATAATTACATTTAAAGAAACTTCCTAACATATCTTTATGAAAATTCAATTATTTCCCAAAACAATTATAAGTTTTTAAAAAGACTTAAATTAGAATTTATGATATAGAAAATATACAACCTGGTATTCAGATCCATCATGTATGCCTGGTACAGCATTCTCAAATGTTATTATTTATAATCGGAAAACAAATTATGTAGATCATTGAATTAATAATGATCTCATACAAATAATTTTCAATAGCATTCATATTTCTTCAATTCTTTCTCTCTCTGTGTCCCTCTCTCCCTGTCTCTCTCTCTTTCACACACACACACACATGCACATGCACACGCACACACACATGCACACATGCACACATGCACACACACACACACACACACACACACACACACACACACACACACAGTTTTATCATTTCTGGTCCAGGACTCAGTTGCTATGTGTCATACCTCCTTAGTCACTTGTCACTTTCTCTTTTAAGTCATTTGTTGATTATTTGTAGAAAGTATGTGTCTGAGGATTACTAGGATTTGCTGGAGGTCTTCCTGGTTTAGCAACCAAGAATAGTACGGACATAGTATTGTATCATTCCAGGTCCATCACATCAGGATGGATAGCAACCAAGAATAGCACAGACGTGAGTATTGTATCATTCCAGGTCCATCACATCAGGATGGATAAGACAGTTGCTTTCTTCACCATTGATATTTAAACACTGGTTTGTTGGTAAATGTAGCGTGTCTATTTTTAATGAAATAAAATAAATAATAAAAGTGATTGTCTCAGTTTTCTTTTCAAAAATTTTCTTAGGTGCCGCAGATATGTCTCCCAAGTAAGCGAACCTGTGGCTCTTCAGGAAATCTGAGTGAGCTTCCAGAACTCACATTAAGTGTGTTACAATCATCTTTAATTCCAGGACACCCAAGTGTGTTGGGCTCTATTGCTACCTGAACACATGTGCACATAAGCATATGTAGACACACACACACACACACACCTATGCATAATTTAAAATAATAAATTATTTTTATGAATGAATACATTGTATACAAGTCTTACAATGAGATACTGTATATGATTGAGCCAATTACAAGATATAAAAGTAATAAACCTTCTTAAACTTTCTAATAAGTCATTGAAATTGTGATAATGTAAAATAGCAAGGTCTACTGAAACTCTGACTTTCTTTTGTTGCTAGTATTCATTTGGAGATGGGATCAAGTTCCAATCATTTTTATCATCTTTATTATCAAAAGGAAGTCTAACAATAGTTAATATGACTAAATGTGAAGTGATTAAATGTGTACCATACCTATGAAAAATCTGCACAGACATTTATTTGCTGTTACATGACATATTTTGAACTAGAACATCCATTCTTATTCTGTTGCTTCAGTTGCAAGAAGTGATGCCATAGATATATTCTTGATTAAACAAATGGATAAAAATTAACTGATATTTCCTACTGAAATCTGTGATAATACCCCTCACATCAGAGGACAAAATCAGATATATTGTAAGACATTTGAAGAGTAGCTTCAACAACGTGTTTCCTGTGGTTCTATTTCAGGACTATTTATAGACTTGTTAGGGCTATGTGTTGATCCCCAGGAGCACATCCTCTCCTGTTCACAACTAGAAGAATGCCATCAGGGAAAATAAAATAGAGGGCTTTATTTTTCACAAAGTTATTCTATCTGGTCATTTTAGAATACTTGCACAAACGTAGCAAGTGAACAAAACAGATATCTTGATAAAGGAAACTAAAGTCAGACTTCTAATTTTGTTTTATCTTGTTTTGCTTTCTTTTCCTTTTTATTTTCTTTTCCTTTTCCCTTAAAAAAAAAAAAAAGCTCTCAGAGTTAGTCAGACTGAGTTAGCTAGTGTGGTAGGTGGTCATGACTGACGACTTAATGTGGTTTAGCATCATCTCAGAGAAGTACCTTTTCAATTATCTGTGAGTGTTTCCAGAGAGGATGGCTAAAGAAGGGAGGCTCTCAGTCAGAGAAAATACCACCTTTCAGAGAGCAGCCCAGAGAGAGGTCTGAGGAAGCAGTGGACCTGACAACCTTCATTTTTCCCATGCTGCTATGAATATTACTGCTTTTGACAGACCTTGCTGACATTACACAAGTTCCTTGGCCTCTAATGGGGATAGAATACCAATCAGTCTCCCGGAATCTGGACTGGGACTGGTGAAGTACACATGTATGTAGACTAAGCAACTGCCAGTCCCTCTGCCTCTCAACTGTTCAGATACTGTTAGACTAGCCTGCTTATACTATATAAGTCAACCTAATAAATCTCTCATATGTATATGTGTGTATCTAATTTTAAATTAGAAATATTCTAGAAGTTATATAATTTTATATGATTTACATATATATAAGTGTCTATTTGATAATGTGTGTTAAGCAAAGATTACATATACACATACATGTGCATACATGTATATGTGGTACACAGTGTACTAAAAATTTGGAAACAAATTAAACAGGTATGCAGGGCTTTGTGTTCCCTTTCAAAGTACTTTGACATAATCTAATCAAGAATCCTATCATATTATTAGTTTCTACAGAAGAGTGGAACACACTATGTTGAGGGGGAATGAATACAGAGTTTTAGTGGGAAATTGAGCTAATTAAAATTTCAAAATGATTTAACAAAAATTTATGATTATTAAACTGAGGTCTTTATCAACATTCCTGTCATTGCACCCTGTCTTGGGTATAGGTGTCATTGTCAGGATATAAGTGTTCTGAAGTCTCAGCCCTCTTTAAACAACACTGATGTGAAAATAGATACCCGAAGGTCAATTTAGAATCTTGGACCTCAATTTTTCTATCTACCATTTAGAACGTGCTGCTCAGTTCTCACTGGATTTCCACTCACTGGATTTCCTCACCCCTAGATTTCAGACACATCTTAAAATATATGTGTCTGGGTACCCTCAATACTAATCTAAATCCTACCAAATGATGGTATGCGTCTCCTTCTCATGAGCAGTGCCACTACTAACTCTAGTATGAACTCAAGAAACAAGGAATAAAATTAGCTTCTATCCCTTGTCACTATATGCATTGCTTAGAGTTTTGGGAAAGATAGGGATGAAAATCTTTATAGCAGATCATGAAAATGTTGACAGTCTGGCCACTTACAATTTGTATTTAGACAGTCCTCTGCCTATACCTTCAAGCTTCTAGTGCGCACCAGTCATACTGTCATTGCTGAGACTCCGGCCACAACTCCCTGTAGGAACGGCAGCACCTGTTCTGGCTTTTATCCAACAAACTTTCCATTATGTGGATGAAGAATTTTTTAATGCAAATTTGATCATGCTTAAAACACTCCAATGGCTTTTCATTAGCAGTTGGATAAAAATCAAATCTCTTAATATGGGTTTATAAACCCTAAGCTGGATGTCACCTGCTGAGTTTTCTCACATCATTCATCGTGGTCCCAAACTGGTCACTATCCTTCAGCCTCCCTGGCTTTCTTCTTTTTCCTGCTCTAATCAGTCTCCACATTGCCTCAGGACATCATTAAAATCTCTTCTGCTCAGCCTAACCCTCTTCCTTGAGTCTTAGTCATCACTTTTGCAATGGAGCCTCCCCTGGCCTCAAATCCTCTCAAAGTCTTTGAAACATGTTTCATTGTTCCTAGTTGCAATTACCATTCTCATGCAGAAAACATTGGTTTAGGTCTGACTTGAACACATAACAGGAGAAAAGATGGTACTTTTGCTTGGCTCACTTGTGTGCCATCCAACCTGTCTCTCTCATCCAACCTGAGCTCACATCACACTTAAAGATAGAATGTATATATGAATAACTGTTTCTAAAGATCTTCACTATGGATATGGGGAAATCAATGTTGCAATGCATGATACAACACAGCTGTTGCACCAGTAAGAGAAAACTCTTTAGTCTAAGTGATGAATAAAAAGGAGGGTAAGTCTAACTCTGTATGAATTGACAAGTTGCAAATCAGAATATTAGCAATCGATTGTTGATTAAGCTAAGACAAGGCGATTAAAAAGCTGAACTCTGAGTTTTACATCCAGAAGGCCTTGTCTTCAGAGACTGAGCAGCTCACTATCAGACTGTGTGATCACTCTTCTTTATCTACACTTTAGTGTTTAAACAATTTTATTTCTATTTTTTTATGTATATGTGTGTTTGGCATACATGTATGTATGTACACCACATATGATGACTGATGCTCATGGATGGCAAAGAGGCCATCAGATTACCTGGAACTGGACTAGCACATAACTGTGATTTACTCTTCTGGTCTATAAACATCTATTCTAGTTCTAGGTCCTCTTCAAGAGCATCCAGTGCTCCCATTAGCCAGGTTATCTATCCAGCCCTATGGCCTTTCATTTTCCTTTAATTTTCCTTATTATCTTCCTGGTGTTTTCTTTAGAGAACACATGTTGCAGGTTTTTTTGAAAAATAAATACACTAAAATAGACAAAAAGATCAAACTATCTCCTTCAAATTTTTAATTTTAAATTAAATAATCCAGTTATAAAATATCAGTGGTATTATGCTGTCCCATGAAGTAACTGACCAATGCCTCTTCTTCCTTAGACAGCCTGCTTCTGGTCCTTTCTGAAAAGCATCCTTCATGGGAGGCAGAGGCAGGTGGATTTCTGAGTTCGTGGCCAGCCTGGTATACAGAGTGAGTTCTAGGACAGCCAAGGCTACACAGAGAGACGCTGTCTCAAACAAACAAACAAATAAACAAATTCTTACAAAGATACTTTTACCTATTAACATGGAATCTATCATTTATCTATCTATCTTTCATCTATCTCAAATCATACATCTATCTCTATGTATCTATTATCTACCCATATCTATATCATATGTAGATATATAGATATACATATTTACTATTTATCTGACTATCATATACCTACTCTATGTTTATATATCTATGTTTAGAATGCCTAATATTAATTTCTCTTACTCAAAGTATATTATACACTTTAAAGTTATGAGAGAGTCAAATCTGTGAAAGAAAAATATGTTAATATTTGCATGACTAGTTTTTATTACTATCCCAACTTAAATAATCAATGAAAATAAACCTACCTGAAAAATATAAGTTAGAACTTAATACAATACGAAGATTTATTTCTGTTTCCTCATAGATATATATGAATTTGCTATGTCTCTAGGGAAAGAAAATTTTCTTTCATTAAAAAAAGAAGAACTAAATTTAAATTTTTATGATGAGTACACATATTTTTATGTTTATGACTTAAATCAAATTCTGTTCAATAACTTACTCACATATATTGACAAAACTATTTTGGCGGTTTAAAAGAATAAATTTAAAGAAAGAAGTCAATCTCCTTAATAATGCTCTGTGGCTCCAGAAGAAAGGAGCCTGAGGTTGAAGGGGGTCCCCAGGAGCTGAGACAATGCCACAGACCATGTGGAAAATGGAATCCCCTTTTGTTTTAAATTCTCTTTTCAAGTTAATGATGGCACTTCCAAATAATTCCATTTACTTATCAATCATTCGTGGTCTTCCTTTTCAAAAGCCATCTTTGTAGTCCCTTAATTTATTTTATCCTTTCCTCTAGATGTCATTTTCAATTCCAGAGATTTTCACAGAAGTGAGAAAGAATATGGAGAACAAAGTATTGCCCTCATTCTAGCAGATGACCCATATTAATAGGCATTTGAAAAGAACAGTAAAAGAGGAATTGCTGGTTTCAAGTAATGCTACCTTGTCTTAGAGACAAAGACTTCCAGGGACTTTCAGATGAATTCAATATACAGCAATGCCTCTGCACTTGGAAACCTGTTGCTGTTGTCCTAAGAATGGAAAAAAAAAATCTCAGAATTTTTACCTAAGTCTTCAATAGTGAAATTGTGACTAAAACTGATTAATGAAGGTTAGTCTTGGTGATTTCTTTCACCAGTAAAAGCCCTTTCTTCTTTAAGTGTTTGGAAATCCACCTATGTGCAGTATTTTTGATGCCTCTGTAGTAATGGCTTGGAGGGTGTTTATGTTATCAGTATTTAGAGTTGAATTCAGCATGATGCATCTAATATGGTGCATTAGATAACAAGGAATAATCACTTACTCCATGTCTAGTAAGGGAAAATTCAGCAGACTAAAAATGAGAACACTGATTTATATGGTTTTGGATCTTTTCTTCTTGCAACTATTAATGTTCTATTTCTTAGTCATAGAATTGTGTGTTTATTTTATCAAGAAGACCCCAGCAGCTCCAGGAGAAACACTCTGGCAAAGTTGCATTCAAATGTTAGGAGATGTAGTTCCATTGGCCATCACTACTCAAAATTACTTTTAATGAAATAAAATAAGAAAGATCAGATATAACTTAGCAGGTCTCTTTTATGTCTCACTGGTCAGAATTGAATCCTATCTATTAGACAATTTCCATATATATTATTAACAAAGACAATAGAAATACTGATTTTGATCAGTCAAAATCCACTCCCTGGTGTTGAGAAAATGACTCAATATCAGTTGAAACACATTGTTGTAGCTTATTCTTTCCCATGGGTTGGGTATTTAGTGGAGTGTCTCTTAGCTATTAAGCAAACACTATTTCTGAAAATGTCCATGCTATGACTCCCTGATTCTTAAACAAATTTTAATAATAAAGGGAGACCATAGAGTAGATTTTCTTAGACAACCAGAAATCTATAGCACATTAAAATTTCAGAAAACCTGACCAAGGTGAAGTGAATAACAGGCTGCAAAATATCCTTCCCTGTAAAGGGGTATGGAGCATGAGAGTCTGCTCCAGAAGTAGTAAAAATGGTAGCTGCTCAGAGACAAAGGGTCAGTTATCTGTAACAGTGTAGTAGCTTATTGCTCAACCATGTTCCAGTAAATGAAAATACCTCCAAGACTATTTGAACAGCACAACTTACCTTGATGTGTAGGGATATAGAAAGTTGGGTGGGAAGAGAGTGGAGAGTTTTTTCAAGGAGAAAACTTGAAGGTGAAAGGATAAATATGATCAAAAGAGATTACATAAAATTCTCAAAGGACAAACAATTAAATTAAATGATTGATGTTTAAAAAAGCTGCATGTATAAGACCTTATAAGACATTTTTCATAAATAATTTAAGATTATAAAATCCTTTTGCCTGTATTCCCAGTCTGGTAGGAGAATGGCTAGTACAATGCTTCCCTTTAATACAGAGTGAATTCAAGGCCTGTTTGTCTAGCCTAGTGAGAAACTTTTCAACATCAAAAGTGGAAAGAGTCCTAAGGATATAACCTATGGTAGGAATGCAAGCGAAAGGGGTAGGGGTTAGCATGGTCAGGGCTCTAAGTTGAGTTCTCTATACTGTAAAATTAAATAAATAATTTATATAATCTTTTTTTTAACAAATCTGCTTTAATCCCAAGAGATGAAGCCAGAAAAGTGTCCTTTCTTCCATCTTTACTCATGGAGTAAGACAGTGGGGAACTTTCTATAATGTATACCAGATGTTCATGTTTCTTGCAAGCACCTAATACGTTTTGTTTGGTAGCTTGTATTTAGATGACTCTATGGGTTCTTTTTTCTTCCACCCTTCTCCACCCCTTCACCCCCCTAAAACTAGATAGCACAGAAAAAAAGGATGGAGGGAAATGGGGGTGATGTTATCATTAGACTTTTTGCCAATCAGGGGCATCAAGTTCCTTGGGGCAAGTGTGATCTTCATCATCAGAACATCTAATTTCTTTTTGTTTCTCCTTTGTTCATAACTGCTTAACAAACTGCAACCAACAGCAAACAATCAACAACTCACCGCCTCTGAGGACCCTAACACTTACCCGCTGAACAACACCCAGAATTCTAAACCTCACGCAACTGCAGAAACTATGTACAGCTGGAAAAATCATGTCCTGCTAGACCCCCAAACAAATTAGTCAGCTGCTATAGAAAACCTGAAGCAGCCCTATGGGCTACACCTGCAGTATTTCTTACCCCACACCTGGAAGACAATCTGACAGTATTTCTGTGTTTTTTAAAGACACCAAAATTCTCTGTATACATTTCCTTATCTGTATACATATATAATAACCCCATATCTTTAAGCCTTAATAAGATTAGAACATTTTATTGAAAGTACTACTTTAGCCATATGAAGGGCAAAGAAAACATCTGAACTTGCAATGGCCTCCTATCAGAAACCCAAGTTACTTAGTATTTTCATGTGATGGTTAATCTTGGTTGTCAACTTGACTGATCTAGAGTCAACTAAAAGACAAGCAGCTGGCCACTCTACTGAGGGATTTTCTTAATCAGATTCTCTCTCTAGAAGGAAGTGTGTTGTAAATGTGGGCAGAACCCATGCAGAAGGAGGTTTGCCTTTCTGCCTGCTTGCCTTCACTCTACTGACAAGTACATCAGTCTTGTTCCTGCCATTGCTGCATCTCTTCATCCGTATTAGAACCAGCTTCTTCAGGCAGCCAGCATGAACTGAAGATCAGTATGCTCTTCAAAGAATCCCCCAGACCTTCAGCAACAGCTTGGTACTGCTGAGATAGTCAGCCTCAGGAAGGGTTCAACTATCAGGCTCTCGGCCTCTCTGGTGTGAAACAGCCACTCATGGACTACCCAGATCCTAATGTAAGGTAACATAAAAAATCCCCCTTAAATATGTTTTCATGCTATCACTTCTGACTATATACCTTGGAATAAGAACGTTTTCATAAATTATCAAGACTTGATTTTATTGGAGAAAAAGAGCTTTAGCAAATGTGAAAATATTTACTTTGTTGATTCTCCATGAGGAAAAAAAAAAGATGTGTTCTTCTACAAGGAGAAACAAAAATATAGGAAAAGAAAGCTTTGAGACAAGTTCTCATAGGTAACATCTCACAAGGTTTGTCAGTCAGTAAGGAGAATAAGAATGATCTCAATGTGTTCAATGACCAGACTGCTCAGTAACTCCAACTGATTTTCAAATTGGGAGGTAAATTCCTAGCAATGAGGTCATCAAATTTAGGTCTATCTTGAACAGGTACATTATAAAAATCAAGAACATCTCTGTCCCTGCACATTTGGTGAAGCCTGGAGTTAGGTACTACATGGCCTAAGTCATCAGCTAAATCTGCTAAGAGTCTGAACTTCACATGCCCATTATCCAGGGAGATATATTGACAATTATTAGGAAGAGATGAACCAAGAACTTCTTTAATATGAGATTCCAAGTGACCCTGGAGATCGTCGGGTGGTTTGTGTGTGCTCGGCTTCGTACTCCACTCACTTCTTCCACTGTCTCAGCCACTACTGGCTCCTTCTCCTTCCTGGATCGAGACCAAAATTCTCTAAGTGTAGCCAAAGGAAGCTTCCACAGCCAGCCTCTTCTTACAGACTGACACACACACAGGGACACCATCTTCCACAAACACCCCTGTATACTTTTTTGAGATGAGTACTCATGACTTGCTATATGTGAGGAAATTGTAAAATTATCTGGCTAGGATTTAAGGAAGAATCATCCCTTTATTAAATAAAGTCTCTTTTTCATTGAAATGCATCAAATGGTAAAGTATGAGTAATAGAAATTTCTTCTTTTTCCTCTCAATTTTGTGATGTTGAGAATCAAATCTGTGGCCTTATGATTTTCTACAATGATTGTCACTAGGTTAAGCCTATAACCCTGAAATGGATTTCTTACTTTTGTTAACTTTAGTTAATTTCAATAGTCAATGTCATATAACCATCTCTAAGCCACACTTAAAAAGTAAAAAAAAAAATTAATTAATGCATATATTATAAAACCAAAGTGATATAAATAACATACTTGCAACTTGTGAACTTTCTATTTTTTGTGCAAGTATAACAACTGAGCCAGAGAGATGGCTCAGAGGTTAAAACTACTTGTTGCTCTTAAAGAGGACCCAGGTGTGGTTTCCAGTACTAATAGAGTAGCTCTCCACCATCAGCTCAAGACCCAGAGAATCATCTGATGATCTCAGAGGGCATAAAAGGCATTATACACATTATATATATACACACAAAACATTATATATATATACATATATATATAATAAATCATTTTTGAAAATTCACAGATATAACAGGCACTCCTGTCTGCCACTCTTACATGTTAGTCCATTGTCATATTCTTCAGTTAATACAGTAAAGTCACACCTATTTCTATAATGATCTCTTCTTAGCTAATACTAGGTAAGAATTTCACATAGCTGCCAACAGTCGACCCATTATAATTTTCAGAAAATCACAACTGTTAAGAGGAGAAATTGAAAGGGAATTTCCACCCAGAGAAACAACTGAATCTAAATTGTATATTAGCAACTTCATTTTCCACAGACAGCAATGCGGATGTCTGCTGCATCCCTGTACCGTGCAGAGGAAGAGAGCACTTTGCACATAATTAAGCTCTTGTCTTCGCTTTGCTTTGTGCAAATTTGATGTGTGGAATTTTTTTTTCACTTCTAGCAGCCACTAACTTCAATGCTCTGACAATAAATGCAGGTCCATGAAATACATATGGAATAGACCCAAGGCCATATGTTGTGCTTTCAATCTTTTAGCTTCTCAGAATAACTTTGTTTACACTTTATTCTTTTCCTAAGGGATCAGAGTTTTCTGCTGAGAGGTAACTGATGTGTGTGTGTGTGTGTGTGTGTGTACGTGTGTATAGTTAAAGTCACTGTATGAAAAACAAGGTTATAAATTTATCTGAAATGTAAATGTTAAATTCTTTGATATTTGAAAGAAAACTACAAATAAAATCATAAACCTAATAGCTTTTCTCAGATGTCTAAGAACCACTAAGGAAAATATAAAGACCTTAAACTTCAAATATATACAGTTGTAATATCCATGTATTATTCTTAGTACCATTTTAATCATTCAAATGATCACTAACAATGTTGAATAAAATTCTAATATCATCTTATGTGAAGAGTTGTAGAGAGCCAGAGGTCTTTGTGTTCACAGATAAGCACTAGAAAACCAGGAATGTTAAGTGTGCAGGGTTGTTTGTTCAAAACAAAGGATATATAATCTGTTTTCTGCCCAGAAAGCTAGAAATGATATAATTAATAGCCTGGTGACCTCTACAATGTCTGTATATCCAGATCACATCAGGCTTCCCTCTATTCTTATGTTTATCACAATTGTGGGGCAGTGGGCTGTCCTGGCAGCCTGGACCCAGTTGAGTGACAGGCCTGGAACTCAGGAGCACCCAATGAACAATCTTGTTCACAAGGGACAGCATAGCTCCTGGGGCCTTGGTTCAGGTTTCAGCCCCAACCACCCAAAGCCCCAGCAGGAGAGGTGTGTAATATTGGTCAGATTCTCAGCCCAAACCAATGAGAGATAACTGCTGTCGAAATCTGCATATATTTATTCTATCCCCAAAACTGTATATATTTATCCTATCCAGGGAAGTAAAAGGGAACAAAAGATGTCCAATGTCTGAGCCTTCTGTTCTAAGAGCTGCAACACTCGGGAAGAGGTCTGCTCTCCTGAAGCGCGGCCTGGATCTGTGCTGCACTCCTCACTGGCTAATCAGCCTGTTGGCCAGCCCGACCTGACTCTGCCTGGAAGACAAGGCAGAGATGGCTCCACCCATGCTCACTCCCCTTCACAAGGGCTCTTTCACCAAGCCAGGCTGGAGATCTCCATGGAAAGCATGTGGCATTCAGGCCCACACACAATCATCTTTCCTAGATACTTATCTTGAGCATTGTTTCTTAGTCACTAGAACCCATATTTATGGAAGATGTCACATGTTCTTTGAAAAGAGTTTCAATGTAATCATGTCTTCAGCTGAATTGAGTTATTATCACCTCACCGGGAAACTTTTTCACCCCTAATTGTTCTGTGCTTAAATACACCTAAATAAACAGCCTGATGTCATACTCTACATGTTTTAACCAACATTCTGGGTTCATTTTTGTGTATCAGTTTATCTAAAATGTATAAATGTGGCTTTTTGAGCTCTGCTCCATCCACCAAATGTACATATATATATATGTGTATGTGTGTGTGTGTGTGTGTATATATACATATATGTATATATGTGTGTATCTGTTTATCTATATGTATGGTATATACATACTTATGTGTGTAGGTATATGTGTATGCATTATGCATGAACACTTGAGGAATTATTGAGACAGGTATTTGGGTCTGACTAAAGTATGTATGTTTGTATGTGTCTATGTGTGTGTTTTGAATTCTCCTTTTTTTTTTCCTTTTTATTCTCTCTGGCTCAAGAAATGTTAATAAACTCCAGGCCTCTTGCCTGGCCAGCAGATCTGGAGAGAAACTATGCCCTTTTTCTTAAATCCCCTGCTACTATCATTGGAAATAAAATTACTACAAGTCAGTGGCTTTGGGGCACATGATAGCAAAGATTTAAAAACAGAATATTTAAAAACAAAATTTTAATTGCCAAAAATAAAGCAGCTTTGTCCCCAACTTCTGACCCCATACCCCTTCACTGCCTTTCTCAGGAAACTGGGTCCCAGGTTAAGGCCTTGGAATTGTACATAACATGAGACTAGATTTCTAAATACTTACAGAATGCCAGAAGTTAGGGTAGGGTGTATTGATTAGTATAGCCAAGGACTGTATGAATTAAAGGTACTGAGGTAGTAGGATATTCATTCTCCAAAGTCCACAAAATGAGAATACAAATCAAGACAGAAGTAATCTTCATAAAGAAGAAAAAATTTATCTCATATTCTTGGCAGAATATTTGACATGAATAATTTGATACTTATCAGATTTTGTTGTTATCTTTCATTTGAATCATCTAATTATATTTCTGGGATAAATTTAAATATGCACTGTGTTGAACATCCTAGATTTATTCATCTTTTAATGAATTATGAACCCAATTGGGAGCAGTGGCAATAGATAAATCCTTACTCTAAGGAAGGGTAGATACACTCAGAAAATTGGCCTTGGAATACCTATTTGCTCCTGGCAGCAGTTGATGGGTTCTTCCTTTCATGTATTATATTTTTTCTTAAATTTCTTTAAGATTTTATGGTTTCTAAGATGGAAAACAAGTCCTATTTTTATTTTATAATTTGGGAGATAATCACTATAATTTTTTTATTACTTTGTGTGCGTGTTTGTGTGTGCCTTATGCATGCAAAAGTGATCATATGTATGTTAAATGTATTTGGCTGTGCATTCACATGTGCATATAAAGGCCAGATATCAATGTTTTGGGTCTTCGTCTATTACTTGCTCTCCTTGTTATTTTTTGAGATGAGGTCTCTTACTGAATTTTAAAGTTTACACATTTAGAAAGACTGTTTGGCTGGTGAATTCCAAGGACCCACCTGTTTCCATCTCCCTAAAGCAAAATTTCCAGCCATTTTTAGCTTTTATGTGAGTGCTGAAGAGCCATACTCAACTCCTTATGCCTATGCAGGAAGCCCTTTACTACTCAGCCATAATGTAAGGAAGCCCTTAACTACTCAGCCATAATGTAAGGAGACAGCTCCATACATTACTTATTAAGCTTGGAATGTTCACTGTGTTTATTCTGTTTCTTCTTCTTCTTCTTCTTCTTCTTCCTCCTCCTTCTCCTCCTCCTCCTCCTTCTCCTCCTCCTTCTCCTCCTCCTTCTCTTCGTCCTCCTCCTCCTCCTTCTCCTCCTCCTTCTCTTTGTCCTCCTCCTCCTTCTCCTCCTCCTCCTTCTTCTCCTCCTCCTCCTCCTCCTCTTCCTCCT
>NW_022196903.1:96569831-96610391 GCF_008632895.1 Mastomys coucha
TCTTCTTCTTCATCCTTTCCTCCTTCTCCTCCTGCTCTTCCTCTCCTCCTCTTCTTTTTTTAAAATTTGTTATTCTTTTGTTTGTTTGTTTGGATATTGTATTTATTTACATTTCAAATGTTATTCCCTTTCCTGGTTTTCCTCTCCAGAAATACCCTATTCCATCATTCCTCTCCCTACTGCTATGAGGGTACTCCCCCACCCACTCATTCACCCATCTACTGTCACCTCCCCACTCTGGCATTCCCCTACACTGGGAAAAAGAGTGTTCCCAGGACCAAGGGCCTCTCCTCCCATTGATGACAAAGCCATCCTCTGTTACATATGCAGCTGTAGCCATGGATCCCTCCATGTGTACTCTTTGGTTGGTAGTTTTGTCCCTGAGTGCTTTGGGGAGTCTAGTTAGTAGATGTTGTTCTTCCTATGGCTTGCAAACCCCTTCAGCTCCTTTGGTCCTTTCTCTAACTCCTCCATTGGGCCTTTCTTCTTGTTCAGGCTTTACCAAGGGGCAACTATAGTTTAAAATCAGACTGACAGCTACATGGTCTTAGCTTCAATCTGATCAAGACATTCTGTACTTTCTTATTTGTGTTGGATGGACTATTGTGCTACTAAAATATGCCTTCTGCTTTGATTCCATTCCTGTTGGTCTTAATGGTCAGAACAGTACCTATTTTGGAATCAGGTCACTAGGAAGTATGTCTCTTATCATAGACTCTAATCTATAGGATGACCCCACACAAAAACTACATGAGCAAGAAAGAGACATTGCCTCTTTCACCAAGTGATTTAAAACCTATATAAAACAGGTATAATGATCCTATCAAATATGATTAATTTATGAAAGAATGTATTGGTTTAGGCTTAATAATCATCCACAATACATTGGCATTAGATGTTGTTGATATAGACATTTAAGAATCTCATTAGAAACCATTATGGTATATTTGGTATACCTAGTTTGCATGGCATTCTTTTCGTCTATAGTCTAACTCCATGATGTTGGTAAGGATTTCAAGTTACTTCTGAAGTAACAGTGCACAGATAATATGATAGCAACCACTGCATGGTGTGTGTGGAAAACAAAAGTTGCCCAAGACAAAACGAGGTTCAATGACTATCTCTTCTAGGACTAAAAGAAAACTTCCATACCCACATAAAAAGACAATGTTTTATTCTCTTAATTTTACCTGTTCTTAATTGTAAAACCTTTTTACTATACAGAAAACAACTCAAAACTCAAAAGAACAGATCTGAGCATGGTTCTGTATTTCCTTTAGGCAACACCACATACCAAGCAAAGAAAGAGATTATCAGCTCCACAGAAGTTCTCTATACATATTTGATCTAGTATGTACTTACAAGACCCATTTGGGTTTTTTTTTGTTGTTGTTGTTGTTTCTTTCTTGGTTTGTTTGTTTGTTTTGTTGCTATGGTTGAAAGAAATATATTTTTAAAAATTTTTATTATTCATTTTATTCATTTACATTTCAAATGATATCCTCCTCTCTAGTTGATAGCCCTCTACCAACCCCCTATCCCATGACCCCCTTCCTCCCTTCTCTTTGCCTCTATAAGAGTGTTCCTACACCCATTCACCCACTTCTACCTCACCCCTCTAGCATCCCCCTATGTTGGGGCATCAAGCCTCCCTCCCCTCCCATTAATGGCAGACAAGGCTATCCTCTGCTACATATGTATCTGGAGTCCTGGCTCTCTCTTTGTATACTCTTTGGTTGGTGGTTTTAGTTCCTAGGAGTTCTGGGTGCTCCAGTTAGTTGATATTTTTTTATGGGGTTGCAATCCCCTTCAACTCCTTCAGTCTTTCCCCTAACTCTTTCACTAGGGTCCCCAGGCTCAGTCTGATGGTTGCATATTGAGTATCTCCATCTGTATTGATTGGGTGCTAGTAGAACCTCTCATGGAACAGCCATATCAGGCTCCTGTTAGCAAGCACATTTTGGCATCAGCAGTAGTTTGAGGGTTTGGTGTCTGCAGGCAAGATGGATCCCTATGTGTGGTGGTCTCTGGATGGCCTTTCCTTCAGTTTCTGTTCTATTTTTGTTCCTGTCTTTCCTTTGAACAGAAACTTCTCTGGGGTAAAAATTTTGAGATGTGTGGGTGACCCCATCCTTCTACAGGGAGCCATACCTATCTATTGGAGGAGTCTCTGCAGGATTATCTCCTCTTTGTTGGGTATTTCTGCTTAAGTCATTGCCATTGGCTCCTGGGAGTCTCTCACATTCCTGGAGTCTGGGACTTCGTAATGCTACTCTGGTTCCCTGTCCCCCTCTGGTGCATGCTATTATTCAATTTCCTGATCCTCTGTACTTCTCTTCTGTCCCTTTTAATACCTGTTCCTGCCCTGCTTTTTTTCCCTTCCCCTCTTCTCTCAGGTCCAGGTTCCTCCTTCTCTCTAGCTCCTGTGATTATTTTATTCCCAATTCTATGTAGGATTTAAGCATCTACACTTTGGAACCAAATAACCCTATTTAAAAATTGAGTATTGAGCTAAACAAAGAATTCTCAACTGAGGAATCCTGAATGACTGAGAAGCACTTAAAGAAATGTTCAGCATCTGTAGGCATCAGGGAACTGCAAATCAACCCTGAGATTCCACCTCATACCAGTCAGAATGACTAAGATCAAAAACTCAGGTGACAGCAGATGCTGGTGAGGATGTAAAGCAAGAGGAACACTCCTCCATTGCTGATGGGACTGCAAGATTGTAAAACCACTTTTGAAATAAATCTGGCGGTTCCTGAGAAAACTGGAAATGTTTCTACCTGAAGACCTATCTATACCACTACTGGGCATGTAACCAAAAGATGCTCCAACATAAAACAAGGACACATGCTCCACTATATTTATAGCAGCCTTATTTATAATAGCCAGAAGCTGGGAACAACCCAGATGTCCCTCAACAGAAGAATGGATATAGAAATTGTGGCATATTTACACAATAAAGTACTACTTAGTTATTAAAACAATGACTTCATGAAATTTGCAGTCAAATGGAGGATCTAGAAAATATCATCCTGAGTGAGGTAGCCCAGACACAAAAGAATGCACATGGTATATAATCACTGATAAGTGGATTTTAGCACAAAAATTCAGACTATCTATGTATGATACAACCCACAAACCATATGCAGGTAAAGGAGAAAGAAGAGCAAGACCCATTTGTTAATGCTTAGATTATATTGTCAACTTGACAAAAACAGCAGTCGTCTGAGTAGAGACCATCTTGATTGAAGAATTCTCTTTATCAGAATTGCCTATGGCATTGTCTGTGAGAAACTATTCAAGATGGCTAATTGATATATAAGACTTAAGGCCATTGTGAGCAGTATCATCTTTAGTCAGCAAATTTTACCTGTCCCATAAATCTAGTTGAGTGTGATCTGGAGAACAAGCTTATCAATAAATAAGTAGTGTTCTCCTTCAGTTTCAGCTTCCAGCTCTGCTTGTGCTCATTTCCTAACTTTCCTCTAAGATGATGGACTGTAACTTGGAGATATCAGCCAAATAAACCCTTTCCTCTTCCAAGCTGCATTGAGTCAGTGTTTGTCATAGCAACAGAGAAGAAAACTAATATAGAAATTGGTACCACAGAGTGAGTGTTGCTCACTCTGGACGAGACCAAGTGGCTTTTCTGCCTTGGAATTTTTTGTTGCAGGAAGGAGGAGAATTTAGGCTTATAAAGCCACTAAGAGCTCAAAGCTCAATAAACAGTTGTGCTTCAAAATGAACTAAGAAGATAATGTTGAGTTCTTTGAATACACTGTATGGATTATAAAGTTCAGAGGGAAGCAATTACTCTATTGGGGTCATTTGTGCAATACTTCTAATTAAGAATTTGCTGTCTCTGGTCAGCTTGGGCTAAAGAATTGGATGTGATTTAAAAGGGACCAATATCATTAAGGTGAAAGCTAGTAGGAAGTATTTTCTCTGGGTCAGCACATGGGAGCTGTGAGCCCAGGGGTGGAGCAAGGCTATATCTCCAGTTGGCAGTATAACTTGATAAATAATGTGCAAGTGTTTCCCACAAGATAATGTTTTGAAGGCATCAAGGCATCATGAAGTGCAGCTGTGGTTTGGCAATGTAAATCAGGGTCAATGTCTCTCTGAAGAGGGGGAGGAAAAGGATATTGATGAAGACACAGCTTTATTTGCAGTGGAGACCTGGGGTTAAAAAGGTTAGGAAGATCAGCTAAGACTTGGTATGATACTTACAGACTTGCTTCCAGGCTAATTTTCAAATATATTTCTTATATTATCTGGACCCACCTGATAACAAATGAGACTATCCACAGTTGGATGACTCTTCTGTATCTACTAGCAATTAAGAAAATGCCCCTCCTCACCTCAGACTTGGTCACGGGAAAATGGATGAACACAATCCCTCTGTTGATGTTTCCTTTTCCCTTTTCTCTTTGATCTATGTTTCAATCCTGCCTTTAGGTCTCTGCCTTGGCTTAACTTGATGATGGACTGTAACCTGTACCATATAAACCCTTCTGTTCCACCAAGCTGCTCTTAGTCCATGTTCATGATAATGCAAGAGAAAAGCAAACTAACACAGCAAGAATGGCATGATGGGGAGGTGGTGGCACCTTTTCAGGGATGGTACTTAATGAAGAGGATTAAGGCATCAGGAGTATGGCATTAAAGGAGACTGTGGGGATCAGTGGTCCTTTGTAATTCCTCTCGATCTTCAGCTGTCATAAGGTAAGTCACCATAAGCCCAAAAGCAACAGAGAGCAATTGAGCACACACTGAAACCTCTGAAAGCCAGGCTAAGTATTTTCTCTTAAGTTTTCTCAGGTCTATTGTTGAATCATTAAAAGTTCATCAATATGCTTCCTCAGTATATATGTTATATAGTATTTACATTTAGCTCCTAACAGTAAACTCTTCCATACTAAGAAGCCACTATGATACCTTCAGTAGAACTTATTTCTTAGCTCCTGCTCTTAACTTTCTTAGGCATTATGCTTCCTTACATAAACAAACTCATGTTTTTATAGTTCATGAATGTCATTGAGTAAAAATGAAATGATTAATATGGTTTTATTCTTTTGAGAAACACATCATTTCTGGAATATAGCCAATTCTGACTGACATTGTTGGATCTGATCTGCCTAGGTTGTTAGTATGAGGAATTGTCTGTTCAGAGTCAATGTTGTCTCAAATAATAAGTAGTTATGGGCCCCATCAGGGCAAAGAGCAAAGCTGCACCTCAGGGCTACAAACTCCTCTTCACTTTATGTCACCCCAACAGCTACAGGGTTCTTCTAGTCCTGTCACAGAAACAAGTTATGGATGTGGGAGATGGTTTGGAGTCTGGCACAGGTGGGGTTGTGAAAAAAAAAGGTAGTTACAATATGATCCCTGACCTTATCCATTTGCTTTTGTTTGCTCTACCTCACTTCTTTACAGTGTGATATTAGCTTTCATAAGCGAACAAGCTACAAACTGTATCGCTTCAGTATCTTATTGGACGTTTGAACTATACTATTTGGTTCTAGCATATGTCATAGCTGCTACTGAATTTCTTGCATCTGTGTCTTAGCACAAATATACAGAAATTTCTGGAGGTTATGTATCTGTGACTTTTCCCTGCTATAATATATTAACTACCTTACTAACTAATATAGAATTATTTTTCAAAATGACATTTATAGCCCACCAACAAAAATAAGACTCCTAAGTTGATCCACATGTTCACAAAGATAATGGACTTGTTAGTCACTTTTAAATTTAGCCAAACTGATGATATACTTCTGGTTGTCGTATTATAGTGTAAATACTTTATTTTGATGTCATAATAAGGTATCAAATGATGTGATCATTTTAAAAGATTTAATATATTTTAAATCATGGGCATGCATATGAATATATGTACATGAGTGCATGAGCCTAAATGAAGCCTGAACAGAGTGGGATATCCTTTGGAGCTGGAATTATAGTTAGTTGTGAGCTGTCTGTTGTGGGTGCTGATGATGCAAACCCAGCTTGGGACAACTGCCTGAGTACCAAGCACTATATAAGTTCTTTTGCTCCAATGGAATCTTTTACATCTTTTACATCTTTTACATATTTTCTGTTTCCATTCTTCTGTTGTGGGACATCTGAGTTGTTTCTGGCTTCTGGCTATCATAAAAAAGGCCGCTATGAACATAGTGGAACATGTGCCCCAAGGCATGGTGGGGCATCTTTTGGGTATATGCCCAATAGTGGTATAGCTGGGTCCTCTGGTAGATCTATCTCCAATTTTCTTAAAATGTGGTTCATATGTGGTTCATTTATACAATGGAATACTGCTGAGCTATTAAGTACAAGGACATCCTGAGTTTTGTAGGCAAATGGATTGAATTAGTAAATATCATCCAGAGTGAGGTAACTCAGACCCAATAGAACATGCATGGTATGTACTCACTAATAAGTGGATATTAGCAAAAAAAAAAAAAAGTATGGAATACCCAAGATAAAATTCACAGAACTCAAGAAGGTTAACAAGCAGAAGAGCCCAACTGTGGATGCCTCAATCCTACTTGAGAGGGAGAAGAGAGCAATCACAAGGAACAGAGGGAGGGTAGAACTTGGGTGGGAAAGGGGTCAGGAAGAGTAAGAGGGGAACATGATCAGCTATTTGTGGGGAAGAGGACTGAAACCATGAGGGCCAGTAGAAAGAATGGAAACCAGCAACCTCGGTAAGTAGGAGGTCAGGGGACCCTCTAAAATGGACCAGTGACCTGGGAGGTAAGAGTGTCTCAGGACTCAAAAAGAGGAACCTTAGATGAAATGCCTTACAGTGGAGAGAGGAAACTTGTAGAGTCCACCTCCAGAAGAAAGACAGGACATCAAGTAGAGGGTTGGGGCTGCCATCCCACAGTCAAAAACACTGACCCAGAACTGTTCTGTCTGAAAAAAAACTGCAGGGACAAAAATGGAGAAGAACCTGAGGGAAAGGAGATCCAGTGACAGGTCCAAATTTTGATCCAGCTCAAGGGGAGGCCCTAAGGCCTGACACTGTTAATGAGGCTAGGTGTGTTTATAAACAGGAGCCTAGCATGGCTGTCCTCTAAGGACCCAACAAACAGCTGAAAGAGTCAGATGCAGATGCCTACACTCAACCAATGGGCAGAAGCTGGGGAGCCCTGTCATTGGATTACAGAAAAGCTGGAAGAAGCTGAGGAGGAGGATGACTCCATGGGAAGACCAGCCGCCTCAAGTAAACTGGATCCCTGAGATCTTTCACACGTTGAGTCACCAACCAAGCAGCATACACCATCTGACAGGAGGCCCCGGACACATAGGCAGCAGAGGACTGCCTGGATTGGACTTAGTGAGGGAAGATGCACCTAACCTTCGAGAGACTTGGGGCCTGGTAGAGTGCGGAGGTCTGGTAGGGGGAGGGTTTGGGGTGGGGACATCCTCTTGGAGTTGGGGGTGGTGTGAGTATGGGATGAGGAACAGTCTGAAAGTGGATCGGGGTGGGGGGAATAAAGACTGAACTGTAAAAAAAGATTAAAGAACAAAAAATAATTACATATTAATCATTTGGGTTTTTCTTTTATTTTATACAGTGTCTGTTGAATGACTTTGACAAATTTTAAAGTCATGATGCTATTTTATTTTTTCTTATTTTCCTGGAGAATATTTTGAATGAAACTGCTTTGCTTATGGTTGCAAATACATTCTTCCGTGTGGCATGTCTTTTTGCTCTTGACTTTGGTTAGTTTCTCACTGAAGAAAACATAAAAGCGAACATTTGTAGCTGCTTGTATTACTTTTCTCTACTTATAGAAATGCTATTTTTATTTGGAAATAGTTACACACCTAAGAATCAGTCATTTTTGCAGGATGGATAATGAGGTTTTTTTCTTTGGCTAAATAACCTTCAGAGACAATGAGTATGGCTTGGTGGGAAAACAAATTTAAACAAGCTCTTGTTATATTCCACAAGTTAATTTCAGTTTATTTCTTTGGAAACAAATACATATGCAATAGATTAAGAAGAAATTAAAAACAGCACATGTCTGGGTTTTATCTTGATTTACTCAGGACAGTGAAGATCTACTGCTCTAAACCTATGTATTGAATCATTATTTGGTCCCATTTTTTTCTCTGTTTACTGAAAGGGAGTTACTGAGCAATTGGAATTAGTTGAGGAAGGAGATTAATTGGTCTAGCATTCACTAGCTGTATTTCTGAAAGCATCCTGACTTTTGCAAGGGGAAGTTCTGGCAACCCCCAGGGTGGATTAGCACTCCTTTCTACTGCTCTGTGGGTATTCAAGGGAATGATTAGCTGCTCACAATTGACCTGTAAGTTACAGAGTCCCATGCTACTTATAAACCTTATTTACTGCCCACTTTTGTAAGAGTACACTAAGGACAACAGTTGAAAATTTATTAGTATAATTTAAGAGAAGCAATTTTGCTTTGTGATTACAATAATAAATAAAAAATTCAAATCCTCACATATCCACTATAAAACTTTGATTTACATTATTGTCCCTGATGTTTGTGGAATTAACCAAACAAAGCCCAAGAAAGGTGACAACTATCAAGGAATGCAGTGATCACAACGAACAGAGATAATGACAACAAAAATTAAGGAAACTCCCTCAACACAAATAAAGAGGAATAAATAGGTCTTTTGAATGAACTCTTTGGATACAGATGATATTGGGCATAGTTGGGCAATGTCAGCCATACAGGAAATAATAATCAGATGCAAGCTGAGAGCAAAGACTTGGAAATTGATTTATGACTTCATGACTAAGACATTTTGCAGAATCCACTTTCTTGATAAATGAGAGATAATGGCCAAACTACTCACCTGAGACTAAGTCCTAGTGGAGTACCTGCCCTGAAGACTACAAACAGCACAATGTGGCAGTAGTTAATTACACTTTTCCTTGAGATTGCAAAATTGATTGCCTCCCCAATTATTTATTTTGGCTGAAGCTCAAGCAGAAACGAGAAAACCCTGGGGACTTTGAAAAGTGGTGGTAGCCTGCCAACTGGTCTCCTTCAAGGAGTTTGTTTCCCTCAAGGCTGGACTCCAGTTCAGTTGAGTTTATAGATAAAGGGATATAAGTCACGAGTGTTGATCTTTATTCTTAAATGACAGAAAATTCTGAAGTGGCAGTCAGGAACACTTAGCATTCACTCAGTGAGTTGGGGACAGTAGCTTTGTTTCAAATGCTCTGAAACCTGTCTTAGAATGACTTGATTTTTTTGCATCTACCTAAGTATTTGAAAGGAGTGCTAATTAATAAGGATGATTCTGTCGCATAGTGTTGCAGACTAATATTAGCACTTGATGTACTGTAATTGCTCTACAGCAAAACTCAAATGTTTGAAAGGTTTTCTTGTTATATATTTATTTCTACAATTACAGCATATTCATCATTTCCATCTGCCCCCTCGTATTTTAATTTTCCTGTATACTTTTCTATAGATCATCTTCTGTTCTTTTTGTCAAAACCACAAAAGAACAGCACGCCCTACTGGCCAATTCTTCTTTTCTTTGGCTAACCACTCACTCAGCTTTCAGTCAAATACCTTTTACAAGTTTACGTAATAAAGGTTCTTTAAGGAGTGTTTAAAATGAACAGAAACTCGAGGGGACTTTAAGTTATTCATAAATCTGAGTTTGTCAGAAGCAGAAGCTGGGAGTAGACCAATAGCACAGCCTAGGAAGACAAACTCTAGGGTAATTGTTTTTATTTTGTTTTGATTTGTTAACTGTTACATGTCTGTGAATCAGCTGGAAAGGAGTGAGTAAGTGCTCACTATTCTGATTTAACATGTGTGCTTTTAAAATGTGGAAAAGAAAGACAATCAGGAGTGACAGTAACCTCAGCTTCCAAGCATCCCCTAAACAAGAGTCCACATCAGTCCACTTGCCCTGGCACAGCAAAGGTTACTGTCACTCCTTTGCCAGCCAGGCCTTTAGTGTCTGTAAAAAGCATGTATTTATAGTGTTTTAGAGTTTTCTAACTTTTGCATCTTACAGCATTGTACCCCATTGTTAAGGAGCCGCGTCCTCTCTTCTTATAAGCGCCGTTCTAATAAACTTTTCACCATAAAGCTACTGAGGCACGAGCACAAAAAAAAAAAAAAAAAAAAAAAGGCAATCAGACAATCAGGTTTGAAGATAGAGTGTCTGTGAGACTCTGCCCCATACTGAATGCTGTGACCATTTTCATTTGTATTTATTTATATTGCATAAAACTGCTTTTGCGCCTATATAACATAGCCGCTGTGAGGACCAACAAGATTCACCTGTGGAACCTGATTGAAGACTACCACGTTTCTTGTTCTCTGCCTCTGAAGCATTCTGTCCTTTAGTCTCTCCAGAAATACATCATTTGGCCAACATTCAAAGAAATCCTTATATACCTGGTAGAAAGAGTCCAAGGCCTTGGCAACTATAATAGCCCCAAATGGTGGTTAATGAACTTGTTTGTTATACATAAATGGGGTCTCTAATGGGAATTACATGGTTACAGTTCTTACCAGCATCAGAAAAGCTGCCTTTATAGGGAAGAAAGCAAGTGCATATAGTGTTAAATAACTTTTCCTTTTTCACTAAAATAAGAATCTGGTCCTAAATTCAACTTGTCTGTCTCCAAAAGCTAGGAGATGTTAATCATAGAACTTTTAAAAATACATTTCCATAGTCATGTCCAGTGAAAAAGATTTGCTGTGTCTGAAAATGCTGGTGGTCTTGCCAGTGAACTGAAAGTCCTCCTCTTCTCTCACCATTTAAGAAACTATTGAAATAAACCAATTTTGTAGCAATATTTATGTAGTTTGCTAGGTATGGTGATTAGTGCCTGCAGTTTTAGCATCAAGTGTCTAAATCAAGGAGGTTACCTTTAGTCTCGTGCCAGTTTGGGGGCTACATATTGAGTTTTAGAAAAGCTTGACCTACACAAATGCAGGGAAGACAAAACCAAGCTCACTCTCATTCCTGTGCTTAAGCATGGCACGAGCTATCAAATGTTTGTATTTCAGTTGAGTGTGATTCTTCCCATTGCAAGTTAATATTAGAGGAGTTTATTAGAGCTTTGAATTTCTCTCAAATTTACAAATTAATTCTTTTCATTTAAACATTTCTCTTTTCCTGTTCACAAAAAAACCCACTTCTATTTGTGACAATAGCTGTTGTGATTTTATAGGTAATTAATAAGGTTTAGAAAAGACATTAAATAAATTCAGGGAAATGAGGGTGAATGTTTTCTGTAATATGTGGTAGCATTTAGATACTTGGATGAGACTATTTTTCTTTTTGAAATGGAAAAATGCAAGTGTGACTTATCTGGAAGATTTTTACCATTTGACTTGCTCAGGCTCCTTCTCTATTTGTATTCCTTTGCCTTTTTAAAACTAAAGAAGAAAATCTCAGAGAAAAGCTATTTCCTGGGATATTATTTTAGAGATTGGTTTCTTTCTCTAGAGAAGTAAAACGCCATTGCCATCTTTCACGGGATAATTTTTTTGGAATATAAGCAGGGAACCCTAAATTTATTGACTTACTGCTTTGTTTGGCTTTGGATGAAAAAAATGTTTGCTGATATTAACTGAAAATGAGTATGAAATGAACTGTACTTTTGGAGATGAGATGAATTTCTAAGTATGGCATGCATATGCAGTGTCCACATTTGTATATATAGAAACCTACTAACATACACAAGTGTTGGAGGTATGCATTGTTACAGAACTTACTGAGAAAGACTTTGAGACAGACCAATGAAGGAGTTGTAAAGGGCAAATGAGAATTCAAAAAAAAAATCTTTTGGGATTTGGGAAAATAAATTTTGCAGTTTTTAACAGAGTGAAAATACCTACATACATATTAATTTAGAAGCTATGAGTTTTTGTTTTTTGTTTTGTTTGTTTTGTTTTATGTTGTATATGTCATTTCTGCCTAAAAGTGATAGCATGCAAAATAAAATAGACAAAGGATATAATCTCAAATAAAATAGCTTATGGGTTGAAACTCACATGTGTAAGTCTTTTCGAGAGGATAAATAATGATCAGTATCAAGCCAGGGGTTTTCTTATTTTGGTCTGTTAATGGATTTGTCCATGGCAAAGATTGTTTTGTTATAAAGTATGACTGGATCATTGTAGGCAATGTAAAAATAACGTAAAACTCCATGGATGAATGATGGGAAAAATAAGTCAATGAAAGAGAATGCTATCTGGAAAAGAACTTTATTATGTTTGGCAGTTTGTGTTTTTACAGTGTGCTGTGGTTTATCTTCTGTAGTGAGGATGCCAACTCAGAAGACTGATCATTTGCACTCCAGTTTCATCCTATAAGAAAAATCTTACAACAGAAATACAAGTTGATGATATAGTGTGATATTATGGTATCCAAGAAGCAAAAAGGAAAGGTTTTATTTTCTTCCTTTAATAGATTTATATCATTCATCCAATAATAAATTAATATAAATATTTTAGGTAAGATAGGTGAGTGGGTTCTGTCAAAATGAAAATCCTCTAAACACACTTTTCAGCCTAGAATTGACAAAATATTGTTCACTAAAGGCAACTCTTTGAAGCCATGTTGACACGTGGAAGTACTAACTGGAACAATATCGAAAGTAGTGTTTCAGGCATTTATCAATGGCTCCCTTCTTTGATTCATTCATTTTTAGCTTTTAGCTTCCACAAATAGAATTTATTTGAAGATTGAGAAACTTAATCAGTTGCTTTTAAATTACCTCAGCATCTTCCAGCTCTGACATACTTTTGTACTAGAAAACCATAAACTAACTTGAATGACATGCATGATCAGTTGAGATGAAGCTGATTTTATTATTCATGAATATTTTAATAGGAACACTTTAGCACCCACAATTCTCCATTATATTAATGTATGGTATAGCATAAAGCTGTCAGGTGTTTGGTCCCTATGGGGTTTCTCTGTGCTTTTCCCTTGAATTTTCCCTCTTCTATCCATAAATCCAACTGTAGTTAATATCTTTCTTCTGATAATCTTAAGTCATGATTCACTGCCGGTGCCCTTGGGTTTAGTATCAGGAACTGCTAATGTCTGAGAAACAACATTTTCTATAATAACACAGAGATTGAATAATGGGAAATAGACTAAGTTGATAAATTCTTAGGATTGTAATAGGCTGGAGGATCAGCCCAATCTGGTGTCTTCCTAAAGCACTGTGACCTTTTTAAAGGAAAATGTCTTCTACACCAGAATCCAGGGAATGTAATTGCCACAGTCTGGCGTACTCTTTCTCCACTGCCCCAAGCCTCGCTCGTGGTTTTATTGACGTCTTTGTCCTTAGCTTGTGGCCCTATTTTGAATGCTGTGTAGCCTGTATGAAATGGAATAGTTCATGGATGTAGGTCAGTAGGAGTAAACCTCAAAGACTCCTACATCTCTGTATAGCCATAGGCTCTGCTTCCTAGTCAAGACAATGTGAAAAGGCTTCACACTCATGGACATACACAGAACCAGTCAACCTGTACCATGGCTGTATATGCCAGCCCTTGGCCAACATGATGGACTGAAATCACTCACTCGGTCATGAGTCCAATACGTCTTTTCTCCCATGATGTACGTTGGTCATTGTGGTGTACATGTAGCAAGTGTATCCTCACTTGCAGAACTCAGGTTTTGAGGAACTCTACTGGCTCTGAGGATAGCCTTGCGATACGGCAGAACTGTTTTCTGTTTCTAGCTGGTAGACCTTCAGCGCCTGGGCTTCCTTGCCTGAAAACTGAGACTCTGTATCTCACAATATTCCTGAGCTTATGGAATTTGATCATGGAAAACACATCCTACCATCCTTGCACTTTGTGTTTATTCTAATGTGCTCAGGTTGGATGCTGAGCTGAAGTAACCACGGTCTCTCTGCTCTCTAGAATACCTAGTTCTGTTCATAAAGACTAGAACCCCAGAGGGCTTTGCTGGATGGATCACTATAATTACAGCATATTAGGATTAGTAACAAGATCCTGTATCTGTGGAACTACCTGTGGAATGTCTCTGTGCCTTGCCATTCTATCAAAGGGACTCAAAGACGAAATCCCTTCTGCCAGGACTTCATAAACCTTACCCACTCATAATCCCTTTCTGCCTGAGAAAATTTAAATCAGAGTGTATGCATATGTAATAGGTATATAATCCATTGGTTTATAATATTTTTTACTACTTATTCAAGATAAAAGTAAATTTACTCACTAATGAGATGGATGTGCTTGTTTCATTTTACATAAAGGATTGACTGTCTCTTAGATGAATATCTGGTACTTGAGGTACATCACCTTTAATAATTTTCAGAGCTAATAGCTATTTTTGATTTCATAATTGTCAACACTGAGCACTCATCATTGCATAAATATGTAGTACCAAATTGCAGAAGTCTATTTATGGTATCACAGAAATTGTTGGAGATTTTGTCCTAATTCCAGGAAAAATACACTTTGTATCACCACCTCAGCTGGGTCCCAAGGTTGGGCACCTGTTCCTTCTTTCTCCTCCTCTTCTATGTTGTTGCTAAGGTTCTCTTAGACATGCCACTGCTGCCCATGTCAACCTTCCTTTCATTCAACTTTCACTCTCTTAGTACTTAGCTGGCTAGTGTATACCTAAGGTTGGTCTAGTTCATCCCAATTGCCTCCCATGGTCACTACTAGATCATTTCTATTCTTTGGTGACTCCCTGTCAACTCCCAGAATGTAACTTTCACCAAAAACCTCACCTCCTTCACACTTGGATCCAGGTAGCCTCCCAGTTCCCCCTTCCCAATTCATGCACCTACTATATACCTAACTCCCTCCTCCTAACACATATCTATCCCTTTCAATGCCATTTGTGACTCAACAGTGGATAGCCCTATTTCTCTTCTACCACCATTTGTGGAGCCATATACCAAGTCTTACTAAAGGACATCACAGCATAAGTCCCCTTTCCCATTCAGTAGCTTATCACTTACCTTATCTCTCTACACCTATCAGGGACTACTTTGAACCCAAAGTTCCAAATAGAATTTCAGATGTAAGACTAGTAGGAACTTGAACCTTAAAACTAGAGTGAGCTCAAGACTGCAAAACAGTCATTATTTTTCTAGTCTAGTTTGTCACACTGGGGGGACATAAATGAAATAATTGATCACCCACCCAACAGATTTCATTTTTAGTTTTTTCCAAGTTTTTAAGTGTAGTAATGGGAGATATGCCTGAAGTGTTAAGAAGCAATGCAAAAACTTCTTAAATTTTTCACCCAAGATTTCACACAACGCCATTTTGTAAAATTATAACATGACTCAAATTATCTCAAATTATAAATTATCTCAAAACACATATCTACTCAGATTTCTCAAGTGTCTTTACTTTTCTTGAACCCTTTCCTGCATACACTGCTCTGCCCTACATGTCTAAAATTTTGCGATTTCAAACGTGCTATGAAGTGAGTTTACCTAGCACATAATTCTGGGAACTCGTGAGCCATCATCCAAGGTGTTTTGGATCAATAGTGTTTCTTTGATAACCCAACATGCTTCATGGTTTGTACGTATTAAAGTTAATTAACTACGTCACACTTAGGAAACATCTGAGTTGACATGAAGATTGAGTTGTTAGGATAAGCTTTTATGAACATTCTTCTATTAACTATGATGTGAATCTAACTTTCTGTCTTGTTTTCTTTCTTTTTGCGGGGAGGTGTGGGAGTGGTAATAATGTAGGAGTAGCATTAATGAATCATGGCATTGTTGAATTATTTAACTATTTAAGAAATTGGAGGGGTCTGATTGTTCTGGCAGCATGTGTATAGTAGAGGATTGCAATTTGATCATCAATAGGAGGAAAGGAGCTCGGCCCAGTGAAAGTTCTGTGCCCCAGTGTAGGGGAATGCCAGGGCCAATAAGTGGGAGAGGGTAGGGTGGCAGGCATGGGGAGGGGGGAGGCAACAGGGGTTTGTTTTTGTTGCTTTTGTTTGTTTCTTTGTTTTTTGGAGGGCAAACTAGGAATGGAGAAATTTACATGTAAATAAAGAAAATATCTAATAAAAAAAAGAAAAAAAAAGAAATTGTCATTCATTTAATATCCACAAAAGTTGTTTCCATAGAAGCTTAAAAAGAACCAATGATTATCAGAATCTGGTCAGAGTGGATGGTGGGAAGAGAGAGAAATTCTGGGACATGTATAATTACAGATAGGTCAGAGAAATAAATTCTCACATCCTTTGTACAGCAGGATAACTAGAGAAGACACTGATATAAGTATTTTCAAAAATTAGATGATGGAATTTACAATGCTTTCATCACAAGGAATTGATAAAAGTTTAAGGAACTAGAGATGTTTATTGTGAATTGACATTATATAATGTACTCAGTAATTGTCATCATATGACACTATAAATATTTATAGTTTTATGTTAATTTAAAGAGAGAAAAAATAAAACCACTAACATGCTTTTCAGAATGTCTCTACTATTTTTTATATTTCAAAAAAGCAGTATGTGGCTAGTCCAGTTTTATTGCATGTTTGATTGAAATTCCTGACAGATTCATGATATTCCTGTATAATTTAATTTACATTTCTTTAGAGACTAATAATGTTGAATATATTTTCATATGCTCCTTTTTGACATTTGTACCTATTTGGTATGCAAGCTCTTTGCTCATTTTCATAGTGCATTGACCCATTATGTTGAGTTTTGAGAGGTCTTCACACAAAAGAAGTTTGCCAGATTTCTCGCCTTTCCTGATTCCTTCATTATAATTGTGCTCGCTTTCTCCTCATGATAAATTTAAGATGTCCTTTGCTTTCATAAGAAATGTCCCTTTATGCCTCATCATCTTGATTAAGAGCAAGCTATGCCTAGATCTTCAAGTGGTCCTCTGTAATGTTCTTTCTCAAACTGTTTGGGCTTGTTTTATACTTAGGGCTCACTCATTAGTTCTGCAAGAGAATTCTTTGTTTGCCACTCTTTTGTAGTAGACCTGAGATTTAATGTGCTTGATCTTTCTTTCTTTCTTTCTTTCTTTCTTTCTTTCTTTCTTTCTTTCTTTCTTTCTTTCTTTATTTATTTCTTTATTTCTTTCTTTCTTCTTTCTTTCTTTCTTTCTTTATTTCTTTATTTATTTCTTCCTTTCTTCCTCCCTTCTTTTCTTTCCTTCCTTCCTTCCTTCCTTTTCTCCTCCTCCCTCCCTCCCTCCCTCCCTCCCTCCCTCCCTCCCTCCTTCCCCTGTCCCCTCTCTCTCTTTCTTTCCATTTTTCTTTTAATGTACATTGGCATATTGACTGCATGTGTGTCTGTGTGAGATTCTCTGGAACAGGTATTGTCTGTAACTTTATATTCGATATAATTTGGTTTCTATTTTTCCTACCAGATATCCAGCATTATGCTGAATAATCGCTTGAGAACACACATCTTTCTCCTGTGCTCAGTCTTAGTCGGGAAACCACTGAGTTTTTCACAATGAAGTATAACATTAGCTGTAGGCTTTCTGTAGACTCTATTCATCACATTGAGGAATTTTTTCCTCTAGTTCTATCTTTCAGAAGGTTTTCACCCTGAGTGATGTCACGTTTGGATATATCTTATTTTGAGTCAACTGCAATGAAAATATGGTGCTGCTTTTTCAGTTTATTGACAAGGTAAATTTCAATAAAGTTTAAAATAATATAACAGCTTTTAATACTTATAAATGTCTTTCTACGTAATTCATGTCATACTTGTTTGAGTTTCTAATATATTATTAAGGAGTTTATTATCTAAAATCACCAGAGTTACTTTCTGTTATTTCATTTTATTATTTTTTAAAAATGTATTATTATTTTTTAGTTTGATCTACAAGTACTGCTGGCCTCTTAACAATGAACTGCTAATTTCTTTCTCTTCTCTGAATGAAATTACATGTAATTTTTGTTAATTCTTTAAATAACAATAAAATTCCTAGGAAGGAGGTATGGGCCTTGGTATTTCTTTGGAGGAAATCATTTAAAGTATGATTCCAATGTTTCTTAAAATTATACAGCTATCCTAATAACCTAGTCATAGTTAAGTTTGAGATGTTTCTGTTATCTGTTTGGCTTTTTCTTCTAAGTTTTCAAAATCAAGGGTTTATTGTTGGTGATATTCCATTATTGTCTTTTCAGTAGCTGCCTGCCCTTCAGCAATGTGATTCTCTGTTTGCATTTTTGATATTGGTGATTGTTCTTCCTCTATTTTAATATTTTTTACAAGATATGCTTCCCTTTTATTAATTTTTTTTAACAAAACAGCATTTTACTTCATTGGAATTCTCTGTGGGCTTTCTGTTTTCAGTTTCAATGACTTCTGATATTCTTATTTTTATGATTTTCCTTCTACTTCCTTTCGGTTACTTTAAATTTGCCTTTTTGATTTCCTCAGGTATGAATTTATGCAATCTATTTGAAGTTTTAAAGTCCTTCCCAAAATATCTAACACTCTACCATAAAGACTGCTTTAACTGTATGCCCCAACATGTGATATTTTAGGGTTGTGGCCTCTTCATATTTAGTAGCATTGTCTCAGGCTTCAGATGTATCCTTTCCTTCAAAATTATTGTGATATATTAAAATTTATGATTAAAATATGTTACTTGTAACTACAATTATATTTCTGTTTATCCCTTTAATTTCTTGGTGTTCTAAGATACTTTATGGCATTTGCTTTGTGTTTGAAGAAAATTCTCCCAGCAGGATTAAATTGCAGATAACAGATTTTCTTAATCTTCCAGTATATGACAGTGATTTTATTTCTCTTCATCATTGAGCAATAGTTTCAACAGATATGCAATTGGTTGTTGACTCATGTGTTAATGACTCATCTATTAGTGTTTGACCATTATCAAAAACTGTGCCAGTTCTAATAATGAGAATTGACTGCATGTGAAAATTCATCTTTACTCAGTTTGAGGGTCTCTATAGGTAGTATATTATTTCTGTGGCTGCTTTTAATACATTTCCTAAATCTCTAACTTTAAAGATCTATATACATCACATTTTAGTCTGTTTTTCTCATGTGAACCTCACTGGGGATTATGCAACTCCTTGGATATGGAAGTTTATATCACCAAATTTGTAGTTTTCAGCTCCTATTTCTTTAGATGATTTTTCTCAGCCCAACTCCCTTTCTTTCCTTTTATTTGGCTATATGATAATTAGAATTTTGGATCTTAAGTTACTGTAACACTTTTTCTTTAATTTACTTATCCTTTTTATCCCATTACCTTGCATTGGCTGTTCCAGCATTTCAATTTTAAGCCACATATTAACAAATGGAAAAATCAATGAAATGTACTTTTCAGTGAAATAAATGAGCTATTTACTATAAGAAATACAATAACAAAACAAATTCAAAGAATATATATTTCCATATTTTAATTGAATTTAATTATATAAAAGTAAACATTTTATATTTTCCTTTCCAGAAAATAAGTTTGGACTCTATTCAATTTAGCTCAGAACAGAAAAAAAGAAGGAGGAAGCAGGGGGATGAGGAGGAGGAGAAAAAGGAGGACAAGGATAAGGAAGAGGAGGAGGAGAAGGAGGAGGAGAAAGGGGAGGAGTAGGAAGAAGAGGAAGAGGAGGTGAAAGAGAGAGAGAAAGAGAGAGAGAAAGACAAAGACAAGAGAAAGACAAAGAGAAAGAGAAGGAGAAGAAGTAGTCAAATGTACAATCCCAAGATCTCCAACTTTGTCAAACAAAGCATGCCCTTCTTAAAGAAGTAATTCACCTCACTGCAGGGATCAAAACTAGGGAAATCAGAAGTGCCATTTAATAGTTTCATCACAAGTTAAGTGCAAAACAGTGGCCTTCAGAGAGGAAGAGTAATTTAAATGTTGGACTCAGTGAAGCATTAAAATCAAATTAGGCCACTGCTGTTAATTCCCATTTATTTTGATTTCATTTTTCTTTCTTTCATAATTTGTAGTCAAACAATCAGTATAGATGTAGGTTAACAAATACTCAGGAATCCTTTAAAGCCATAAACAAGTGTTACTTTTTTAACAGCTAAGAATTCTTTTTTAATTTACATTTTAAATGTTTTCCTCCTTCCTGGTTTCCCCTCTGAAAACCCTCTACCCCACAAATGTTCCTTTTAGAACATCTAAAGGCATCAATTTGAAGAAGAAGACTTAAAAGGTAACATAGGATGTCAAGGGAGAACCTTTTAGTTCAAGAATAAGGGACTAAAAAAGACATGTTCAAAGCAAATAACAGAGACATATTAATTGAACAGTTGATTAAAGTTGAATATTCCTGTTCAAAGCTTACCATCCAGATATGTACTGGGGAAATGCTCTTTACTGGGTGCCAACTATTTCTATGATATAAGAATTCCCTGAGTGAAATAGAATTGGAGCATTGGGCACAGAAACTGCCCAGCATTTACAGAATTTATGAAGCTACTCAAATGTATTGGTAGTTATAGAAATTCAAACAAAATATTGTTCAATTTTGAACATTAATCAAATAGGTAGGGTAGATCTGAACAAGGAAAGAGTAATATATACAAAATAATACACATTATGTTATTCAAATGGCATGTGAATCACATAACTCTGATGATTTATCTTTATTTTCTCTTTTTTCCTAAGAATTTCATAAATTTATTGTTTTTAGTAGCTGAATAGTACTCCATTGTGTAGGTGTACCACAATTTCTGTATCCACTCCTCTGTTGAGGTAAACCTTTTGTTTGTTTGTTTGTTTGTTTGTTTTGTTTGTTTGTTTGTTTTTCGAGACAGGGTTTCTCTGTGTAACCTTGGCTGTCCTGGAACTCACTCTGTAGACCAGGCTGGCCTCGAACTCAAAAATCCACCTGCCTCTGCCTCCCAAGTGCTAGGATTAAAGGCGTGCGCCACCACCACCCTTATCTTTATTTTCAACTAGATTGTACTTACCATCACCTACAATAAAAAGAAACATGTATGTATGTCTGTATACATCTTTCCAAAGGATTAAGTAAGTTAAAAGAGTCACTCTGAATGTGAGTGTCAGTGTTGAGTGGGCTGGAGACTTGATAAAAATAGAAGACTGGGAAAAAGTACTGTCTACCTTCTCCTATCTCTGCTTCTGTACCAACCTTCTATCAATAATCTTTTCAACTTTTCTTTCTCCATCATGTTGGATCTAACCCCCTAGAACCATGATCTCAATAAATTCATCTTGCCTAAAGCTATCATTGTCAGGTATTTTAGAGAGTGATAAAAAATAATGAAAACCAGGCTCAAAGACCCAGTCAATGTCTTATACTGGTTTATATGTGAATTTTGTTTATTGTGTAATGAGCAGAAAGTAAACATATTTATTGCCTATAGCATAGAACAAAGCAAAACAAGAATGCTTAGTTTGGAATCCCATAGAGGCAGAACATGAAACAATTATGGTTTATTTTGTATATGTTTGTGTGCATAAAGAAGGGAGGGTCATGGGAACCTCAATAATAGGAAGGCAGAACCAGTGAATAATAATAATAATAATAATAATAATAATAATAATAATAATAATAATAATATGCCTTACCATTTCAATATTCAGACCCTAAAACGTCACTCTCTGGGGAAAATTAAAGGCTGGCCCAAGATACTCTGAGATCAAGAAGTGACAGAACTGGAGAACCTACATACCAAGTCTGTTAGTCATTCAATGAGGATGTGTCTTGTGTGAGGAGGAACTTCTTGTGCATATACTGGAGGTCAGGGAGAGTCATTTGGAATGGACAGGTGTAAACTGAAATTAACCAAGAGAGCATAAGGTTAGGGACTATCATCAGTCTAAAGCAGCAGATAATGAATTCCATAGCTAAAGAAGAAGTAACATTCTGAGAAGTATTAGTAAGAAAATGGAAATCATAAAATGCTCTTTGAAACAATCTCAGGCCAAAAAAAGTTATATAGAGGAAAATTAAACAGGGCATTTTGAGGAGAAAACAACACTAGAGAAGGATACAGAGAGTAACAAAAATCAGAAAAAGAGCATTTCAGTGAGGCACCCATGACTGGCTACAAAATGAGGAACACATGTTTGTCATTTTCTTTTTTTTTTTTCTTTCACAACTGCCGCCTCTCTTCCCTCCAGTCCTCAGAGTCACTTCTCAACTTCCTGTTTCCACCAGACCCATTGCTCATCCTTTTCCCTGCAGAAAAAACCAGGCTGCCCAGGGATATAAACTAAACATTGCATAATAAGATTCAGTAAGACTAGGCACAAACCCTCAAATCAAGGCTAGATGAGACAAATGAGTAGTTGGACAGGGTTCTAAGGTAGGCAAAAGCATCAGATACAGCCCTTGCTCCCACTGTTATGAGTCCCACAAAATCACCAAGCTATACAACCATAACATATATAGAGAAGACCTAGGTCAGACCCATACAAGCTCCTTGGTTCTTGTTCCAGTTTCTGTGAGCCCTTATGAGCCCTGGTTTATTAATTCTGTAGGCCATGTTGTAGTTTCCTTCACCCCTCTAGCTATTATAATTCTTCCTTACTCCACTTCCAAGGGATAACCAGAGCCCTACTAATATTGGATGGGTCTCTATCTGTTCTCTTGTCTATGAATGTAGCAGAAAATAATTATAATGGCAACAGGCAGTGTGTTTTATTCTACCCTAGTTCTCTGGACTATCCAGCTTCTGGTTCCTGGAGATCCAGGCAGTTCAGGCACAGGTTCCCTCTCTTGAATCCCTTATATATTTTGGATATTTTATATGTTGAATATGGAGTTGGTAAAAATCTTTTCCCATTCTGTAGGATGTCATTTTGTTCTATTGATGATGTTCTTTGCCTTATAGAAGCTTTTCAGTTTCATGAGATCCCATTTATTTATCATCAGTCTTATTGCCTGTGCTGTCAGGGTTTTCTTTTGCATGTTGTCTTCTATGCCAATGTGTTCAAACCTATTCCCACCTTTCTCTTCTATCATATTCAGTGTATATGGTTTTATGTTGAGGTCTTTGAACCACTTGGACTTGAGTTTTGTTCAGGGTAGTAAATGTGAATCTATGTGCATTCATCTATACAGAAAAATCCAGTTAATCCACCACAATCTGTTGAGATGCTTTCTTCTTCTTCTCCTTCTTCTCCTTCTTCTCCTTCTTCTAATTCTCCTTCTCCTTCTCCTTCTCCTTCCCCTTCCCCTTCCCCTTCCCCTTCCCCTTCCTCTTCCTCTTCCTCTTTTTCTTCTTCTTCTTCTTCTTCTTCTTCTTCTTCTTCTTCTTCTTCTTCTTCTTCTTCTTCTTCTTCTTCTTCTTCTATTTTTATATTGTGTATTTCTGATATCATCAAAAGTCAGCTGCACAAAAGTGTGTACATTCATGCCTGGAACTTGATTTTAATTTCATTGATCAACTTGTCTGGTTTTGGGTTTTTATATTACAGTTTTATTATGTATATGGTAGAAATAGCTTATTCTTGTGATTATGGTGACCTGATTGTTTTTATGCCTATACTATGCAGTTTTTATTACTATAGTTATGTTGTATAGCTGGAAAATAGTTCTTTTATTGTTCAGGATTGTTTTAGTCATCCTGAGATTCCTTACCATATGACGTTGAAAATGTTTCTATCAAGGTCTGAAAGAATTGTGTTGAGAGTTTGATAGAGATTGTATTGAATATGTAGACTGATTTTTGTAGGATGACTATTTTTACCATGTTAATTCTATCAATCTATGATCATGGAAAACTTTTTCACCTACTGATATCTTCTTCAATTTCTTTCTTCATAGACTTGAAGTTTTAAATCTTACAAGCCTTTCAGTTGCTTGATTTGTATAACCCAAGATATTTTATATTGTTATAGCTATTTTGAAGGGTGTTGTTTCTCTTATTTCTTTCTCTAGCTATCATTTATATATAGGAGGTTACTGATAACACATTTTGCAAGCGTTAAACTATTTAAAAATAACTCTTTACTTCAAGCAACTTTTCAGAAATTTGTAAAATAACTAATATTTCAAGAAAGACACACCACACACATATACACAAACATATACATATATATTGTTTGTATATATATATATACATATGTATGTATGTATATATATATATATATATATATATGACATGTATACAATCCCCACTAGCATGTACAAGCAAAGAATAAATGCCATGTATGTATCTAGAGTGCTGCTATGTGTCATATGAATAAACCCATTTATATCCAATGTTATTAAAGGTATTTAACATATTTAGATTTATTGTCTTGTTTCTGTGTTTTCTGGTATCTGTCATCTCAGTTGAGGTAACTTCTTTCTCATTCCCCCTGAGGCTTTTTGTTATTCTACTTCATTCTTCTTGCTCCTGATATGTACATAGTAGCACCTCTCTCCACAGGGTCATTCATGATCTCCTCATGGGTCCCTTCTGCACTCTCTTTTATTTCTCTATCCAACCACATTGGCTCTCTGCTATATCTTGGTTATGGTCAGCCATTTATCAACCCAGGATGTCGTTCTTGCAATTTACCCTGCAACCTGCTCCTTTTAGATTCATGTCATTCTAGAGACTTGGTTGGTTTGGTTGCTTGGCTTTTATTTGTTTGATTCACTTTGGTGAGTTATTTTCTCTTTTATTGATATGTGTGTGGTATGTATACATATGTAGGTCTGTATGTGTGGGTATGTATACATTTGTATGAGGTCTGAAATTGCTATCAATAGTCTTTTTGAAAATGCTCTATCCCATTCAGTAGGGCAGGATCTATCACCTGGATGTAGGGCTCATTGATATGTCTATTCTGGTAGCTTGCTGCAAGACCCTTGTGCCTAACTTATGCATGATGCAATTTCAGATGCATATATTTATACATATGCATGATATTTACGTGGGTTCTAAGGATGTGAAATCTGGTGTGTACTCTTGCAAGAGGAGCACTTTAGTGTTGATCCATTTCCCCAGTCCATAATTTGATTTTTAATGTTACTTTTCTGATTTTTTTCCAACTATCTTGTTGTATATGCTCACCTCACACCTGTACCCAAACCAAGAAGCAGTTTAAACTGCTTCTTCAGGCATTTGCTGTTATCCTACGTAGTGATTTGTCTGTGTAACTCACTAGACTGCTCATACATTTACTTTCTCTCATTTTAATGGGATATAAAGCTTCTTTAAGACAAGGTATGGGATGTTGTTTGTTTTCTTCTAATCTTTTCATCCATGCTTATTACAACTCAAAAAGCTACATAAGCACCCTACAAATATTTTTCTGCATATATGAATAAGTTAATGCAATCTTTTAATAAATACTTTCTTTTCTCTGCTTATTTACTGAATTCCCATTAAATAGATAAAGATTTCTAAACCCTCTTTATTTCTTACCTGGCTCCAAATACCAGATTTATTATATCTATTTGCAAGTATATATTTTTGGTCTATTTTAATATCAAACATGCTGACATATAGAATATTTGTTTTAAAAGCCAAAAGAAGCAATATTTCATGAAGTGGACGCATCTTTTAGGCAGCACCCAGGTGAGGAGACAAAGTATCCCCTGCAACGAAGAAGAGGCTATCGCTCCTTTCCGTGCTTTATTAGACTTAAAAAGATAACAGTCTCTGCCTCCTAGGAATGTGGCACTTCAATTATCCTTGAACTTTGTAGAAACAATGTGGAGACAGTGTTCTGTCTTAGAATCCTTCTGTGTTCAGTGTGTGAATCATTCAGTGTGTGAATCATTTTGCCTACTATAACTTCAGTGGAGTTCATTAATAGCTAATCTATTCTTGTTGTTTTTTGAATCTTAAATATCTCATGATTATCCTATGTTAAAGACTTCAACTCTAGGTTGGTGCTTATGGTGGACCCTTTAAAAGACAGTGCTTCATGGAAAGTCTTATCACTGGCTTTCCCTTCGTTGTATTAGGTGACCAACATGTTTTATCTCCTTAAGTTTTGCTTTCCACCCATATACTGAATAGCTTGGTTCTTCCACACTGTTCCTATAACAGTCTCAAAGCAAGGGATGGATGTGGGTGCCTAGCAAGTTACCAGGCATCAAAGTGTTTACAGTATAAGCCATTGCAATCTTTTTTTTTTCTTTTTAAGATGATGAACTCAAGCATTAGTTATAATAATTAAAAGTGACTAACACAACTCTCTTTGATATATAATGATCTGTTCAGTAAACGTGCTACACTTTGGCAGTCTGACAGTGGTTGTGTATTATGTTTATTCTTACTCATTTATATACTCTTGGTATTACTATTTTGCCTTTCTTTGTTTAAAAATAAAAGTTCATATAAAAGAACTGTAGGCAAATGAGGGAAGCCATGAGCAGGAAAATTAATATTCCCATGGAAAGAGCACACCCATGGTGCTTAGTGTCAGTCAGCCTTGAAAATATACATACAGATAGCATTATTTGGCCTGTATAGGTTATATTTAGTAATATACATGTATTCATATATGCATGCAAAAATAATTAGTGAAAAAAGAGGTTATAAACTGAAGGAGAGCAGGGAGGGAAATAGGAAAATTGGAAAGAAAGAAAGGGAAAGGAGAAAAGTTGAATCAAATTACAAATATCAAAAATTTAAAAACAAATTATTTCCCTCTGGACTATACCTTGAAAACTCTAGATCATAGAATAGTGCTGTGACAGGGGTTAGTAGATACACACAAATGCTTTTATACATTGCTATATCCGTTTACAATTATATCTAGAGCAGGGTAATATTTGTGTATACAAAGGATATATTTGGCAGTTACTAATTGTATCATCTTTACACCTAAAATAATAACTTAGCATGCTTTAGCTATGAAACAGTTTCTCTTCATCAGAAACCTTGTTTTTATAGAGAGAATTTTAGTTTTACTGTTCATTAAATCTATAAAATGTGTTCTTTGTCTGTTCTTCATTACCTTGTCTTCTCTGTTCTCTATTTACATGTGGTTTGGTTACTGTGGATAAAGCACATCTTTTAGTAGCACTTGCTCTAAGGACTGCAGGTGGTAAATTACTTTTGCTATTATGTGGCTTGGCACATTCTTCATTTTATGCTCTATTTCTGCTTTGGCCTGGTATGGAATCTGAGGTAGTGTTAGATAATATAACTTAATACTCCAATAATGTGATTTCATTGTCTCTATTGTTTTGATAAGAAGTATGCCTTTAGTCGTAAGTGTTAAAAATAACATGTTCTCTTTGGCAACATATACAATTACAATGAATCACTTCATAATTTTCTGTTTAAATAAGCTTCTCTCTGAGTTTGACTTGTTTTTATTTATCCTACTGGGTGATGAAATGCTAGCAGGCCCACATTTATTTTTACTAATTTGACAGTCCTAAAAGAGCTTCTCTTTAGCTGATGTTCCTGCAGAAATAATTAGGCAATGTGTATTTTTTAATTGGTACCTATAGCTTGTGAGTTGTGATGCATGTATTAGTCAGGTCTGGGTTATATACTTTTTTTAAAGTCATAAGATCTGTGGCCATCCTCCATTAAGTGTATGGGTTAGTGGTGAGGAAAGGGAAAGAGGTGTTCTATAAATTCTCTCGTGAGTTTGAGTGAAATATCAGACAAGGAGACTGACATCAGGTGATGTGGTATTAGGCTGCTCGGGAGTCCGTCAAACCCGCGCTTAGTTCTTTGGTCAGTCACAATTTAAAAGACTGTTGTGATTAGTCTAGATCATAACCCTCATCAGTTAAACATCTGAATATAGCACATGTACACTCTTATAGAGATCCACATCTGGTCAGTGTAGAGAGTAAATAACCATGGGTTATCTAGCCCATGTGATACATCTCCAATGGCACCTCCATGTCTAAGGCCCAGGGAAGAGGTGGTAGAAAGGTTGTAAAGACCAGAGAACCAGACACCTCTGCAGTACCTTCTATATAGAACAGGAAAGCAGCACCCATGAAATCTCAACATCATAGTTTCCTAAACGAGACAAGCATAATTATAACCCAATAGACACGCTACCGTGGAGGAGGGGGGAATTTCACAAGGTCTAACCCTAGACGAAGAACTACAATCTATGGCTTCTTAGAGAAGAAGAAACTGTTTTCTTCAGAGATAGGGCCCTGACTTGCATATATTAGCAATACTAAGTGGAATTGATAGGGTTTGGTGCATGTAATTGTGGGGGGGGGGGTGTTGAGGGGGATGCGTGTTCATTGGCATGTACTTGTGAGACCGTGCGTGTTTGTGTGTGTGTGTGTGTGTGTGTGTGTGTGTGTGTGTGTAATGATAACTATTGAAGGGACCATGCATTTTTAGAGTACATAGGAGGAGCTATCAGGTTAAGAAGGAGCAGAGGAAATTATGTAAGTACAGTAGTCATATGTGAAAGACCACACCAAAGAGAATATAAACCCCGGGCTGTGAATCAGATTTGTTTGGGATGCTGAAGATTCACAGAATGATAGACATGTGGACATAGAATTTCAACATAGGGTCTTTGGAAAATTAAAATGTTAGAGTGCACACAATTCATTTAAATGATGTCCTAACAAGAAAATGAACCTTGAGCAGAAAACCAGACATATTTAAAACAAGTTCATTTAAGGACACAGGGAGGAGAGAAGAATCCAGACCTTCCACCACTGGTCGTGGTGTTTGTCCCTAGCATGGGAAGACACTACTACTTTTCTGTTGAATACAGCCCTCTGCAATGGTGCTTTGTTCTTGCAGACTGATATCCAAGAGCATCATTTTGCATTGCTGGAAAGGATGTTGCAGACTGTGATTTACAAGTGGTACGATTTTCCTCTATTCGGAATGTTGAGATCTTCAAGATGAGATAACTGACACATAGAAAGGGCCTTCTGCCTTATCATCCCTGGTGAAGGGGAGGGTAGGAACTATAGTTTTATATTATTCCCTGATCAAGAACCCACTCTTAAAATCCCACCCTTATCAGCAATGAAGTTTACTAACCCCACTCACAAATAACTCCCAGGGTCAGTGCTGGTGACTGCCTTAATCTACATAGGACCTTATCAGCTCTCAGATATCTTGCTTGGCAAAACTGTGGCATTTGGAACTAAGCGTCTCACCCACGAACTTTGAGGGAAAATTTCAAAGAAGGATTTCAAAGTTTCTGTCACTGCACCTGTTCAAGCAGGGAGCTGGGGCTTTAGAAACATAGCCATCTAGAAATGATATCAGATTGGCTGCAAGGCAGGCAGAAGGAGGGTTGGCCCTCTGTTAAGTACTCTTCAAGCCCGAGTTGCAAAAACAAGCTCACAAGGTTGATCATTCCGAAAGCGAGAACATGGAATCAGCGATGAAGCACCAAGCAGCTCTGCCAGTGTGCTGTCGGCTGCCTCGGAACAAATATGGAAGTCGGTTGATTCTTAATCTTGCTTAGAGGCAGTAGAGAGTCATAAAATACAACTTCGCATTCACAATGTTAAGTTCACCTCCTGCGCAGCTCGGTGTGTTTTGCCAGTGCCTCAAACAAAAGGAAGCGGAGTAGCTTGACAAAGGCTCTGGTTCGTCCTCCAGCTGTAGTTTGATAGTAGCATTGGGAAATTAAAACTTTTTAGTTCTCCCTAAGCTATGTTCTTACAGATGGTACTGGGAGTTGATTTTTTGTGTGTGAATTGTATACAATGGTAGTTCTTGCCAAGCAGAAAAAGCTCATACGACTATCTCCTCTTTTTCAATTTCCTGAAGCAAAAACCAAATCAAGACCAGAATGTTAATAGGGACCTGCACTCGTTTTTTAAAAATACATGATTCAATGGATGATTTTTAAGTGACTTCTTTGGGTTTTACCTACATCCTATACAGTCTGTTTATTACCACTGTGCAATAGAATTTGTAGGGCTCCCGGTGTTTGCTTGAGAGTTTGATGTATACATTTTTTTTCTTTTTGGTAATATCTGGACTAGTTCATACTGTGGCATAAAAATAACATCAGGCGTATAATTGAAGATTCTTCTTTTGTGTTTTTTTTTTCTCTTTTTGTTTCTATTTGCAGAAGAGCCACCATAGCGCAGCACAGCAACACACATGGATCTCATCGTCCTGATTACACAGGCCTCGTCCCTGCTGAACACCCCTACTGCAAATATTTCTCAGCCCAGGGGGAAGATAGGATTTGGGTTTCTTGCCTTTCATTCACTCTATAAAACTCAATGCCAGGTTGGAAGATTTGTACATATTTACTCTGGGTAGCAGTGCTAAAGCAGAGAGCGTCTTCATCCTCCACACTGGGCTCTAACCATTAAGCCATTAACAAAAAGCGTTTAGCAAGGAATTCTGAAACCCATACTCTACCAACCAGAACCATAGAGTTAGCATGGATGAATTTTAATAACCTGGGGGAGGGGGGACCATTTTGGTTAAGAAAAATAAAGCAAGCGGTTTTAGTATTTTCCTACTAGGCTTAATACAGCTTTTTTATGTGTTGTGTTTCCAGTTTGTGCTCCGAAACGATTTCCTTTTGTCATTAGAGATACTGGCTTACCCCTTTGAAGCAGAAAGTGCATGATAGTGTGTAAGGAAAAATGCAATTTTTGTAATTAGCCATTACAAACTACCATAAACATTTATATGACAAGATGCAATAAAATTGGCACTATATTCTTGTTTAAATATTAGGTGGGAAATAAATAATCACATTAAAAATCACTTAAAAATATAATATTCGTGAATATTATCTTGAACTACATTTTAATTTATTCTTTTAGAATTGGTGAAAATATGTTCATTACTATTTTGTGATTGAGTTAAATTGGACATATGTAAAAATTAATATTTCATTTTTGTATTTTTGTGTATGTATGTGTCTGGTGTATATATATATGTGTTTGTGTGTTTGCATATGTGGTATACATATAAGTATACAGGTACATGTGAATGTTTGTGTGTGGTTGTCCATATGAAACCCTAAAGGTAATGCCCTGGGTCTTTGTGGCTAGATCTGTATGCAGAAACAGTGTCTCTCATTGAAACTGGATGTGGCCATTTTGGCTAGTTTTCCCAGGAATTCATTGTCTTGGTCTCACTGAGCTTGGGCAACAGGAGTGGTGCCATGCCCATTTGTGGCTTTTATGTGGATGCTAAAGCTGCCCATATAAAACTATGAACTATGGCCTTCACAATTGGGTAGCTAGCATTTTAGCCTCAGGAATATCTTCCCAGCCTGGACATAGGTACTACTCATAGTTCCTCCCACACTTGTTTATATATATTTCCCACTTCACAATATTCTTTTTTATTAGATGTGTTTTCAAAGTATATTAAGCTAAGTCATTTTCTAAAAAAACAAAAATCTCCTTTGGGCAATAAGGAAAATTACATCTTATTCTTTCTGTCAAGAAACTTTATTTCTCAGTCCATTTTTCTTGCAGAATATTTAAAACCATCCAAAATGACCTAGCTCTAGTTTCAGTGAGAGACTTGTACTTAGAGAATTAAGATAGAATTACAGTTTCTTAGTGAGACCCCTGCAGTTTCAGAAATGTATTCTGTACCATGCATCAGATAATTTGAATTTTTAGGGATGGCGAATAGAATGTGTGCTGATGACAGGTTCTTATTGTATCCACTAAAATCACCAAATCTAGGTCCAGAAGGCAGAATATTTTAAAAAAATCAATTAGGAAATACATTCTGGGAAAGTGCTTAAAGAGAATTTTCATGAGCGAGAAAGACACTATTGAAGGCTGTGCTGTGTACAAATGAGTTTCTGATCAGTTCTCCAAGAACTCATTGAGGTGTGTCAGGATTGCTCAGGTTCAAGGTTCCGTTCAGCCAGCCTTCCCTGTTGTCCTGTTTCATGAGTCTTCACTAGGCTATCCAGCCATTTTCAAACTCAACTAGCTCATGTTGGCACAAGTACTCGGAAATTATACATAGTTTCTTTATCCTAATCTCAATGGGTCTTAGGTATAAAGAAAATTGAGTTCAGAGCTTAGAAGATTTATGTGAAAACTAATGATCCTTCAACCACAATACTATGCTCTAAATAGTTCTCCCTGGGCATCAAATGACTACAAAATTATGGATAGAAATAACCTCTGCTTAGCTATTGATTGCTTGGATCAAGAACTGAGGCTGTGTTTATTAAATTGATCTATCACTTAAAACATTTGAAGTGCTATGGCTTGCAGAAAATGACTGTGTTAATTATGTGTTACTAACCTCTTGCTTTTCAGGTGGGTACTTGGATGCATCACCCTTCCTTGGTTTCCTAGTTTCTAAAGATGCTAAAAGGTAAAACAATTGAGGTTTGAAGGTGGGAGCCAAAAATATCACTTTTTCCCTTGATAACCCTAATATTTGAAATTGTTTTAAATCACTGGACAGATGATATCCCTATTGTAAAATGTTGAAACTCATTCTACCTGCTTGACGCAGAAGGGACAGCTCCTTCCTGGATTTCATCAGCAACTTTGTAACAGAACAGGAAGCATAGCATAGTGGATGAGGGGTAGACTGTGTTTCACAAGGATAGGCCAGCTATACACATCCACAAGAAATTAAATATAATTTTCTAGGCCTGAATGTGTAGAGGAAGGAAAAGAGCCAGCTGTTTTCAATGAGACCCTTTTCTCTCAGAATACCATGTAAACAAAAGAGAAAAAAATAAGCTCCTTCCAAAACAAAATGAAATGATCATGTCTTCATAAAGGAAAATGTAAAATTGCTACTGTATCCAGAAACCATAAAGCCAAGCTAAAAAACTATATAAGGTGATTGTGATTGTAGTTTGAGACAGACATTCCAGGAGCAGGATTAGCAAAGAGGTAGGACTATCTCTCCCAAAACAGATAATACAACCTACTGGAGTGTGTGTGTGTGTGTGTGTGTGTGTGTGCACCCGCACGTGTGAAAAAACTTCAGTATTTTCCAACCTATGTGTATTGAATGTAGACGGTGTCCCACTATCATGTGAACAGTGCAAAGCCTGCATTCTTTTCTGAGACACTTCTCAGTTTGCATAAGAAAAGAATGTTCTTATACCTTTCACTGCAATGTGCTTTAGATTTAGTCATGCAATACAATCATATAGACCGGAGTTGAACCATCACATCTCTACACATACTAGACTAGGAGCAAAATAACACCAGCATGCGAAACAGTGTAGAATGCCAAGAGTTTAAGAATACAATGTGTGCTAGAAATGTTGAAAAATAATTTTTAAAATTATAAAAAGACTAGGTGTATTGGCACATCTGTGGTCCTATGCAAATTCAAAGACACTCAGAACTATCAGTCAGGGCTATATATGGGTCTAAGAAAAACCTGGAAGCTTAGTGACACTTGAATTTGAGGGAGAGATCTTAGGCATCAAGAAAGTTCAAGACCCTGTGTTAAATCCCCAGTGCTGCATAAAGAAACAGACCAACAGAACAAGATCGGCAGAAATGTGAACTTAATATTGTCACAATGCTGTGACAAAAGGAAGCGCCTACCATCTGAAGGGCCCAGCTTAATATTTTAAACCCCATTTTGCTTTCATACTGAATTTTTATCATTAACTTGTCCTTAGAATGAACTCAGCTACTGGAAAAGTCCCAACTTGTTCCAAGAATCGTGTCACCCTGACAACAACCACAGTTCACCTAAACAAACAGCCACTCCACCCCTAATAACAACCAATCAGTTCTTAAGGGAAAAGTACCTAATGTCTCAAAGTAGAATGATTAAGCTAGCAACCATTGTTCATATAAAGCTAAAATCATTACTAGCCAGTAGAAATGTACAAATCAAATATCAACCAATCATGTAATTGCCAAGTTGAACCCTGCTACAACCATGATAAAAAGGCAAGGGTTGTACCAGCTCTGTAGCTTCCACACCATTCACTGTGTTGGAGAGGTTGGAGGGTCCGAGCTTGAGCTTGAATAAAGACTCTTTGCTTTTGGTGGTATTGGTAGTCCCTGCGATCTGGGCATAACACCACCTCATTCACATGCCTTACTTTATATGTGACATTCATCTCAATGTTTGGAGAGAAAAGTCATATAGAGTGAGTTTACATTAAGTCTCTAGCCTCAATCCCTACAATTATCTTGAAAATTAGAATGGAAATTTCCAGTCCCTTTGAATTCATTAGTAAGATAAGGCATTGGGAATTTTACTTATAAGGCTGTATACACAGTGATTGACACATATGATTCATGGCCAAGTCTGGATTGGTATCTTTGTAAGCCTCCTTTTGTGGAACCAAAGAGGCCAATTTGTGTATGCATTCTTTTTTATTAGATATTTTCATTACTTACATTTCAAATGTTAACCTCTTTCCTGGTTTCGCCTCTGAAAGCCCCCTATATCATAAACCCCTCCTCCTGCTCACCAACCAAAGCAGTCCCACATCACTGTCATGGCATTCCCCTACATTCAGGCATTGAGCTTTCACAGAACCAACAGACTCTCTTCCCACTTGTCCAACAAGGCAATCCTCTGCTACATATATGGCTGGAGCCATGGGTCCCTGCATGTGTACTCTTTGGGTGGTGGTTTAGTCCCTGGGAGCTCTGGAGTTACTGGTTGGTTCATATTGTCCTTCTTATGGGACTGCAAATCCCTTCAGTTCCTTAGGTCCTTTCTCTAGCTGCTCTATTGGGAACCCTGTGCTTAGTCCCATGGTTGGCTGAGAGCATCCACTTCTGTATTTGTCAGGCACTGGCAGGGACTCTCAGGAAACAGCTATGTCAGACTCCTGTAAGCAAGCACTTCTTGGCATCCACAGGAGAGTCTGGGTTTGATAACTGTATATGGGATGGATCCCAGGTGGGGCAGTCTCTGGATGGTCTTTTCTTCAATCTCTCCTCCACACTTTGTCTCTATATCTCCTTCCATGGGTATTTTGTTCCACCTTCTAAGAAGGACCAAAGTATGAACACTTCTGTCTTCCTTCTTGAGCTTCATGTCGTTTGTAAATTGCATCTTGGGTATTCCAAGCTTTTGGGCTAATATCCACTTATCAGTGCATGCATACCATGTGTGCTCTTTTGTAACTGGGTTACCTCAGTCAAGATGATATTTTCTAGTTCCATCCATTTACCTAAGAATTCATGAATTCATTGTTTTTAATAGCTGAGTAGTACTCTGTTATGTAAATGTACACAGTTTCTGTCTCCATTCCTCTGTTGAAGGACATCTGGGTTCTTTCTAGCTTCTGGCTATTATAAATAAGGCTGCTATGAACATAGTGGAGCATGTGTCCTTATTACATTTTGGAGCATCTTCTGAGTATATGCTCAGGAGTGGTATAGCTGGGTCCTCAGGTAGTACTATGTCCAGTTTTCTGAGGAACCACCAAACTGATTTCCAGAGTGGTTGTACCAGCTTGTAATCCCACCAACAATGAAGGAGTGTTCCTTTTTCTCCACAACCTCGCCAGCATCTGCTGTCACCTAAGGTTTTTTATCCTAGCCATTCTGACTGGTGTGAGGTGGAATCTCAGGACTGTGTTGATATGCATTTCCCTGATGACTAAGGATGTTGAACATTTCTTTAGGTGCTTCTCAGCCATTCGGTATTCCACAATTGAGAATTCTTTGTTTAGCTCTGTAACCCATTTTTAATAGGGTTATTTGGTTATCTGGAGTCTAACTTCTTGAGTTCTTTGTATATATTGGATATTAGCCCTCTATCAGATGTAAGGTTGGTAAAGATCTTTTCCCACTCTGTTGGTTGCTGTTTTGTCCTATTGACACTGCCCTTTGCTTTACAGGAGCTTTGTAATTTTATGAGGTCCCATTTTTCAATTCTTGATCTTAGAGCATAAGCTATTTGTGTTTTGTTCAGGAAAATTTCCTGTATTCCCATGTGCTCTAGACTCTTCCCCTGCTTTCTTTTCTCTTAGTTTCAGTGTATCTGGTTTTCTGTGGAGGTCCTTGATCCATTTGGACTTGAGCTTTGTACAAGGAGAGAAGAATGGATCAATTTGCATTCTTCTATATGATGACCTCCAGTGGAACCAGCACCATTTGTTGAAAATGCTGTCTTTTTTCCCAGTGAATGGTTTTAGCTCCTTTTTCAAAGATTAAGTTACTATAGGTGTGTGGGTTCATTTCTGGGCCTTCAATTTTATTCCATTGATCTACCTGACTGTCACTGTACTAATACCATGAAGTTTTTTTGTTTTTCTTTTTTTTTTATCATTATTGTTCTGTAGTACAGCTTGAGGTCAGGGATGGTGATTCTGTCAGAAGTTATTTTATTGTTGAGAATAATTTTCACTCTCCTAGTTTTATTTTTATTCCAAATGAATTTGCAAATTTCTCTTTCTACTTCTATAAAGAATTGAGTTGGAAGCTTGATGGGGATGGATAATTTCGTTCTCCAGTGACACAGTTGATGACTATGGTAACCTTTATCTCATGAAGCTGAAATCTGGCCTTTTAAATAAAATCTTTGCCTATTCTGAAAAATAAAATAAAATAGCATGAAATGTGGTAAATTCATGTTGGCCAAATTAGAATTTATCTACAACATACCTTATATGTATCTTTTAGTGCTATTCTTTGGATTGATACAATAAAGATAAAGAGTCTATTGTTAGTTGTTAAATGCTAAGGTTATATATCCAGGTCCTTGCTCTGAAAGACCTTCTATTATTTTATGGCAATAGATGAAAACAACTGACTATAATTACTGCTATATGAAGCAACCAAATATTAATTAGCAGGTATATTTTGTAGCAAACAGAACAAATTCTAAATGTTTCATATAAACTATACTTAGGGTTAATGTGTCTTAGATAACCAGGATCTAGATTTGGCACGTTATTCCTTATGTCTCCAGAGATAGGCACCTCCTACTTTTCTGTGTCTATATTTGTGTCTACAGGGTTCATTCTTATGCTGTCAGTATGACTGATGCATACCTCTTACTCACAATTGCCTTCCTAGTGAAAATCGGGTATTGGGAGCAGAGGGAATAAGGAGACTAAGCTGGCCAACTTCTTATTCTTGATCTGCCATTAAATTTTATTTGTAACATAATTTCTTAATTATGAAGGCATAGGTAGTTGAGTTGTTCAGAGATTGAAAATATCTATGTATATTATGCATCTATTAGTCATAAAAATAATAATGATATATCAGAAGCTACCCAGAGCTACTCTGGGTAGTGGGGATTATCCTCTAAACTTTAAATTTTGTGTGGTAAAGTTTCCTGCTTTGAACCTAACATCAGTGTGGTTATACAGCAAGTACAGTTTATGACAGACTCATTCAAACATTACAGAAGTGGTCATATTTGTTGGGTATATTTGCAACTCCTTCACTTTTTAATATAATATAGCATTCTATGGCTATTCATAAATTTGCATTTACCATTGATGGATATTTGAACTATATTCTATGTTCAAGTATTAAATATGCTATAATTATATTTTGTGTATTATATTTTATGTTTCTTTTGGGGCACTGAGATGCATTAATTTATGTTAGAAATGTTCCACTTCTAAGATGCATAATTTGGACATTGTGTGCATAAATACTAGAGGGTGTTGCCAGTATTTAAAGTCATTTTTCCAATTTATCTTCACATGCATTGTGCCCGAGAGTTTTCGGTCTTCATATCCTTCCCAATACTTGATCTGAAAAGTTTTTTTTCTCATTGTGTATATACTGGCAGACATTAAATTCATTTCTTAGAAGCTTCATCCAGAAAATTCTAAAAGCTACTGGCCAGAAGAATGTAAAGGAGTCAGTCTTGGATCTGGAAAGATGACTTAATCATTAAGAACACTTATTGCTGTTCCCTTGGACCCAAGTTCAGTTCCCAGCTGTAGCTCCAGGACATCAATGCCTCTGGTTTCTGTAGGCATCTGCATTTGTGTGCACATGGACACTTGCCAACATAGAGATGTACATAACTAGAAATAATTAAAGATTTTAAATAACAAATATGAATGAAAATTCAGTCCTGTGGCTAGAGGATTTAGTTTTGCTTCACTGATTGTAAGAAGACTGTGAACAATGTCCTGTAGTCTCCCCACAGACTCAAGAGGTGGCAGCCTGGAAAATACACCACGTTAACATCATCAGTGGAAATACTGGCATAGTCTTGTGCCTCGTAATAACATAGTGTATCACAAAGGGCTACATGTATTCTAGTGTCCCATAATACTATAATCTAGTGTAAAGCTTCTATCAGTTGGTGGTATTGTAGCTGTTGCAATATCATTAACTGCTCAAATGTTTGCAGTGATGCTGGTGGATCAAACCCACTGAATGGCCCATCATGAGAAAGTATAGCATGAGAAAGTATAGTAATGCATTCTAGACTTCTTATCATCATTTTTGAGTATATTTTAAAGGGATAGTCTAGGAGGCATTGTTACTCAGCAGATAAAGCAGTACCTCTGATGCAGAGAGATGAGGTGGTAGAAGAGTGATGATGGTAATGAGGTTGATGTGTTGGTAGCTGAGGTTAAACTCTGTGCTTGTGCTTTGGCTTTTACTAAAACAAGCAAGCACATAATCAAAAACCAAACCCCAAACAAACACATACAAAATAAAACCCTAACAATAAATGTAAGTGAAATACACTTGTGAAATAATAAGGGTATGAAGGAAGATATTTTGGTACTGTTATACAGTGCTTTTTGTTTTAAGCTAAATATTACTATCAGTCTAAAATTGCTCAAAATTTCAATAAAGTTTACAGGTTTTAATAATTTAATGTTGATATTGAAGAAAATTTTACAATAAATTTAACATAGGTGTGTGTTGGGAAAACACACACATATTGTATGGACTGGCTATGAATCTGTGTCCCTGTTCTCATTTGTTAATTGTGCAGGTGGCCCTAAGCTAGCAGGATATGTAAATGTTTGTCATTCCCTCATCTGTCAAAAAAGAAAGGCAAGCTGCTATGGGGAGGTATATCCCACACTATGCTAATAGATATTTTTTCCTTTTGTATGAGAAAGAAATACGGCATTTGAGGAATAAGGAGCTGGCAGCTGGAGCTGTGACTGGACAAGCAACCTGTCAGAAGAGGTAGAGGGATGAGAGAAGCAGAGTAGATCTGAAGCAGAATAGAAGCAGGGCACAGAGGTAAAGCAGGAGTAGCAGGTGGAGAGATGCAATGTTGGAGAGAAGTTAGGTTAAATTAGATGGGCTAGCTGAAGCCATCAGCCTTATACTATGCATATTTCTCCATGTCTTTATTATTAAACTTCAAGTGGGACCACAAAAGTCCCACAGTAGATGTGTACTTAGTGTTTACGACATCAAAGGCAATGCAAAGTATGGTCCTAGGCTTTCACACTTACTACGAACAAGCAGCTTCAAACCCTGTGTGTGCCATTCATGATAAGTCCTGAATGTATGTCTCATACTTTTTAGTGTTTTATATTACATTTTTTTTCAGCACATTTTCTATGTCTACATATGATTAGTTTTATAAATGTTTAATTGTTACAAACTTTGTCCTTAGTATCAAACCATAACATGTAATAGAACTTTTAGTCTAGGTGTAGTTGGCTGTGCCATAAGCGTACATATCTCTACCACCTAGCTGGTATATGTATACTTTATGTTGTTCCCACAATGAAAGAGTCGTCCGTTGGCCAATATGCATTGACCACTGGAGTGTGTTTCTGTTATTGCACAATATGTAAATATAGTGTGAAACTGTGGATTAAAACAGAATATTCTTTAGGGAAATAATAATTATATACAGCATAGAACAAAATGAGTTGTACATATAGAGAATATAATTGATTATGAGAGATTAACTAGCCACATAATCAGTACAGAAATGCACTCTCTCCATTGATAACTTGGGCTGACCATGATCTGAGCATCTTTTCTCATTGCATAGGGTTCTCTTATAAGAGGAGTTGAGATCCCACCTTTTGCAACTGTGGTGCAGTAAGGTAGCACTCAGATGAAAGTGCACTAGAGTAGTCTACGCTTTAGAAGTTGACTAATACAGAAGTAGAGGCTCACAGCCATCCATTGAACTGAGTAAAGGGTCCTCAGTAAAGGAGTTAGAGAAAGGACCCAAGGAGCTGAGGGGTTTGCAGCCCCTTAGGACGAACAACAATATCAACTAACTAGTACCCCCAGAGTTCCCAGGGTCTCAACCACCAACCAAGGACTGCACATGAAGGGGTCTGATTGTTCTGGCAGTATGTGTATAGTAGAGGATTGTAAATTCGATCATCAATAGGAGGAGAGGAGCTCGGCTCTGTGAAGGTTCTGTGCCCCAGTGTAGGGGAATGCCAGGGCCAATAAGTGGGAGAGGGTGGGGTGGCAGGCATGGGGAGGGGGAGGCAACAGGGTTTTTTTTTTGTTGTTGTTGTTTTTGTTTGTTTCTTTGTTTTTTGGAGGGGGAACTGGGAATGGAGAAATTTACATGTAAATAAAGAAAATATCTAATAAAAAAAAAGAAGTTGGAGCCTTGCACAAGTGCCAACCTTATGAAAACAGCTGAGGAGTGAACTAGTGGCCGAGTATACTTGGAAAGCACTGAGCTCTGCTGTGGGAAGTGTATTCCTGTTATTTTTTTTTTTTGATATAAAACAACAATTTAATAGTCTTATGTAGATGTTCATCTACAGCAATAGTGAAAATACATTTCTCTCAATATAAATTTTAAATA
>NW_022196903.1:96612342-96639702 GCF_008632895.1 Mastomys coucha
GTTTCTATTTCCATTTTTAGATTCTGGATGGTTTTGCTCATTTCCTTCACCTGTTTGATGGTGTTTTCTGTTAGCTCTTTAAGGGATTTTTGTGTTCCCTCTTTAAGAGCTTCTAGCTCTTTACCTGTGTTCTCCTGTATTTCTTTGAAGGTGCTATTTATGTCCATCTTAAGGTCCTGTATCATCATCATGATAAGTGATTTTAGATTTGAGTCTTGCATTTCTGGTGTGATGGTGTGTCCAAGACTTGCTATGGTGGGAGAATTGGGTTCTGATGATGGCAAGTGACCTTGGTTTTTGTTGTTTATTTTCTTACGCCTGCCCCCACCATCTGGTTTACTCTAGTGCTGCCTGTCCTTGCTAAATCTGACTGGAGCCTGTCCTTCCTGTGATCCTGGTTGTGTCAGAACTCCTCAGAGTCAAGCTGCCTCTGTTATCCTGTGATTCTGTGATCCTGGGATCCTGGTATCCTGGGCTTGTTAGATCACCTGGAAGTGTGGCTTTCTCTGTGTGTTGTGGGACTGGTTGCAGAGCTTGTGCCCAAGGTCTGCTCAGAACACTAACCCAGATAGACCGGAAGGAACTGGAGTCACTAGGCTGGTGGAGTTCCTAAGTGCCTAGTCCTGCTGGTCCCAGTTACTCCCAGTGTTGGAACAGATGTTGGTTCCTGCTTACCTCTGATCCTGGGTGTGTCAGAGCACCTGGGAGTGGAGCTTCCCCTGGGTGTTGTGGGACTCATATTTCTGTTATGAAATGATCTCTGCTTTACTTTTATATGGACCTTTGCAGTAACACACGGTAACTCAGCAAAATAACAGGAATAACTGGGCAAGTGGCCCATTAAATTAGATAGGATGGCCTTACTCTCTGGGGGCATGCCTTAGCAAGCCAGTCATCTCTCCAGTGGTTTTAAAATATAGGATCCATAATTAGTAGCTTTATCTTTGAGTAGGATTTTTACTTTACTATCTTTTTTCTTTTTACATCATGACTTTATTTCTCTATGTTTCTACTTTTATACTTTTTTCTCAGTTTTCTTTTTTTATTAGATATTTTCTTTATTTACATGTCATATGATTTCTACTTTCCCAGTTCCTCCACTCCCCCCCCCAAAAACACAAAATAACAAGAACAAACCCCTGTTCCCTCCCCCCTTCCCCTGCTCACATCCCTACCCTCTCCCGTTTACTGGCCCTGGCATTCCCCTACACTGGGGTACAGAACCTTCATGGGGCCAAGGGCCTCTCCTCCCATTGATGACCAACTTGGCCATCCTCTACTATACACATGCTGTCAGAGCTATCAGTCCCACCATGTGTACTCCTTGGTTGGTGGTTTAGTCCCTGGGAGCTCTGAGGGTACTAATTAGTTCATATTGTTGTTCATCCTAAGGGGCTAGAAACCGTTCAGCTCCTTCAGTCCTTTCTTTAACTCTATCATTGGGGACCCTGTACTCAGTTCAATGGATGGCTGTGAGCTTCTACTTCTGTTTTAGTCAGATACTGTCAGAGCCTCTCAGGAGACAGCTATATCAGGCTGGAGTGCCCTTTCTTCAGTCTCTGCTCCATAGTTAATCTCTGCAACTCCTTCCATGGGTATTTTTTCTCCTTTTAAGGAGGAATGAAGTGTACACATTTTGGTCTTCCGACTTCTTGAGTTTCTTGTGGTTTGTGGATTGTACTTCAAGTATTCTGAACTTCTGGACTAATAACCACTTATCAGAGAGTGCATACCATGTCTGTTCTTTTGTGATTGGGTTACCTCACTCAGGATGATATTCTCCAGATCCATCCATTTCCCCAAGAATTTCATACATTCATTGTTTTTAATAGCTGTGTAGTACTCCATTGAGTAAATGTACTACAATTTCTGTATCCATTCTTCTGTTGAAGGACATCTGGGTTCTTTCTAGCTTCTGACTATTATAAATATGGCCGCTATGAACATGGTGGAGCATGTGCCCATATTATATATTGGAGCATTTTCTGGGTATATGCCCAGGAGTGGTATAGCTGGGTCCTCAGGTAGTACTCTGTCCAATTTTCTGAGGAACCTCCAAATTGATTTCCAGAGTGATTGTACCACCTTGCAATCCCACCAGCAATGAAAGAGTATACCTCTTTCTCCACAACCTCTCCAGCATCTGCTGTCACCTGAGTTTTTTATCCTAGCCATTTTGAATGGTGTGAGGTGGAATCTCGGGTTTGTTTTGATATGCATTTCCCTGATGACTAAGAATGTTGAACATTTCTTTAGGTTCTTCTCAGCCATTCAGTATTCATCAGTTAAAAATTCTTTGTTTATCTCTATACCCCATTTTTTATAGGGTTATTTGGTTCTCTGGAGTCTAACTTCTTCAGTTCTTTATATACATTGGATATTAGCCCTCTATCAGATATAGGATTGGTAAAGATCTTTTCCCATTTTGTTGGTTGCCGTTTTGTCCTATTTGCCTTACAGAAGCTTTGCAGCTTTATGAGGTCCCATTTGTCTATTCTTGATCTTAGAGCATAAGCTATTTGTGTTCTGTTCAAGAAAATGTCCCCTGTGCCTATGTGCACAAGGCTCTTCCCCTCTTTCTTTTCTATTAGTTTCAGTGTATCTCCTTTGATGTGGAGGCCCTTGATCCGCTTGGACTTGAGCTTTGTACAAGAAGATAGGAATGGATCGATTTGCCTTCTTCTACATGCTAACTGCCAGTTGAGCCAGCACCATTTGTTGAAAATGCTGTCTTTTTTCTACTGGGTGGTTTTAGTTCCTTTGTCAAAGATCAAGTGACCATAGGTGTGTGGGTTAATTTGTGGGTCTTCATTCCTGTTCCATTGATCTATCTGCTTGTCACTGTACCAATACCATGCAGTTTTTATCACAATTGCTCTTAGTACAACTTAAGGTCCAGGATGGTGATTCCACCAGATGTTCCTTTATTGTTGAGAATAGTTTTGGCTATCCTGGGTTTTTTGTTATTCCATATGAATTTGCAAATTGCTCTTTCTAAGTGTGTGAAGAATTGAGTAGGAATTTTGATGGGGATTGCATTAAATCCATAGATTGCCTTCAGTAAGATGGCCATTTTTACTATATTAATCCTGCCAATCCACAAGAATGGGAGATCGTTCCATCTTCTGAGATCTTCTTCAATTTCCTTCTTCAGAGACTTGAATATCTTTCTTGTCAAACAGATCTTTTACTTGCTTAGTTAGAGTTACACCGAGGTATTTTATATTATTTGTAACAACTGTGAAGGGTGTTGTTTCCCTAATTTCTTTCTCAGCCTGTTTATTCTTTGTGTAGAGGAAGGCCTCTGATTTGCTTGAGTTAATTTTATATCCAGCTATTTTGCTGAAGTTGTTTATCAGGTTTAGTAGCTCTCTGGTGGAATTTTTGGGGTCACTTAAGTATATTATTATATCATCAGCAAATAGTGATAATTTGACTTCTTCCTTTCCAATTCGTACCACTTTGATGTCCTTTTGTTGTCTAATTGCTCTGGCTAGGACTTCAAGTACAATATTGAATAGGTAGGGAGAGAGTGGGCAGCCTTGTCTACTCCCTGATTTTAGTGGGATTGCTTCAAGTTTCTCTCCATTTAGTTTGATGTTGGCTACTGGTTTGCTGTATATTGCTTTTACTATGTTTAAGTATGGGCCTTGAATTCCTGATCTTTCCAAGACTTTTATCATGATAGGGATGTTGGATTTTGTCAAATGCTTTCTCAGCATCTAGTGAGATGATCATATGGTTTTTGTACTTGAGTTTGTTTATATAGCAAATTACGTTGATGGATTTCTGTATATTGAACCGTCCTTGCATCCCTGGGATGAAACCTACTTGATCATGGTGGATGATCGTTTTGATGTGTTCTTTGATTCGGTTGCAAGTATTTGAGTATTTTTGCATTGATGTTCATTAAGGAAATTGGTTTGAAGTTTTCTTTCTTTGTTAGGTCTTTGTGTGGTTTAGGTATAAGAGTAATTCTGGCTTCATAGAACGAATTGGGTAGAGTACCTTCCGTTTCTATTTTGTGGAATAGTTTGAGGAGTATTGGTATTAGGTGTTCTTTGAAGGTTTGATAAAACTCTGCACTAAACCCATCTGGTCCTGGGCTTTTTTTGGTTGGGAGACTATTAATGACTGTTTCTATTTCATTAGCATATATGGGACTGTTTAGATCATTGATCTGATCTTGATTTAACTTTGGTACCTGGTATCTGTCTAGAAAATTGTCCATTTCATCCAGGTTTTCCAGTTTTCTTTTTTTTTGAGTATAGGCTTTTGTAATAGGCTCTCATGATTTTTTTGGATGTCCTGAATGTCTGTTGTTATGTCTAGCTTTTCATTTCTGATCTTGTTAATTAGGATAATGTCTCTGTACCCTCTAGTTAGTCTGGCTAAGCATTTATCTATTTTGTTAATTTTCTCAAAGAACCAGCTCCTGGTTTGATTGATTCTTTGTATAGTTCTTTTTGTTTCCATTTGGTTGATTTCAGCCCTGAGTTTGATTATTTCCTGCCTTTGACTCCTGTTGGGTGAATTTGTTTCTTTTTTGTTCTAGGGCTTTCAGGTGTGCTGTCAAATTGCTGGTGTATTCTCTCTCCAGTTTCTTTTTGGAGGCTATTAGTTTTCCTCTTAGGACTGCTTTCATTCTGTCCCATAAATTTGGGTATTTTGTGGCTTGATTTTCATTAAACTCAAGAAACTCTTTAATTTCTTTCTTTATTTCTTCCTTGATCAAGTTATAATTGAGTAGAGAGTATTGTTAAGCTTCCATGTGTATGTGGCCATTCTATTTTTTATGTTGTTATTGAGGAGCAGTTTTAGTCCACGGTGATCTGATAGGATACAAGGAATTATTTCAATCTTCTTGTATCTGTTGAGGCCTGATTTGTGACCAATTATATGGTCAATTTTGGAAAAGGTATCATGAGGTGCTGAGAAGAAGGTATATCCTTTTGTTTTATGATAAAAAGTTCTATAGGTATCTGTTAAATCCATCTTTTTCATAACTTCTGTCAGTCTTACTGTGTCTTTGTTTAGTTTCTCTTTCTATGATCTGTCCATTGCAGAGAGTGGGGTGTTGAAATCTACCACTATTATTGTGTGTGGTGCAATGTGTGCTTTGAGCTTTAGTAAAGTTTCTTTTATGAATGTAGATGCTCTTGCATTTGGAGCACAGCGGTTCAGAATTGAGAGTTCATCCTGGTAGATCATACCTTTGATGAATATGAAGTGTCCCTCCTTATCTTTTTTGATCACTTTAGGGTGAAAGTCAATTTTATTCAAGATTAGAATGGCTACTTCAGCTTTTATGGGGGGGACCATTGTTTTCCAGCCTTTTATTCTGAGGTAATGTCTGTCTTTGTCACTGAGGTGGGTTTCCTGTATGCAACAAAAATTTGGGTCTTGTTTAAGTACCCAGTCTGATAGTCTATGTCGTTTTGTTGGGGAATTGAGTCCATTGATATTAATTGATATTAATGAAAAGTATTTGTTGCTTCCTGTAATTTTTGTTGTTAGAGTTGGCATTCCCTTCATGTGGCTATCTTCTTTTAATTTTGTTGCAAGTTTACATTTTTGCTTTTTCAGAGATGTAGTTCCCATCCTTGTGTTGGAGTTTTACATTTATTATACTTTGAAGGGCTGGATTTGTGGAAATATATTGTGTGAATTTCGTTTTGTCATGGAATACTTTGGTTTCTCCATCTATGGTGATTGAGAGTTTTGCTGGGTATAGTAGTCTGGGCTGGCATTTGTGTTCTCTTAGGGTCTGTATGACATCTGTCCAGGATCTTCTAGCTTTCATAGTCTCTGGTGAGAAGTCTGGTGTAATTCTGATAGGCCTGCCTTTATATGTTACTTGACCTTTTTCCCTTACTGCTTTTAGTATTCTTTCTTTGTTTTGTACATTTGGTGTTTTGACTATTATGTGGCTGTGGTGGGAAGAATTTCTTTTCTGGTCCAATCTCTTTGGAGTTCTATAGGCTTCTTGTATGTTTATGGGTATCTCTCTCTTTAGGTTAGAGAAGTTTTCTTCTACAATTTTGTTCAAGATATTAACTGGCCCTTTAAGTTGGAGGTCTTCACTCTCTTCTATACCTATTATCCTTAGGTTTGGTCTTCTCATCCTGTCCTGAATTTCCTGGATGTTTTGGTCAGGAAGTCAGGAACTTTTTTGCATTTTGCATTTTCTTTGACTGTTATGTAAATGTTTTCTATGGTATCTTTTGTGCCTGAGATTCTCTCTTCTATCTCTTGTATTCTGTTGGTGATGCTTGCATATGTTTCCTGACTTCTTTCCTAAGATTCCTAACTCCAGAGTTGTCTCTCTTTGTGATTTCCTAACAGTTTCTACTTCCATTTTTAGGTCCTGGATGGTTTTGCTCAATTCCTTCACCTGTTCTTTTGTGCTTTCCTGTAATTCCTTAAGGGATTTTGTGTTTCCTCTTTAAGGGCCTCTTCTTGTTTACTAGTGTTCTCCTGTAATTCTTTAAGGGATTTTTTTTTGTTTTTGTTTCCTCTTTAAGGGCTTGTACCTCTTTACCTGTGTTCTCCTGTATTTCTTTAAGGAAGTTATTCATGTTCTTCTTAAATTCCTCAAGCACCATTGTGAGATATGATTTTAGATCCAAATCTTGCTTTTGAATTAGCAAATGTTTTGAGATATCCAGGACTTGCTGTGTTGGGAGTACTAGGTTCTGATGAAGCCAAGTCGTGTTGGTTTCTGTTGGTAATATTCTTGCATTTGCCTTTCGCCATCTGTTGATCTCTGGTGTTAGATGTTCTTGCTATCTCTGAGTAGATATTGTTCCTCCTGTGGGTCTGTAGCCTGTGTCAGCAGTTCTGGTAGATGAGCTCTCCTCTCCTAAAACCTGGGCGCAGATGGCTGTGGATCAGTTGTGTGTCCTGAGTCCTGAGGTCAGAGCATACCCTGTAGACATGATGTCCACTTGCGGGAAAGGTGCAGAGAGATCTGTGGATCTGTTGTCCCTCCTAGGTATGGACAGAGTATGAGAGGATCCTGTCCTGGCTGCTCTGTCACTTGTGAGGCCTGTTCTTCCTGGCTGGTCCTGCCTTAGAAAGTCACCGGAGAGGAAATGACGACTCTTACCTGAGTCCCTAGGTTAGAGCACTCCATGAAGGCAGGCTCTCTGCTTGCTGGGAAGAGGCAGAGAGGGCTGCAGATCCACCACCATCAATCCTAGGTGTAGATACTTTACTATCTTTATCTTAGCTAAACAGTTTAGTTTTGTTTAATGTAGTTTTAGTTTACAGTGTTTGCAAGTTAAATGAGTTCAAATGTGGAAAGGGATCATGAGGCCAGTAAAAGAAGACATAGTTCTAAATAAGAGGTTAGAGGTACAATGTCTTGTCTTTAGCACACTTGTGACTGTGGTAACCGTCTTCAATGCTCTTATCCATTCCTGCTTCCCTCCCTTGTCAAGTGAATGTCTTTCGTGTTTGATATATGATAATATGGACTTTTGATGCTATGGCTGTGTAGTACTTGATGATCCAGGTTGTTCTACTCTAGAAGTCTCATGTTCACTTTCACTTTAAGAGTATATATTATAACAGTTTTTAGGAGACCTCTATCAAGGTTTCTTTTACTGAGTACCAAATTTCTCATCTCAAATCTTCCAAAACAAAACTAAAAGAATGTTGGAGGTTTTTTTTATTATTTTATTTATTAATAATTTTATTTGTTTACATTCCAAATGTTGACCCTTTTCCTGGTCTCCCTTACAAAGACCCCCCTATCATCTCCTTCCTCTTTGCCTCTGAGTGGGTGCTCCCCCACAATCAACCCACTCCTGCTGTACCCCTCTAGCATCCCCCTACTCTGGGGCATAAGGACTCCACAGGACCAAGCCCCTTCCCTCCCACTAATTCCATAGGAGGCAGTCCTCTGGTACATATGTAGGAGGAGCAATGGATGACCCATATTTATGTTTTGGTTGGTAGTTTAAACCCTGGGAACTCTGATGAATCTTGGTAGCTCCTCAGCTTTTCCCTAACTCCTCCATTGAGGTCCCTAGGCTCAGTCTAATGATTGGCTCTGAATATGTGCATCTGTCTTTCTCAGATGATAGAGCCTCTCAGAAGACAGTAGTACCAAGCTATGTTTGCAAGCACTTCTTGGCATCAGCTATAGTGCCAGGCTTTGGTGTCTGCAGATGGAATGGATTCACGTAATGGATCACATGGTGGGGAGGTCTCTGGAATGGATTCACATAATGGATCACATGGTGGGGAGGTCTCTGGAATGGATCCATGTAATGGATCACATGGTGGGGAGGTCTCTGGATGGCCTTTCCTTCAGCCTTCGCTCCATTTTTGTCCCTATATTTTCTTTAGACAGGGACAATTCTGGGTTAAAAGTTTTAATATGGATAAGTGGCCCCACCCCTTCACTGGGGGCCTTGTCTATCTACTGCAGGTGGTCTCTTCAGGTTCTATCTCCCCTCTCTGTTGAATATTTTGGCTAATAGCATTCCCATTGGGTCTGATCTCTGTTGTCAGGGACTTTCTAGTGGTTCCCCCAGTCCCCTATCCCCCCCACTGCCACTTATTTCTATTCATTCTCCTGACCCTCTACATTCCTCTCCTGTCTCTTCCCATACCTGGTCCTGCCCTCGTGTTTCATCCCCCTCCCCTTTCCCACCCAGGTCCCTGCCTTCCTCTTCCTTCCATGATTATTTTGTTCCCCCATCCAAGTGGGTTTGAAACATCCACACTTTGCCCTTCCTTCTTGTGAAGTTTCATATTGTCTGTGAGATATATTGTTGGTATTCTGCACTTTTGGGCTAATATGCACTTATTAGTGAGTACATAGCATGTATGTCCATTTGGATTTTCAATTGTTCTGAATGTACTTAACTCTTTTTGATCACCAGGTGGTAGTGTTTTTGTTCTGGTACAAAATTGTACTATTCATCCTTTCACTGTTTTTTCTATTTTACTTTTAACTTTATATTATATTAAATTATAAAATTAGTTACATCATGTCTGGCTAGTTTTATGTCAACTTGACATAAGATGAAATAATCAGAGAGGAAGGAGCCTCAATTGTGAAAATGCCTCCATGGGTTGTGGCTATGGGCAAGCTTGTAAAATACTTTCTTCTTTTATTAAATTAAATTTAATGTTTGCTTATTTGTTTTACGTCCTGCTCACTTCCTGCCTTCCTAGAATATTTTCTTAATTAGTGTTTGATGTGAGAGGGCCCAAGTCATTGTGGTCCGTACCAGTAAGAAAACAGACTGAGCAGGCCATGAGGAGAAAACTAGCATTCCCCCCACCCCATGGTCTCTGCATTAGCTTCTGCCTCCAGGTTCCTGCTGTGCTTAAGTTCCTGCCCTCAATGCTTTTGATGATGAACTGTTGCATGGAATGGTGAGTAAAATAAAAACTTTTCTCATCAAGTTGCTTTTGATAATGGTGTTTTTTCACAGTAATAATAACCCTCCATTTCCTTTCTTCCCTCCAAACCATCACATAACTCTTCTTATTCTCTTTCAAATTCATAGGCTTTTTTTATTAACTCTATTACTTGAATATATATTTTATATATGTTTATGTATGTATATATAAACATAGATTTTTGTATGTATAATTTTCTGAGTCTATATTCTGTTACTTGAAAGTATACATTTAATTTTGGTTAACCACTTGGTGTGGCCTTCCCTGGGGAAGACTAATTCTCTTGTTCTCTGTATTCCTCAGTAGCCTGTAAGTCTTTTTATAGGGTAGAGGCCTTATGGGCCCTCTATTTTGGGATGCATATTAATGTCATCTTTGTTCAGCTCACATATAGGGAGTCCTGTTGGACTATGAGTGTAGCTTCTGACTTTGTTAAAAGATACAATATCACAGCAAACTTCCTGATTCACTAGCTCTTAAAAAAAATTGCCAAACCTTCTTTTACAATGTGTCTTGAGCCTTAGATATAGAAGTATTTTGTAGATGCATTCACTAAGACTGCGATCCACAACTCTGTAGTTTGATTGGTTGTTGTTTACTGCAGTGGTATCTGTGTATCAAATAATAATTTCCTTAATATAGAGTGAATACTCATCTGTGTGAATAAGACATATGTTTAGATTGTTGTTAGAAATTATGTAGATTTAATAAATTAGTGGTTGTAAGGTTTATGACTTCCATAACATGAGTAGTTATCTATGTTTCCAGTACCAGGCATGATTTCCATCTTGTTGAGCAGGTCTTAATTTGATAAAAATACTTTTGGTTACCACCATGTCATGCATACCACTAATGCACACTTAGGGTTATCTTGCCATCCTGGTAATTGATGTGGCTTATGGACATCCTAGCTGGGAAGTACTTCTGGTTGCTTCCTTCCATTGTGGGAACTTGCATAGTACCTTCTGGTACAATGAAAGCTATTAGACAGAAGGAGGTATTCAGATCAGTTCTACTTCAGGGGTCTCTGAACTGCTACTGAAGGGTATGGTTTCTTCAACAGTAGGAGTTACTTTTGCCTCTGGAGGACAACCAAGGGAAACAGAAGTAGGATGTATGATTTGAAAGTCTCCCGAACAGACCCAGACAACAAATTCTCCAAGATTTATGACAACTCAAAAGAGTGATCCTTGTGTTCTGGTTTGGGGGGTTTTGTTAGGTGTTCCTTGGATCTTGGAGGGAGTATTGTCAGCTCAGATGCAAAAGTTCACTAAAACTATGCACAAGTAGTTACAAATGGAATTACACAATTCTAGATTCCTCATGATTTTCTTCAGACATGCCTGTTATTTTACTCATATCCCCTCTGATTCTTTTCATTTTTTCAAATTATTATTTATTTCCCTATGCTTATTATCTACAAATTAATGGTCTGAAAGAAGTAAAAGAAATAAGTACAAGGAATATCATTTATCATTTCTCAAGGCTGCTCAGGATTTAAACATAAAGACTTAGATTGGATTATTCTGTATCTGTTAGGCTGTCTATATATTTATACTTGAATCATGACAAGTTTATAAATGAATAAATAAATGCATGCATAGAAATTCATTATATAGAAACATGCATATATAATACCTTGATGTAAATATGCATTTGACCATTAAAATATAGTGACTACTGAGAATTACCATGCAATTAAATGAAAAATATTTATACTTGTGACTAAGTTACATATATATGTAAATAACATGTAAATATATAAGATTGTATTAGAAGTCATTTTTTTCTGTTGTTTGCTAGTATGTTTTATATTTTATGATTTGATTAATGAGTGTACATTACTATTAAAATTAAGAACTACTAGTTATCCAATGATAAAACATATCTGAATAAGTAATCAGAATCACTTACATCCTATAAAATACTTATTATGTATATGTGCTATGAAGATTAAGTAAATTGACATTATATTTCATTCACTATGTTCCTACTAAATAATAATAATAAAGTTTGATATTTATTCAGTTGCAGTAATTTTATAAACATATTACTTTTAAAAATTCCAAATAAAAGAAGCAATTAAGTGTAGACTTAGCACACATATTGTTACTCAGATGAAGAATGAGGTTCAGGTGAGAACCAATAAAGCTATGTTGGATTGCTCTCCACTGTCAAGACATCCAGGAGACATAAGTGAAGGAAGGATGATTGTGGAAAGCCAATTTATTGAGGATTTGCAGTCTGTGGAGCTAGGAAAACTTTCCTGTGCTGTGTAGGGTTGAAAAGGCATCATGTCAAGAAGCAAGCACAGAGGCTACTGTCTGCTTCTCTCCATTGTGCAGCAGGCAATATCTATCATCTCTTATATGTTTCAGAAAATTGCTTTTCTAAAAGTCTCAAATCATAACAGTGTTATAAAAGATCAAAAAAAAAAAAAGTAAAAGGAAGTAAAACCAAGACCAAGAATGAAAACAAGTGTATTAAGTACAGTAGAATAAATTAGTCATGTGATCATTGGGAGAGGAGAATAGGACTACAAATGATGAAACAATGCTGTATACAGAAAAAGAATAGGGTTATAGAATAATCTGTATCATTTATTAAGTTAGTATTTAGAAACTTCCAGGAAGATATTCTTATATGCCTTATTGATCAATTAGAGTTTTCTGTTCATAACTTATTGATCATTAATATACTTATTGAAATAAATTGAGTAAAATTATTATTATGTTAACTAAATTAAAGAGAAGTATTATTAATAACAATATACTTTGGCTTTCCTGATACTTAAAATAAAGATAAATAAAATTATTATTTGCACCAAGTTTCCATAATTGAATATAATGCAAGGAATAGAATTATTATTTTAAATTAGAATTAATCAATAATTTTTGGTATAAATAAATAGCTCAAAGCTATAGTCACCACCAAGAATACATTGAAGATACAATGTGTACAGGTATGGTAATGAAGGTTTCAGACAAAAACTGTGGAGACAAACTTTCTGAAATTTGATTGATCAAATTAATCAAATGAAATCAATCAAACTGAAACTTCGAGAAAGTGGAGTGTAGAGAGGAACACAGCTTTATCAAGAGCAAAAGCCTTAGATACACATGAGATGGCAAAGAGCTCCTCCTGGTGTGAGGCTCAAAGGCATGGTGATGTTTCCCACTAGTCTATGTGCTGATGTTGGTAGTGTGTGCAGAAAATGTCCACCATATCTTTATCCCCCACCCCTAGATAGTTACTGCTTGATTATTCTCCTACAGAAACTGCTTTAACCAAGATTAGCTAACACTGCTTTCTTTTTCAGCTGTAGACAGTAACCCTGCTTCCTCATTTGTCTGTATATTATTACGTCTTTTTTCAGCTTATGTAATAACCTCACCTCCCTGATCAGTAACATATATTAAACATGCTGAGCTCCCTAAGTATTGAGACTTCTCCAAGTCTCTGCATTTCTGCCCATATTTCTATATTTGCTTCTCTTTGATCTATTTTTCCCAGTGAAGTTCATCCCCAGAACTCTGGAAAGATATTACAAAGACTGAATAAAGTAAAAACATCACATATACTATTTATCCATGATGGCTGTGCATGCCCTTAGCCTCCAGCTACTACAGTTTTATCCAAAGAGCCTTGAATAGCTTGACCCCCTGGCATTTAACTATATTTACTCCTGAACAGACATACATATTTAACAATTAGGAGCCAGGATGTTCACATGAGCTAGAATGTAGCATTTGGATATTTGAGCCTGGGTTACATTGTGTAACATTTTCTCATTCTACCCAATGTCTTGGAAGTTTCCTAGTTTCATTTTTTCTTATGACTGAATGAAATCCCATTGTGCATATGTACCATATTTTCACTACCCATTTTTACATGATGGACATCTAAGCTAATTGCATTTTCTCACTACTATGAATGGAATAGCAATGAGTATGGATGTGCCAGCATTTGTGTGGAAGAATATAGTCTCCTGATAGATATTCAGCAGTAATGGGTCACACAGGAGCTGTGTTTTTAGTCATCTAAGCCTTCATACTGATATTCATTTTGTTTGTACCAGTTTCCTCTCCTCCAACAGAGAACAAGCCTTTCCCCACATCTTTGCCAGCATTTGTTTTCATTTGCTTGGCAGAGATTCTAACAGAGGTGAGGCACAATTTCAAAGTAGTTTTAACTTACATCTGTCTGAATGTTAGCGATGATGAGCATTTCTTTTCTTTTCCTTTCTTTCTTTTTTTGCTTGTTTATTTATTCATTTATTTTTTATTAGATATTTTCTTTACTTACATTTCAAATGATATCTCCCCTCCAGGTTTCCCTTGAGGAAACAAAAATAAAAGCAAAACCCTGTTCCCTCATCCCTCCCCCTGCTCACCAACCCACTCTTTCCCACTTCCAGGCCCTGGCATTCACCTACACTGGGGCATGGAGCCTTCACAGGACCAAGGACCTCTCCTCCCATTGATGACCAACTAGGCCATCCTCTGCTATACATATGCTGCTGGAGCCATGAGTCCTACCATGTGTACTCTTTGAATGGTGGTTTAGTCCCTTGGAACCATGAGGGTATTAGTTAGTTCATATTGTTGTTTGTCCTAAGGGACTGGAAACTCTTCAGCTCCTTGGGTCCTTTCTCTAGCTCCTTCATTGGGGACCCTATGCTCAGTCGAATGGATGCCTGTGAGCCTCTACATCTGTATTTGTCAGGTACTGTCAGAGCCTCTCAGGAGACAGCTATATCAGGCTCCTGTCAGCCAGCACTTGCTGGCATCCACAATAGTATCTGGGTTTGATGTGGTCATTTTTATTTCTTCTTTTGAGACCCATCTCTTTGCTGGCCTTCTCTGAGAGCACACATTCTGGAGAGAGGTCTACGAGCATTTTGTTATTTTTGCAACACACCTTACCCTCTATCTCAGCACTTCCCCATCACTTTCTATCTTCTGTCTCAAATGTTACCCCTATCCTCACATGCTTCATCCCATCTTAGTCTCTAAGTGGTCATATATGTAAGCAAAGAAGATAAGAGTGTTGATGAGTTGTGTATAATATTTCTTTAATTACAGGTTTTTAGATATATAATACTTATTATGTACATCTAACTTACATTGATTGCAATGAGCAGAATGTTAAAGAAATGTGATACATACAAACCAAATGCACTTCTATCCAACCATAAAAATGAAATCCTGACATTGACAAAAACAGATTAAATTGGAGGTTATTATGTTAGCAAAGTTCATCAAGATAGACAAATGCTGTGTGTTCTCACTTATATATGAAATGTGAAAATATCTCTCTCAGAGGAAGAGAGAAATTAATGGTATTTGATGAAAGCTTGGGTACGGAACTTGAAGGAAGATGTGATGAGAGGGAACAGGATGAACCCGGGGTACAGACAGGAAGGATGGCTCTTAATGTTCTATAGTAACAGTGTTTGACTACAACTGTATTCTCAAAATAACTTGTGGATCATTAGAGTTCTGATGCTAAAATATGGTAAGTGTGTGAATGATGAATGGTCGAACTATTATGATGTAATCATTACCCATAACATTTATGTAATGAGATGCCACATTCTATAAACCTGTAAAATTATCAGGTACCAATTCAAATTAAACAATATATTAAAACAGGGTAGATGAGTATCACAATAAATAAACTAAGCTGAAATTGGCATCATTTTATTTTAGTATAAGTAGAGGAAGCAACAGCACAATGTTTGCAGAGAAAATGGTGTTGTAGCACATCTTAAAGGGCACTAAAATCCTGAAAGAAATATCTCTAGAAGATTCATACTGAGAATAAATGAAGAGTACTTTCAGGTTAATAAGTCAATGGTAACAGAGAGCAAAATGTATGAAGATGATTAATTATCATTAAACAAACACAATTAGATAATAAACTAACAAATTTAATAACCTACAAGATGAAAATTAAAATGGCAATTTGATGGTATCTCAAAATTACAAGTTTAAAAATATTTTGATTGTACATTTTAACTTCTGATTATCTATTTTTCAAAATGTTTATTCCATAAATTAGAACTGATATCGAGGCAATCTGCCCTATTGTAATGGTATTTTTTCTGTGGGTTGTTAATTCTTGGTTATAGGTTCTTCAGAATGGATTGTGTCCTAACTATTCTGAATGAAAGATAGTTGTCACAGCTTTGTTTCTAGTAATAAATTAACACAGATTGATTATCTCTCATTCAGTGATTATGTTAATAGTTTATGCACATGGATATTAGAAAATGCTAAAATGTAAATCAAATGACCTAGTGATGGGGTGATGTCTCAGTTGGCAAATGCTTGCTCAAAAACTCTGAGGTCTTGAGTTTAATCATCACAAACAACATGTAAAAAGCTGAAAACCATTGTACTTCTGTAATGCCAGTAATGTGGAGGTGGGAGGCAGAGATAAGGTCTGGGTGTTCATTGGCCAGCAAGCCTAATATACATGGCTGAAGTTCCAGGCCAATGAGCAACAGTGTCTGAAAGGAAAAACAAACAAACAAAAGCAAACGAACAAAAGCAAAACAACAACAACAAAATCAAGCAAAAAAAAAAAATAGCCCAAATCACCCGAAGTACCATATACAAAAATCACCCGAAGTACCATATACAAAATGGTCTTCTAACCACCCCCCATACACATGCATGTATTCACACACAAGCTCATCTATGCCAAAATGTGAACATGTTCTAACACTTGCACAAAGTAAATGAATAAATGACAAAGGTCCTGGTACATAAAATCCCTGGATGTAGTTGATTATAATATATAAATTAACAATATAAAAAGCAGTCTTGGGTATGTAGGCACTAGATTGAGGATGGTGGGCATTTGTGAGATGGTTTTACTCAACATTCAGTACTCTACATCTTAATGGAGAAATTAAAATGATTATAAAGTTTTGCTTAATATCTACATCATTATCATATGATTAAGATAGTTTTAAGTTAAAAAAGAATGACCAAGAAAGAGAGACCATTATAAAACCAGTTTCGCAAAACCTTACCAGATAGCAATGTACCTTAGACTGTAAAATGTGGTGGCTATTTCTTCTTTTGGAATTTGTGCTAATGAGAGCAGCTCAGGGTGGACTCTCCTCAGTCTATCTTTGCATTTTATAGTGAAATAAAATTCCTTTTCTTTGTGAATACCTACTGCATCCTACAATCATAGATTTTTATAGACATGTTAGAGGTACCTTGTTTTAATATATTTTTCTCAACAGTCAATATCATTTTTATTGAAGAGGTCGGCTAGGAACTTAAGGAAACAAGAGTGGTGGGGAATAAAGCTATGATCTGAGAAATACACACAAGTAAGAGCTACGGTATGCTAAAATTTAATTTTAAAATGGAAAAAAACACCTTCTCTATGCTTCCAAAATCTTAGGTAGATATCTTGTTAATATAGTCAAAATTAAATTATGCATAAGGAATACATTGTATCGAATATTTACATTTGCATATTAAACTTATAAAAGTTATTTGTTTTGTAGCAGCATATGATTTTAAGATAAAGACTGAAAATACAAAGTAAAGAAATTAATGAATGATTAATTCAGCTTTTGTAGTCTTTTTTTTTTTGTATTGGATATATTGATACCTTTTGAACATTTCACTATCACTATCCATTTTGTATACAAAATTGGTTGAATCTTCTTTGACAGCCAATAATGCTAATTGAGATTATAGTTAGTTTTCCTTAAGTGTTAGTTAGGTCACTACTTTTCAGATGTAGGCTGTGTTCTAAGAGGAATGCAAAGTCCTCTTCTCTTCAGCTTTGACAGAAAAGAAATTAGTTTGAACTTTTGCCATCTAAATCATATTTTCTTTTTCATTAAATTTTAAATGAAAACTCTTCAAGAAATATACTTTATTTCTTGTTCTTTTTGTAGTCAGAATACTTTTGTATCAGTATAGGAGATTGGTTTGATTCCTATCTAATGTACTGTGCTGGGATGAAATAATATAGAATTCTATCTGAATAGGTCTAGGAGTAGCTTTTCTTTAGTCAAAACAATGATAGCACTTTTTTATTTTCTATGAAGCTGTTTTAAAGAGCTTAAGTTAAGAATGCCTACACTGACATATCTATTAAATATATTTCCACAAAATAGTACTTTCTCACAGTTCTAAATGAAGTGTTTGCATCAGAAAACCTGCCTTTGCCCTGATTTGGCTTCAACTTTTCTGGTCTCAGCTGGAACTGAGAATTTCATATTTGTATAGAATGAATAATGAATTTTTAAGTTTCCTCTGCTTCATGTTGATTTGGAAAAATGGCTCAGGTTGGTTGTTCTATTATTCAGTTTCCTGTCACATAGAAAACAACAGTTCAGTTCACAATTATCTTACATTTATAGATTCATCAGAGCAACTTTGGTGGTTTTCTTTCTTTGCAGAGAAATTACTCATTTTGAAAATAATGTTTTCAATTCAGAAATTAGAGTTACAAATATCCTTTGTATGCATACTGTTTTCCTGTATCTTGGAAAAGGCATTTGCCAGACTGTTGTGTGGCAGCCAGATTTAAATATTCATTCCTGAATAAGAAGGATTATTATGCAACTCCTCCATGGTATTGACTGACACACAATTGTTATTGCTTCCATTCAATTTTGAGTCCATTTTACTTATTAAAGATTTGGGTACTTTGAGAAACTTCACAGCTGAATAAAATTACTTACCGCATTAAATGGGGAAAATGGGTTTCAAGGATTTAGAGTAACAATGCTAGGAAAAATACCTAATCCTCCAGATGATGATGACTGCCAATGAGGATCAGGAACTTTCAAAAAATGATGAGAATGCCTAACACTAAAGATGGGATGGAATAAGTTGATCACATAGCCATCTCTCTAGGACTTCTGAGAATGAGAGTCTTTTCTTCTTCTTCTTCTTCTTCTTCTTCTTCTTCTTCTTCTTCTTCTTCTTCTTCTTCTTCTTCTTCTTCTTCTTCTTCTTCTTCTTCTTCTTCTCCTCCTCCTCCTCCTCCTCCTCCTTCTCTTCCTCCTCCTCCTCCTCCTCCTCCTCCTTGTTATTGTTAATTTTGTAATATCAGGGAAATAGTATTGAATTTATAGTCTAGTTTCCAGACAGATGATTTAAAAGCAGTTTTTAAAGGGTTTCAATGAAACAGAAATGTTTTAATACACTTACAGAGAAATGTACTAAAGATATGAAAATGATTTTAAAAACTCAAATTCTTTGCATGAAAAAATTTATACCCAGTGAAATTTTAAAATAGACTTCATCAATATGAAAAAAATGAAAGAAATTATACATGAACTTGATAATAGTCAGTTTTAAAATAGAAAGAAAGAGGTGTGTGTGTGTGTGTGTGTGTGTGTGTGTGTGTGTGTGTGTGTGAGCAACAGAAATTCATGAGTCTTTGTGACTTGTCTCTAATCCACTCTTGGGCACAGTTAAGTTGTACAAGAGTTTGAAGTTCTGGTGTTATTGCATAATAAACTGACCACAGGCAACAGTAAGGTACTGTACACTCAAGAATCCAGAAAACTGTTTCCAGGAGACACTATAATGGATTCATGTGTATGCATAAGCCCAACTAAGAATGATGAAATATACATACATATCTAGTCATTATCTGATACTGCATGCATATATTCAGTTTTATTTAAAATTATAAATGGGCTTAAAGTCACAGAGATGTTAAGATCTGCCTTTTATCAGTATCATATATGGCTGTATCGCCACCACCTATTTATTTATCTGTTGTTTGGTTTGTCAGAACTATTTTATGTTGTCATCTTATCTTGTTGCTCCAGCTGGAGAAAGCAAGATCAACATGATGGGACCTTCTAAGATTCTGTTCCTCTTGGGTGCCTCCTCCAGTGCAAAGGAGTGTTGCTGATTTTGAAGATATTGCTGCCTCCTTTTTACACTCTCTTACTTTAATTTTCCTGTCCTGTGCCTCTCCAAGTTGAACAATAATGGATGTTTTCTATGTTCTTAGTGTTCTTTCACCTATTCTCACACTCATCAGAAAAGGGAAAAAACAATTTTATTATTTTTGGTTTGTTTTATACAATAATCTGCAATTTGTACAATTGAAATGTTTGTAGGATGATAGCCATGACTTTTACCCTGGAAAGTTGTATGGGAAAAAGGGTAATAATTTAATGTGAGCTGACACGGAAATATTTCATAGAGTTCTCTGATTTGTGTTCACTATCTTTCATTTGTATAACCTAAAATGATAAGTACATATCATACAAATATGAAATATATAATTACATTTTGCCTCAAAACTTTGAATACCAATAGTCAGGAAAATTTGTGTGGAGGGGTGCACATGCATGCATATATCTGTGTGTCTGTGTATATGTCTGTGTAATGTTCCTAGAAGTATTCAAAATCAAAAATCTCTTTCTATGATATTTGAATTTCAAGTGAGAATCTAACATTCACCTTGTAGTATATTCATGTAATTTTTTATAAGTAAGGATACTCAAACACCAAGAAGACAGATTTTAGATTCATATAGGTTACTGTGTGATAAAAATGTCATAAGTCAGAGCCAGGCAAGTAGCTAAGTCAGCATTGTGCTTATGTAGCATGCACAGAACTCTAGGTTTGATTCCCAGCAGTATGTAAACTACATAAAACTGCACATCCATAATTCCAGTAATTGGGAGGGAAAAGCAAGAAAATTAGAAGTTCAAGAACATCCTCATGTACACAGCCAGTCTGAAGTACATAAGACATCTTTCCCAGCAGAAAATGCAGTAAATGCTTAAAAGAAATAATAGGACTAGAATTAATGGAGATAATACATTATAAATTGTGCTTCCTATAAGTAAGCATGAATTATAGTCAAAATAGAAATAAAAGTATCTTCATATTATCAGTATAATATTAGTGTGTGTTCACTGCTAAGGTGGAACATGCTAGACTACACATGTCTCTACAGGTCTTGGCTGTAATAAAAATTCACATTGGGTTACATCCAGAATTAGGACCAAGTGGGACCCTTCAGAGGCAACTAGATCATGAGGGCCCCACCATCACGGCTGATCTAGTATAACTACAGAAAGTTTTGCTCTGTCTGGCCAATGAGACTCTTTCACATCATGATCCTGGATATCTCAGAATAGATGATGTCATGCTTTTAGGCTTCCAGAACCTTGAGCTATCAAAACCAAACTAATCAATCAAATAACAAACATGTCTTTTCTTCATAAATTATGTGGAATGTCCTGTGCTATTGACATAAAATGACCTAATATCACATATGTATAATACTATGAGAGAATAAAATGTACATTTTATTATGTAATTTTCAGTCTGCCAAAATCTCTCAATGGCAAATCACTCTCTAGTGACATCTGTATACTCTTTCTGAACATTTATATTGTAGTTCAGAATAGTTTATTTAAATAAAAATAAGTGTCCTATGAGGGAAATTTGAAGAGGGAAAGTTTTTATACCATGTTTTACTCAATAAATAAGTTCTAAGACAATTGGTAGGTATCCAAAAAATCTGATAGAAAATTAATCATATCATGAGATACTACAAAGAATGAATATATTCACGTACAGTATTTTTCTCCAGTGTATAAACTGTTCTAACTTTTATAATTTTGTAATAATACTAAATGAAAAAGGAGTATGACTATGGGTGAACAGGTCAGAAATTAGTAAATAATGAACGATCAGGAAAGCAGGAATGTGAAGGTACATTTCAGCAGAAAGAAAGTATCAACTCTGCTTTATTTATAAACTGTATACAGTTACTTGGTAAAAATTAAAAGATTTATTTTGAAACATAGAAAACAGCTAACTTATAAAAATCTTTCCCAAAGTTTTATATTTCTTAATTCATGAGCTCTTACAAACTCCTGCTTTGATAATTTTTTCATCTCCTTAAGCAATCTGAGCCTTTGTGTTTTGCCTTATCCTCAGCATGAATCTAATTCATTGAGTCCATTGACATACCACTATGTCCCTTCTTATGCATAGTTGTCTACTTCAATATTTCAAGCTGTTTCAAAATGTAAAAATAAATCCTTACTTACAATAAGTTGTCATATTTTGCAAATTTGTTTTCATATTATACCTAGAGGTCCAGAGTTAGCATGCATCATATACTTCAAAAAAGACAAACAAGCAAACACATAAACAAACAAAAACAAAAACTCTACACCACCAGAGATTGTAGTGACTATTTTCATGTCAGTCATAAGATATCACTATTTTTTTTGCTGTTGTTGTTCTGTGTTTTCTGAATATAGCACATCTAAAATGTAGTTTGATTTTTAGAATCAATAAAGAAAGAAGCTCCCATGCTGGTATATTTTTGTTTCTCCAAACAGTCATGGAGCATAGACCAACAGGTCATATTTATTTTCCATTCCCCATGGTTATTAAGGGCTGCCACTACATTCTTTAGCCTCTATCTGGTATTATATCCTATCTCTATTTTTTTGGACCAAGATGCAGACTCTCAGTATGTTAACTTTATCCCTTGCCATCTGACTTTGATTTTATTTTCAGATGCTTGTAGGCTTCATCCAGATTCTTCTCCTGACTTGGGAGGTTTGGCCAGTGAGACACCTTCTCAAATAATGCTACTTGTCACTGAGTGTGAAGACATGCATTCAGTCTCCAGGTCCCATGTAAACGTGGAAAGAGACAAGCATCTTCATAAAGTTGTTGTATGACCTCACCGGTACATGCATGCATGCACTCTAAACTGTAAGTAAACAAGACTTACATTTTTAAACAAAAAGAATGTAATTATTAATAACAGGAAACAGAAATGAGGTCAATATTTGTAGACCATTACCATTACTCTTTGTATAATTCAATCATATCCTTAATTTTTGTTACTAAAAAAGAATAATAATGAATATAAAACAAATTCTGAATGGAAGTTTTCTCATGGAGTTATGAGCATTTATGACCATAGTAGTAGACTGCATATATAATTAGAGTATGCCTGAGATTTCTGACATGACACCTTATTACTATGCTGTACGTCAGTGGTATTGTGGTCTTCAATACTATAAAGTGTAGGCTGCAAGTTTCATATATCTGTATATCCACTTATTTCAGCTTGAATGTGAGACTGCATTATTTTTAGAAATATTAACATCATCTAAAATATGAACTAGTTAGAATTTGACTTTCTTCTCATGGAAATGAGATGTTGGCTGATACCAAATAAGGTATCAAAGCAGAAACAGAATATTATCTTCTACTTTGATAATACTAATAGCTTCTTATGTTTTTTTTTTATCACTTTCCATCAGTGACAAGTATAAAAGCCATTTGGGATGAGCCTGATTTAAGCATAAAAAGGCAAATTTAATATATTTTAATGATTAGAAAATACATATGGAATGCATTGCACTATTCAGGTACAAGAGTTCAACTTTTGTCAAGTACAAGTTTTATACTTGACAAACAAGAGAACATTTCTACCTTACCTCCTAGCTTTCCCAATCAGCACTCACATTGGAAAGTGACCATTTTGGTCAACATATTTATTTATGAGCTTTTAATTGCAGGAAATTTTTTATAACTCTTTGTAGTAATAACTATAGGTAAAATAATGTATGTTTAGCCTGCAAACTACTAAAGAGGATTTTTCGGCAAATAAGTATTTTTTTATTGATTATTTATTTACATTTCAAATGTTGTCCCACTTCCTGGTCTCTCCCTAGAAACCCACCCCCAACACATCCCTGTTTCCCTTTACCTCTAAGAGAGTATTCCCTCACCCACCCACCAACCCACTCCTAAGGCATCATCCCTCTAGTATCCCCCTTTGCGGGGGGCAATAAGCCTCCACAGGGCCAAGCATCTTTCTTCCCGTTGATGCCAGATAAGGCAATCCTCTGCTACATATGTAGCGGGAGCCATGGACCCATCCATGTATACTCTTTGGTTTGTGGTTTAGTCCCTGAGAGCTCTGAGGGATCAGGTTAGTTGGATATTGTTATGCTTCCTATGGGGTTGCAATACCCTTTAGCTCCTTCAGTCCTTCCCTACCTCTTCCATTGGCCTCTGTCCCATGCTTGGCTGTGAGTATCTGCGTCTCTCTTAATCAGGTGCTGACAGAGCCTCTCATAGTATTGCCCTACAGGGCTCCTGTCTGCAAGCAGTTCTTGGCATCAGCAATAATGTAGGGGTTTTGCTGTCTGCAGATGGGATGGATCCCAAGGTGGGAAGGTCTCTACATAGCCTTTTCTTCAGTCTCTGCTCCATGTTTTTTCATTGCATTTACTTTAGATAGGAAAAATTCTGGATTAAAATTTTTGAGATGGGTGAGTGGGCCCTTCCTTCAACTGGGGGCCAAGCCTGTCTACAGTGTGTGTGTGTGGTTTCTTCAGGTTCTGCCTCCTGTCTGTTGGGTATTTTGGCTAGTATCATCCTCATTGGGTTCAGGAAGTCAGTGAGGATCTTTTGAACCATTTTCTTCTAGTCTCCAACACTATGTTGAACTTCTAAGGCTGTGACGGTTTTAGAATTCTAAAATGGCTTGTTAAAAATCATAGAAATTTACAACCAGGAAACCAACCAATCCATTCCCTACCCCACATTTTCATATATGAAATAGTGGGTGGGGGTTCACTCAGAGGGTGACAGTGCATCTAGTATGTTGAGCCTAGTTCTTTGGGCAGGGTTCCCTTGTTTTCTGAAGTGAGTCTAGTAAAAGAAGCTGATCAGTGCTCTGTTTCTAGCATCCAGCAATTCTGCCCTCCTCCTGAGTTTTACACCCACCAAAGCTTTCCTGGTGCTTGCAAGACTGTGTGCAGACGTGCGTGCACACTGAACTTTTGGAGGATGTGCACGTGTACATGATATCAACCTTCAAACCTGATATTGAATGAGAGGCCAAATGAGTCTAAATGATATCTGAGGCTAGAATTAAGCCATGATAGAAAAGAGGATACAGCCAAGAAGAGGAAGAAAGAAATTTAGAGAGAATATTAACATGTGAATCCCTAAGCCCACAATACCTGTATCAAAATGTCATTTAGAAAATTACATTAATAGGTGCCACGGCTCACTTTCCGTGCTTAAGCCAATGTGATTTAGATTTTTGTCACACATAGAATGATCAAGGTACACAGCAACAGGATGAAATGTAATTACTTATGAAATTTAATTTTGGCAAGGAACCCATCTTAGAAAAATTAGTGGAAATTGGTTTCTAAACAGAACTCCAATACATTGCTTAATGAGAAAAGATTACTCAAATGGAAGACAACTGTTAATACTTTATGTATGACTCAAATTTTTGGTATCTTTGTTTATGGTGTATTACCATCAAATTCAGGAGCTAACCAAGGGCACTGTAAATATCCTAAGTGATAAAGAATATAGGGGACCCCACTGACAAAAATAGTAACCCATTCCTGGTACCAGATTTTATTTCATAGACTGAGATATCTCGGAGGGGCATTACCGCTCCCTTCCATCATAGAGTGGATCCACTTAAACTTTTTTTCTCTAGGTATTTAAAAAAATTAGATGGTTCAAAGTTCAGGTTGAGTTGAAAGATCAAAAGCCCAAAGAACTACAAACCTTATTATCTTTCCTAATAGATCACAGATGTGCAGGAAGATTCTTGCCTCAACATGTCCAGATTGCGGGATCTCATTTGTACAGAACCAAGGAGACCACTTAAAAATTGCTCTCATTAAAAAAAAAAAAAAAAAAAAAAAAAAGAGAGGTTCATGCCTATGGAGAGGGAGAGTTAGCAACTTTCAGATCAACTTGAATTTAATTTCTAGCTTTATCACTTAAACTTTATGTTTGTGATTTGCAAAAGCCACATAACACTGCCAGACCTTGACATCCTTCTTACCTGCGAAATAGAGGAAAAACGCCCTTGTCAAGTTAAAGAATTAATTGATATGCTACCAGCTGTCATATTATTGTTTGTGCTTTAGTCCAGGAGATAATACAAGTAATATGCTTAGCAAAATCCTTGACCCAGAATTAGCCCTTCATGAAGAGGAAGGGCTCTTTCTATATAATTATCACCATAATCATTACCATAAAGCCAACCAATTAGATCACGGCTTGCACAATAACTGATTCATGAACAGTTCACATTTTACATTGAAGGTTATTGTACTCTCAGCATACCCAAAAGTATTGTATTGGTTTTGACTCATATATTCTTAATAAGACACATAGTATATTCACAGCTATTCAACAGTTGCAATGAGGCTTACTAACAAGCTTTTGTAGTCAAACTGTGCTACTATGATACTGCCCTTCATAAGCTTTGTGATATGCATTTCTTCTATAGTTGTATTAAGTGGTAATGATGCCTGTCTCTTTACTGTTAATGTTTTTAAATTATATTTTAAGATTCTCTGTCTTATGCTTCATTATGGCCATAGTAAATAATCAAATAAAAGATTCAATTCAGGAGGAGAAAGTCAGGACTTTTTCATGTGCCCTTGGATGAAATTCTTTAAACAATGGGGCCATCTGAGGCTCCTATTTTCGAGGCACTTTAAAGCATGCCACTTCATAGCTTGTTCCTAACAGCACTAAGAACATTTAAAACCACAGTAGAGTACTCCAAGAAAAGTATTTTAACTCTAAGCAGTGCTATTAGAATTGGTTACTATATTTTCAATTGGAGCACAGAAGAAGAAAAAAGTTTCAACAGAAACGAGAATCCCTTCTAAAGCAAAGTGGAACATTGTCTGCTTCTCTCTGAAAGGTTTTTCAAATAAATAACAGCCCTTTCAGAGAAATGAATGAAGTCTTTATTAGATAAAATTCAATTAAATTTAGTTTCTTTTTTTTTTTTTTTTTTTTTTTTTTTTTTTTTGGTTTTTTTGAGACAGGGTTTCTCTCTGTAGCCCCGGCTGTCCCAGTACTCACTCTGTAGACCAGGCTGGCCTCGAACTCGGAAATCCGCCTGCCTCTGCCTCCCAAGTGCTAGGATTAAAGGCGTGCGCCACCACCGCCCGGCTAAATTTAGTTTCTTAAAATATGGACTCTGAGACACATCATCATTATATATTATCTTAGGTTAAGACAACTTTCTTGAGAAATCTTGGTAGAAAAAAATATATTAATGCTTTTATTTTGCATTTAGAAGTGTGTCATTATTGGAACCTTTATTTTAGTAAATTCCCAGGTGATTTTGTACCTGAGTTGTTAGACATTTCCACATTTTAATGATAGTAAATTATTTCATCTTTAAAAAAATATTTATTTTGTGTGACAAATAGCAGGAAGAGCTGATGCACATGCTGTAGTATTTGTGTGAAGGTCAAAGGAAGACACATGATTGTAGGTTGTCTCCTACAGTACAGGTCCTGATGACTGAAAGCAGACTTAGCAGCAAGTGCCTTAACTCACTGAGCCATCTCTTTAACACCATGTGATTGAATGTCAAATGATCATGTTAAAACTTTCAGTTCCATTTCAAGTACCTAAGAAGAAGGTCCTATTTTGTCATACCATTGGTATTATTAGTCAAAGTAGTGCAGGGTCAGATGGATATACTCAAAGATATCACACATCATCATATCTGCATGTTATATAATTTTATAAAAAAGAAATAGAACCTCTGTCACTGTTTCAAAAAATGTAGTTCCAAATGTTATAGATATCATCTGAGATTTCTTCTTTATAACTATTTTTGAACAACTCTAATGGCAAAAATATTCAAAATAAATCTATGGGCCACTTTTATTAGTTTTCAAAATATAATAACAGTTTTAAAATGACTCGTGTGTTTCTTTGCTGGGATTTTTTGATTATTGTTGTTGTTTTTTCAAGACAGGGTTTCTCTGTGTAGCCCTGACTTTTCTGGAACTCACTCTGTAGACCAGACCGGCCTAGAACTCATACAGATCTAACTGTCTCTGCCTCCCAAATGCTGGGATAAAAGGCCTTAGCCACC
>NW_022196903.1:96639712-96643065 GCF_008632895.1 Mastomys coucha
TTCTTATTTTTGTGCATGAGCATTTTGCCTGTTTGTTGTCTATGTATCACATGCATTCAGTACACTGAAGGCCAGGGGAGGGGATGGGATCCCTATGAACTGTAGTTACAGACAATTAAGGGATACCATATATCCATATATGTCCTTCAGATGGAGCCCCTGTCCTCTGGAACAGCAACCAGTGCTCTTAACCAGCAGAGTGATCTCTCAGTCCCTACAGAAGATATTAGTTTGTGAGCAATCTCTATCCATCATCAGCACTGTATCTCCATAGCACTTACTGGTTTTTGTTGGTGGTGTTGTTTGTGTGTTTGTGTAAATAAAAAATAATAAACTTCCCCATGGTAATCTCATATATTGTTGTCATTGATCCCCCTCCCCCGACTCTCCTCCCATTCCATTGGCCCCTGCAGTAACCCTCCTACTATGAGTAAGTCTCTTTCAGTTTTCACATGTTTTGTTTTGTGCACCCTCTACTTTCCCTCCTCCACTCTGTTTCTCTGGGTCTAGGTAAACTTCTTTAGTGATTTCTGGTTCCATCTTTTTTTTTCCCTGCAAATGCAGAAATAAGCTAGCGATTCCCACAGCAGTGATGGGAGACCACTTTTGCTTTTAAAGTGAAATCTACAATGGCAAGATATTTACACATGAGAGAATTAACTAACATGAGCCTGTGGATACTAGGATTTTATGTTACAATGTATCTACTTGTTTAAAATTTTCAGTAAGTAAAGTGTGACTCATATATAAAATTAAAGCAAACTTTAGACATTAGGAGGAAGGTAATTCTTAATAATTTGTAATAAATATTTAGTGGATAAATGTAATCTCTTTACTTTCAAATCTATATAATTGAAGTAAATGTGATTATATATCACTAAGTCAACTTCAGAAACCCCAAAGCATATGATTATAAATGGCAATGTTCAATAAAGATATTCTTTATATAATACCTGAGAAGAATCATCAGTAAAGGAGATCTTATGTATAACTCAGGAATTACATCCCTAAATCCATACTAAATTAAAAACAGTCATTTACAAAAGAATTGTGCATTAATAATTGAATCATAACTATAGAGAAACCACATTTTTCTGTCATGTGATTGAGGAATGAATTATTACAACATGTATATACAATTTAATATTCAGCAGCACTGATATATAGTTACAATAATAAGTACTATATACAGCACACTATACAACATTATTTAAGTTTACAGGTTACACATTAAGCAAGTGATAAGTAGGATGAGTTGTGTAAATGAAATAATATTTATAGATATATAAAACTGAATAATTCTCTTCTAGCTCAGGAGAGTGTAGGTACAAAGAACTAAATATAGATTTTACTTTTAATGTGCTGAAAATGTTTAAAATGATATTGTGGTCTTTGCTACATGGATATTCACACTAAAAACCAACATAGGGCATTTTAAGTGGAAATGTAATATAACATATTATTAATTGTATATCAAGGAAGCTGTGACTTTTCTAAAGTAAAACTTAAAAAAACATTTTAACATTCAGCCCTCCATCTGCTCCCAGAAAAGGGCTATTCCACATCCTTCTGTGCATGGCTCCTGCTAGGGGAGAGGTCATCTCCAGGGAGTGCACTGACTTTCAGACTCAGAGTGAGATCTCCATTTTCTCTCTGGTGACTGTCAAAGGTGTGGCCAGCCAGGAGCACACAGGCTGCAGAAGCAGTGGAACAGCAGAGACAGGGCCCTTCATGCCTTCATCTGTACCCAGGAGCTGAGGCTGCTCCAGAGCCCTCTGTGCACAGGTCCTGCAGGGGAGATCTGGTCTCCCAGGAGTTCTAACATAGACTTACGGGACCACAGGAGGCACTAGGTCAAGCCAAAGACAACAAAACCAACTAATACCAGAGATAACCAGATGTCAAAAGGCAAGTGTAAGAACCTTACCAATAGAAACCAAGGCTACATGGCCTCATCAGAACCCAGTTCTCAAACAACAGCAAGTCCTGTGTACCCCAACACACCAGAAAAGCAAGATTTGGATTTAAAATTGCATCTCCTGATGCTGATAGAAGTCATTAAGAAGGACATGAATAACTCCCTTAAAGAAATGCAGGAAAACACAGGAAAACAGGTAGAAGACTTTAAAGAGGAAACACAAAAATCCCTTAAAGAATTACAGGAAAACGCAACCAAACAGGAAAAGGAATTGGCCAAAATCATCTAGGACCTAAAAATGAAAGTAGAAACAATAAAGAAAGAAATCACAAAGAGAGACCACCCTGGAGATATAAAACCTAGGAAAAGGATCAGGAGTTATATATGCAAGTATCACCAACATAATACAAGAGATAGAGAGAATCTCAGGTGCATAAGATACCATAGTAAACATTGACACAACAGTCAAAGATAACACAAAATGCAAAAAGCTCTTAACCCAAAATGTCCAGGAAATCCAGGACACAAAGAGAAGACCAAACCTAAGGATAATAGATACAGAAACTGAGGAAAACCAGAAAATCATGACAACCTACTATAAAACCCTATACTCAACAAAACTGGAAAACCTGGATGAAATGGACAATTTTCTAGACAGATACCAGATACCAATGTTAAATCAAGATCAGATCAATGATCTAAACAGTCCCATATCTGCTAATGAAATAGAAACAGTCATTAATAGCCTCCCAACCAAAAAAAGCCCAGGACTAGATGGGTTTAGTGCAGAGTTTTATCAAACTTTCAAAGAAGACCTAATACCTATACTCCTCAAACTATTCCACAAAATAGAGACTGAAGGCACTCTACCCAATTCATTCTATGAAGTCACAATTACTCTTATACCTAAACCACACAAAGACCTAACGAAGAAAGAAAACTTCAGACCAATTTCCCTTATGAATATCGATGCAAAAATACTCAATAAAATTCTTGCAAACCGAATCAAAGAACACATCAAAACGATCATCCACCATGATCAAGTAGGCTTCATCCCAGGGATGCAGGGATGGTTCAATATATGGAAATCCATCAATGTAATTAACTACATAAACAAACTCAAGGACAAAGACCATATGATCATCTCACTAGATACTGAGAAAGATTTGACAAAATCCAACATCCATTCCTAATAAAAGGCTTGGAAAGATCAGGAATTCAAGGCTCATATTTGAACATAGTAAAAGCAATATACAGAAAACCAGTAGCCAACATCAAACTAAATGGAGAGAAACTTGAAGCAATCCCACTAAAATCAGGGACTAGACAAGGCTGCCCACTCTCTCTTTACATATTAAATATTGCAATTGAAGTCCTAGCCAGAGCAATTAGGCAACAAAAGGATATCAAAGGGATACAAATTGGAAAGGAAGAA
>NW_022196903.1:96644055-96684055 GCF_008632895.1 Mastomys coucha
ACAACCACTCTGGAAATCAGTTTGGCAGTTCCTCTGGAAATTGGACATAGTTCTACCAGAGGACCCAGATATTCCACACCTGGGCATATACCCAAAAGATACTGCAACATGTAATAAGGACACATGCTCCACCATGTTCATAGCAGCCTTATTTATAATAGCCAGAACCTGGAAACAATCCAGATGTCCGTCAACAGAGGAGTGGATACAGAAATTGTAGTACATCTACACAATGGAGTACTACTCAGATATTAAAAACAATAAATTTATGAAGTTCTTAGGTAAATGGATGGATCTGGAGAATATCATCCTGAGTGAGGTAACCCAGTCACAAAAGAACATACATGGTATGTACTCTCTGATAAGTGGTTATTAGCCCAGAAGTTTGGAATACAGGAAGAACAACCCACAAACCACAAGGAACTCAAGAAGAAGGAAGACCAAAGGTACACATTTCATTCCTTCTTAAAAGGGGGAACCAAATACCCAGAGAAAGACTATGATTAACTATGATCAGAGATTAACTATGGAGCAGTGACTGAAGGAAGGGCAAGCCAGCCTAAATATATCTATCTCCTGCGAGACTGACAGTACCTGACTAATACAGATGTAGACGCTCACAGCCATCCATTGAACTGAGTACAGGATCCCCAGTAAAGGAGTTAGAGAAAGGACCAATGGAGCTAAGGGGTTTGCAGCCCCTTAGGACGAACAACAATATGAACTAACTAGTACCCTCGGAGCTCCCAGGGTCTCAACCACCAACCAAGGACTGCACATGAAGGGGTCTGATTGTTCTGGCAGCATGTGTATAGTAAAGGATTGCAAATTCAATCATCAATAGGAGGAGAGGACCTCGGCCCTGTGAAGGTTCTGTGCCCCAGTGTAGGGGAATGCCAGGACCAATAAGTGGGAGATGGTGGGGTGCCAGGCATGGGGAGGGGGGAGGCAACAGGAGTTTGTTTTTGTTGTTTTTGTTTGTTTCTTTGTTTTTTGGTGGGGAAACTGGGAAAGGAGTAATTTACATGTAAATAAAAAATGAAAACTGAGGAAATCCAAAAACTCATCAGATCCTACTACAAAAGCCTCTATTCAACAAAACTGGAAACTATGAATGAAATGGATAATTTTCTAGTTAGATACCAAGTACCAAAGTTAAATCAGGATGAGATAAATGATCTAAACAGTCCCATATCTCCTTAAGAATTAGAAGTACATTCAATTATAGGGCTAATATCCAATATATACAAAGAACTCAAGAAGTTAGACTCCAGAGAAACAAATAGATTCAGTCATTAATAGTCTCCCAACCAAAAAAAAGCCCAGGACCAGATGGGATTAGTGTAGAGTTCTATCAGACCTTCAAAAAAGACCTAATAGAGTCTTTACTGATGCAATGATGTGGACATGCAATGAGTCATTTCAGACATTTTAAGTGAAGGCAAGTTACAATAGAACATCAATTGTAAAGTACTGACTCTTCAAATTATTCCACAAAATAGAAACAGAAGAAACAATACCCAATTCATTCTATGAAGCCACAATTATTCTCATACCTAAGCCACGTAAAGACCCAGCAAAGAATGAGTACTTCATACCAATTTCCCTTATGAGTATTGATGCAAAAATACTCAATAAAATTCGTGCAAACCAAATCCAAAAGCACATCAAAATGATCATCCATCATGATTATGTAGGCTTCATCCCGGGGATGCAGGGATGGTTCAATATAAAGAAATCCATCAATGTAATCCACTATATAAACAAATTCAAAGAAAAAGCAACATGATCATTTCATTAGGTACTGAGAAAGCATTTGACAAAATCCAACAGCTCTTCAGGACAAAACTGTTGGAAAGATCAGGAATTCAAGGCCATACCTTAACACAATAAAAGCAATATACAGCTAACCAGTAGCCAACTTCAAACTAAATGGAGAGAAACTTGAAGCAATCCCACTAAAATCAGGGACTATACAGGGCTCTCTACTCTCTCCCTACCTGTTCAATACAGTACTTGAAGTCCTAACCAGAGCAATTATACAAAAAAAGAGGTCAAAATACAAAATGCAAAGAATGATGTCAAAATATCAGTATTTGTAGATCATTTGATAGTATACTTAAGTGACCCAAAAATTCCACCAGAGAAGTCTTAAACCTGATAAACAATTTCAGCTGGATATAAAATTAACTCAAACAAATCAGTGGCTTTCCTCTACTCAAAGGATATACAGGCTCAGAAAGAAATTTAGGGAAACAACACCCTTCACAATAGTCTCAAATAATATAAAATATTTTTGTGTGACTCTAAGAAAGTGAAAGATCTTTATGACAAGAACATCAAGTCTCTGAAGAAAGAAATCAATGATCTCAGAAGAAGGAATGATCTCTCATGCTCATGGTTTGGAAGGATTAATATAGTAAACATAGCCATCTTGCTAAAAGCAATCTACAGATTCAATGAAATTGCTATAAAAATTACAAATCAATTCTTCAAAGAGTTAGAAAGAGCGATTTCCAAATTCATCTGGAATAACAAACAAATCCATGATTGCATAAATTATTCTCAACAATACAATAACTTCTGGAAGAATCACCATCCCTGAACTCAAGTTTTACTACAGAGTAATCATGATAAAAACTTCAGGTATTAGTTGCCACACACACTTGTGTACTCCAGTCATATCCAAAATATCAGGGGTAAAAGCCTGATTAGGATTAGAGGCAATAAGGATCCAAAAGGAGTTCTGTACCTCCTGGATATTCAGACAGTCACTGTTATCTCCTAACACAGACGTGTTCCAGATTAGTATTTCCAATCATCAACATGCCCTCCTATTTAGGCATAAAGGTACCCCAATAAATGATTCACAAATGGATAAGATTTGGCATCATTTCTTGGCCAGCACAATGTTTCTGAAATATCCAAATTCAATTCCTGGCTGTCCTTAGATAAGTATTTCCCTCAGGGAATCTGCCTTACCAGATAGAATGTCCTCAGAGTTAGCAATAGAGGTCAGGCACCATTGCTTATTGTTAACATAGTCAAAATTCTCAGGGCAGTCCCACAGAACACAGAACTGTTTTACTTACTAGAGAATAATCAAAGGGCTTCCCTCACTCAAGGACATTAGCTAGAAGTGTTAGGTCAGAGCCTCCTAGTCATTGCCTCCAACAGAACCAGAGAGTTAGCATAGGAATACTAAAATGCCTCAACAGGGAGGGCCCTACTCCTCTTCTGCTTCACACCTGGCTACCAGACCCTACTGACCTTGGTGTCGTGGTCACTTGCCTACGTGACCTCAGTCTTGCATCCCTTGCTGTAACCCCCGTCTGCCTACATGACTCTTGTCATCTGCTCTGCTTGCTGTATGGTATTTAAGCCTGAATTTCACCTTGTAAAAATACATTCAGATTCACCACACCCTTGTGTCGAGTTTGTTTGTCATCTGCCGACTTATTACCCACCTGACCAGAATTCTCATCCAGTGGAAATTGGGGTCCCCCGCAACGAACCCGGTCCGTGGCAATTAGTATAGTGACAAGCAGGTGGATCAATGGAATACAATTGAAGACCCAGAAAGGAACCCACATACTTATCATCACTTGATCTTTGAGAAAGGAGCTAAAAATATCCAGTGAAAACAAGATAGCATTTCCAATAAATGGTGCTGGTTCAACCAGCAGTTAGCAATTAGAAGAATACAAATAGATCCATTCTTCTCTCCTTGTACAAGGCTCAAGTCCAAATGGATCAAGGACCTCCACAGAAAATCAAATGCACTGAAACTAATAGAAAAGAAAGTGGGGAAGAGCCTCTAGCACATGGGCACAGGGGAAATTTTCCTGAACAGAACACCAATAGCTTATGCTCTAAGATCAAGAATTGACAAATGGGACCTCATAAAATTGCAAAGCTTTGGTAAGGCAATGGAAACTGTCAATAGAACAAAATGTCAACCAACAGATTGGGAAATGATCTTTACCAACCCTACATCCAATTATAGGGCTAATATCCAATATATACAAAGAACTCAAGAAGTTAGACTCCAGAGAAACAAATAACCCTATTAAAAATAGGGTACAGAGCTAAACAAAGAATTCCCACTTGAGGAATACTGAATGGCTGAGAAGCACCTAAGAAATGTTCAGCATCCTTAGTCATCAGGGAAATGCAAATCAAAACAACCCTGAGATTCCACCTCATACCAGTCAGAATGGCTAAGATCAAAACTCAGGTAACAGCAGATGCTGGTGAGGATGTGGAGAAAGAGGAACACTCCTCCATTGCTGGTGAGACTGCAAGCTGGAAATCAATTTGGTGGTTCCTCAGAATATTGGACATAGTAGTACCAGAGGACCCAACTATACCACTCCTGGGCATATACCCAGAAGACGCTACAACATGTAATAAGGACACATGCTCCATTATATTCATAGCAGCCTTCTTTATAATAGCCAGAAGCTGGAAAGAACCCAGATATCCTTCAACAGAGGAATGGATACAAAAAATGTGGTACATTTACACAATGGAGTACTACTCAGCTATTAAAAACAATGCATTTATGAAATTCTTAAAGAAATAGATGTGGTACATTTACACAATGGAGTACTACTCAGCTATTAAAAACAATGAATTTATGAAATTCTTAGGGAAATGGATGGATCTGGAGAATATTATCCTGAGTGAGGTAACCCAATCACAAAAGAACACACATAGTATGCACGCACTAGTAAATGGATACTAGCCAAGAAATTTGGGATACCCAAGATACAATTCACAGACTACATGAAGTTCTAGAAGAAAGAAGGCCACAGTGTGGATGCTTTGGTCCTTCTTAGAAGGGGAATCAAAATATCTATGGGAGAATATACAGAGACAAAGATTAGCGTACAAACTGAAGGGAAAGCCATCCAGTGACTATCCCACCTGGGGATCCATCCATATACAATTACCAAACCCAAACACTATTGTGGATACCAACAATTGCTTGCTGACAGGAGCCTGATATAACTGTCTCCTCAGAGGCTCTGCTGGTGCCTGACAAATACAGAAGTAGAGGCTCACAGCCATCCCTTGGACTGAGTATGGTGTCTCCAATGGAGAAGCTAGAGAAAGGACTCAAGAAGCTGAAGGAGCTTACAGATCTATAGGAGGAAAAAGCAATATGAACCAATAAGTATTCCCAGAGCTCCCAGGGACTAAGCCACCAATGAAAGAGTACACATGGAGGGATTCATGGCTCCAGCTGCATATGTAACAGAGGATGGCCTTGGGGGACATCAATAAGAGGAGAGGCCCTTGATCTTGTGAAGGCTTGGTGCCCAGTATAGGGGAATGCCAGGACAGAGAAGCAGGAGTGGGTGAGCAGGCGGAGGTGAAGGGGGAAGGGGAGAGGGGGTTTTGGGAGGGGATATTAAGAAAGGAGATAAAGTTTGAAATATAGATAAAGAAAATATCTAGCTGTGCAGTAGTAGCACATGTCTTTAATCCCAACACTCAGCGGCAGGTGGACTTATGAGTCAAGGCCAGCCTGGTCTACAGAGTGAGTTCCAGGACAGCCAGGGCCATACAGAGAAACCCTTTCTCGAAAAACCAAACAAAATTTTTTTAAAATATTATTTTTTAAAAATTATCATTGAAGGAATAAAGCCCAAATAATTACTCATTTGTTATTAACATGCTCATTCTCACTGTCAAGTGACCATGAGTGACACTATTCTAGGGAATGAAGTCACCATAATGAACATTCCTGTTATTCTAGAAATTTTGCTGCAGCACATTTATACATGAGGAATGAAATATTGTTACATTTGAAAAACCAGCAGTGTATAAAAATGAACTCATTTCATTATTTTGAAAAATACGTTTGGAACTTGTATTCATGCTCTAATTCACAAGTTAGAAAAATATATAGTCCCATTATTTCTGGCTTGGATTAATGAGGTTCAAAAATGTAAATGACATATTGAATTCTAGGGCCATTTATATTATTTTCATCTGAAACAAGACCCATTAAAATATTCAGTCCAGCATGATCAGGTCTTCTGCCAATAAATTGAGGGATTGAGATTAATGTGATCAGAAAAATCTTTGTGCATTTTTAATTGGTAGAAAGTGTCATTTATTCAAATGAAAAAGGAATGCCTATAAAAATTTGTGCTGAAATGAGTTACAAATTCAGAAGAGTCAATAAAACTAATGTCTTTCATTTGAGGAGATGTTAAGATATACGGATGATGAAAGAACACAAACATACATGAACACATAAACATGAATCATATATTTTGATTTTTGTTTAATTGCAAATTAACAATCCCTTATTGACACTAGTATTAGCATACAATTATATATATATGTGTGTGTGTGTGTATATGGACATGCATATATGTGCATGTATATATGTATATATGGTTCAATAATAGTCTCAACATTTTTAAATTGATCATATACTTATCCTTACTGACAGTGACATCCTTAGTGAGACCTTTGAAATTTCTATGTAAGTTTCAGGAAACACTCCTTTTTTTCTAAGTCAGAAAATCCACCTATTTTTCCATGGTCCAGAGTCTACACTCCTTATATGTGAAAACTGCAATTTAATTATATCTCCTCTCCTACACCTTTACTCACAGGGTGTTGAATTGGAAAAAAAAATTAAGAGCTTAAGCCCCAGCAAAGACAAAGAAGAACAACTGACTCCTAAGCAATAATTGGCTCACGTTCCCACAATGATTTCACAGACACTGGCTTATTACCCTGGGTGGCATATCTGCAAGGGAAGAAATCCCCTAAAGCCTCCCTAAGTCTCAGCATCACACAGTGGAGACTTTGGTGATACCTCTCTAATTCTAAGTTCTGCATATGTTAGTGTAACCAACTGTTCACTTGACTTTGTGACAACAGTTTTGTAAATGAGCACATGTCCAAGTGGAAGCTAGTGCATGCCAAGCGTTTTGAGTCAATAACTGCTGTGTTCTTATGTGAATTTGGCATGGGCAGGCAGTCCAACCAACCAAGGATGGTCAAGTCAGTAAACATAAGCAAGCAATAAAATGCACCTCTCATGCAAGATCCAGATTCATCAACTATTAATCAATATGTAATAAGTTTTTTCCACTGTGTGTAGATCAGTTATCAATATCAAGAGACTATCATCTACCTTGTCATTTCCCTTAATCTAAAGAAAACTTAGATTTAATTTAGTGTTTTAAGATGAATAAGTACTAAAAAGTAGATTTATTATAATATTATGAGTCTATAAAATATTTTTCTGGTAGTACATTGTGGTGATTGCCTTTAATCCCAGCACTTAGGAGGCAGAAGCAGGAAGATCTCTGTGAGTTTGGGATGAGTCTGATCCACAGAATGAGTTCCAAGATGGGCCAGGCTGCACAGAGAAAACCTGTTTCAGAGAGAGAGACAGAGGGGGAAGGAAGGGAGGGGGGGAGGAAAGGGGAGAGAGAGAGAGAGAGAGAGAGAGAGAGAGAGAGAGAGAGAGAGAGAGAGAGAGAGAGAGAGAGAAGAGCTTTAAATGTAAAGTTAATGTATCCATCAACATTATTGTAGGTTAATTGTGTCCCAAGTACTGTGTTAGAGATGGTAAATATGGATTCACGTAATGTTCTGCATTGGAACTGGGAGTCTTCTCCTGATTCTATTCCTATTATTCTTAGGTCTTCTCAGTGCTACAACTTTCTTGAATATTGTGTGTCAGGAACTTTTTAGATTTAACATTTTCTTTTGACTGATATATTGATTTCTTCAATCATATCTTCTCTGCCTGAGATCCTCTCTTCTATATTCTGTATTCTTTTGGTGATGCTGTATCTACTGCTCCTCTTCTATTACCTGTTTTCCATCTCCAGGATTCCTTCATTTTGTGTTGTCTTTAGTGCTTCTATTTCCATTTTTAGGTCTTAAACAGTTTTATTAATTTCCTTTACCTGTTTTTCCATATTTTCTTATGTTTCTTTAAAGAATTTATTCATTTTCTCTTTAAAGGCCCCTGTCATCTTTATAAGATTGGATTTAAGGTCATCTTCTTGTGCTTTGGCTGTGTGAGGACATCCAGCACTTGCTGCAATAGGATAACTGGGCTCTGGTGATGCCCTATTGCCCTGGCTTTTTTAGTTGTGTTCTAATCCTGGCCTTTAGTTACCTGATGTCCCTGGTGTTGGCTAGATATTTCAAATGCTGATAAGACTCCTTGGAGCGGCAAGCAGAGCTTTGGGCCAGACAATGGAGTTCAGTGGGCAGCATACCCCACCTCTACTGGATGTCCCTCAGCTGTAACTGAATGTCCCTAGGGTCCTTCAGGCTTCCTCTGGAAGGGAAGCAGAGCCATGGACCTGACAATGGAGCTTAGAGCAGAGCGAAGATCACCTTTGCTGGCTGTGTCCCACAATGGACTTGGCAGGCAGGGAATAGGTGGAGTGGAGTCTAACCTGGGTGTTCCTGGACCCCAGTAGGTGTTCTGGGGTATAAGGAGACTCACATGCCTGAATGTTCCTGGGACCCAGCAGGCCTCCTCAGGAAGGAAGGCAATGGAGCTCAAGAACAAAATGTGTAGCTCACTACTGTTCCCTGTGCCTCAGGTGGACCTGGAAAGCAGGGCATAGGTTTGGCAGGGTCTAACCTGGGTATTCCTGGGGTCTAGCAGGTCTCATGGAGTCAGCGGGACAACAATAGAGCTGGGGGCAAAGGACAGCATACCCCTCACCTCTGCTGTCCGTGCCCCAGGTGAATCCCCACTCTCTTCTTTTCAAACTGTCATGGATTTGCCTGATTCAGTTACATGACTGAATGAAGCATTGGATCTTCAGTAGGACCTTGCATCTCATAGGTTCCATTTTCTTGCTCTTTCTTTTTCTGGAGATGACCTTTAAAAAACGTTTCTGAATTCATAATATAATCATATAATTCCTTTCTTCTGTTGTCTCTCTCAATCCCCCCCCCCCACACACACACACACATATTCTTGTGCTCATTCATGGCCTCTTTTTCTTTCATTGGTGTTATTTTGTACCTAAATACTTAGTCAAAACATATTGGGTCCATTTATTACTTGTGAGTGTGTGTCTTAAATTTGTATTTGTGTGTGTGTGTCTTACGGGCTGTGCATTTTCTATTTGCTAACCATTGGCGTTTTCCCATAGGGAAAAATTATTTCCTCTACACTCAACAGTACTGAGTTGTTTACATTCTTTATCCATGGTTGAGGCTTCGAGAGCTGGAGATGGCTTTTAGTGACAGCTGTTAAAAAGAGCCAGTAATCAAATAAAGGACAGACACACAGACATGTATACAAAGAAGAGCCGATTCTCTTCAATGAGAGAGAGAGAGAGAGAGAGAGAGAGAGAGAGAGAGAGAGAGAGGAGAGAGAGAGAGAGAGCAGAGTTTCTAAGGGTGAGAAACCATGGGGTGTGTTAAATGAGTAAATTCTTAGCTTTTATTTGTTCTGCCACTGAAATTAAATGGCACTTCCTGAAGTCATGTAATCTCTGTAACACCCAAAAGAGCAGACAAACATCCTGAAATAGGTTAGACTTCTGACTGGTCATCTTTTATTATTTTATTTATTTATTTATTTATTTTAGCAATATAGATTAAATCCATACTATATGCACAATGCTGTGTCAAATGCTAGACATTGGCTAGAAAATAATATCAATAAAAATTTCCTAATTCACAGAACTAGCATGCTCATGGCAGATAGCTAGAAATATAATAATTGATTATTAAGTATCTATGGAGAAGAAAAAAGGTTATTGTGGGAGAAAATGTCAAACAGGTTTATGGAAAATCCTTTAATGTAAACATCGAGACTAGAAAGAAACATGAATGAACCGGAACAGGAACATTTATAAGAATGTGAAATTGCAAAGTCAGCATCCTATTGTATGAAACAGTAAAACCTAGCAACTATTTGACCTCTAGTAAATTCTGAGGCTTTATTTAATGTTCCTTTAAATGTCAATATGCCAGAACTATGCCTTTTTCAGTAATCCTCTGAGGTCAAGAAATTATTCTCCATATGCAGATACTCACAGGACTGAAGGTGGTTGACATCCTAGACTACTTATTTTTTTAATTGGTTGCTTTATTTATTTACATTTCAAATGTTTTCCAGGTTTCCTTTCTGCAAACCCTCATCCCAATCTTTCCCCACTGCTTCCACAGGGGTACACCCCCTCCACTCCTGCCTCTCCTCCATTGCATTTCCCTATGCTGAAGCATCAAGCCTTCACAGGACCAAGGGCCTCCCCTCCCATTGATGGCAGATAAGGCTATCCTCTGCTACACATGTGGCGGAGCCATGGGTCCCTCCATGTGACTCTGGTTGGTGGCTTAGTCCCTGGGATCTCTTGGGGGTCTGGTTGGCTGATATTGTTGTTCTTCCTGTGGGGTTGCAATCCCCTACAGCTGCTACAGTCCTTCTTCTAACTCCAACCTTGGGGTCCCCGTGCTCAGTCCAATGGTTGGCTGTAAACATCCAGATATCCACATCTGTATTTGTCAGGCTCTAGCAGAGCCTTTCAGGGGACAGCTATACCAGGCTCCTGTCAGCAAGTGTTTCTTGGCATCAGTAATAGTGTCTGGGTTTGGTGTCTGCAGATGGGATGGATCTCTAGGTACAGTACAGTTTAGTATTCATAAACTCGAGATTTACCATCCTGAATGTACTCAACCTGACTGAGATTGACAGCAAGATACATCTTTTTGTTTATTCATGATTAACTTGAATATCATCACAGTTAATATTCCTTACAGCACTTTTAAACTTAGTGAGATTGAATACAATTTTTTATGAAGAAGAGAAGTGATTACTTTTAACTTGCTATAGTTTTATTTATTTCATTAACTGTTTCTATGCTAATTATTGCAACAATAGGAGAAAGTACCCATCTCTCCTGGAAATAAACCCTGTGCTATTTCTGTCCAGGGCTGCTTTTTTAGATGTTGTCTTATACAACTAAGTGAAAAAGCAATTGCAAGATAGATTTTTGGATATGTGAAATTATGTTAAGAAATCACACTTAGAATCATAATACATGGAAATTTTAAGATACCAAAATAGATTTTCAATTTGCATATTTAGGATGCCAAAAACAAGTCCCCCACCCCCATATATATATCAAATTGTTGGAGAATTTTTTAAAAAATCTGTAAAGCTGGAGATGCAAGTAGGGGGTGCCTCTGTGTGTGACATAGATGCAGGAGTTAGAAATAAAAGGTCAAATCTCATGTATAAGTATGTGTACTATATGCATGTGAGTGATGAGGGATACCAGAGGGAGGTTTCAGATCACTTGGAACTGGAGTTGTAAGCTGATGTTTGTCTTACTTGGGTGCTCAGACAGAATTCTGGTTTTCTGCAAGAATGACAAGTGCTCTTAACTCTTGAGCCATCTTTTCAGTCCCTGTTTCTGACAATATTTTTTGAAGATATAATGTGTTGATATCCATGAATGCTGAAAACATAATCACTTGAAACATTCATGCCACAATGAAGAAAAGCCATAAAACATGGTTTCAGGCTATAATTAACACATATTAAGGTTCACTTGAGAAAAAAAAGTCTGTGTCATCATTTAGAAACTTAGACCTATAACATATAGTTTTCTTCTTTATTCTTCATTTTTAGGAGTTGATTTTTTTTTCTCCAAATCATCCTGGAAAACAAATGTCAGTTTTTGATTCAACAGTTCTTTTCTTTCTACGGGAGAGAATATAGAACTTTGGATTTCATTCTGAATATTTTCTCATGTTGCCGGATATGGCTCCATATCATGCCATGTCTTAGGCTTCCTTTGTTTTCTCAGAGTTAGTATTTACCATTTCCATAAGCATTTCCATAATGACCCACGTTTCCTAAGTTACAAACCCAATACCCACAGACGGAAAAGCAAACTCATTCAACATGCAACTACAGAATGCCCAACCTTCTGTTTGAGACCTAGCACATCAATTCTAAACCATAAATCCTCTGCTATTAAGTGAAATGAATTTCCAATGAAGTCTATGTTCCTTTTAAGTCATTTCTTAATGAAAGAATTAACTTATCTGTTCTTTTTCTTTTCAATTCTGGCCTAACAAAAACAAATAGGAAGTAGAAACTTCAGAAAAACCAACAATAAATACAATAATTTCTCAAAAAAAATAAACAAATACCTAATAAATAATTCAACTTAGAGTGTACGACATGAAGTGTTATTGTGCTTTACACTATAGAGTGTGTGCCATGGCAAGAAGAGTATGAAGTAGCTAATCACACGCATCTATCTCAGAAAGCAGAGGGATGTGGATGCTGTTGCTCCATTTAATTTATTTTTTTTTATTCAGTGCTGGACCACAACCCATGGAATTGAGCCAACTGCATTCAAGATGTGTCTTCCCTTCTTATTTCATCCTTTCTAGAGGAAATGCCTCCACAGCCAGATGTGTGCTTCCATGGTGATTTGAAACATAAAAAGTTGACTAAAGATTAGCCATTAGAGATTATAAAATAAGCCAGTAAATAAAATTCTCTCTGATTACAATTATCAGATATACTAATGAAAACTCACACAGACATTACCAGGTAGAATGAGAAGAAAGAATTAATAAGCAAATTGTTAATTGAAAGTATGATTCCAAACCCAGTGTAAGGTGGCACACATTTTCAATCCCAATACTTGGGAGGTATAGGTACGCTGACTAGAACTTTGATGTCATCCTCTACTTTAGAACGAGTTCAAGGCCAGCTTGGGCTAAAAGAAACCCTGTCTCTAAACAAGCAAAAAAATATTCAGTAAAATAAAAAATAATTATTCGAGGATAATATTGATTTGAATATAAAATTGAAGTAACCATCTAGATGTGTCAAGTAAAACAGCAGTTTAGAAGCAGAAATTGAAGTACCGTATGTGAATATTTGAGTCTCCAGAGGGAGAAGAGAATAGATAGAAAATAAGGAAGTACAGAAGGTTAATTGAAATGTCAAAGAAGAGGAGATTTCAAATTGGTATGACCCACTCTATTTCTTTCCTGCCACACTGGTAAGGCACTTTTGCTTAAACAGTTTTTTGCGACCTTTTAAAAGCCCAAAATGAAGATGTAGAAGAAAGGGAGATGTTGTAAACTTGCAGTGTATAATCTTAAGATAGTAACTGACATGAAGAGACTTGAAATAACCTGAGGTTCACAAGGACTTCATTGTGTGCTGCTGTAGTTTCCTAGGCTCACTGTATGAGGATATTGAGGAATATTTTGGCAAGCTATAATTCTTTGTCTACCATCTTTCATTCAGAAGAGAGAATATAAAACAGCAGTGTTTCAGTGTATATGCAAATACCCAAACTCTCAATATTACCAGATATCATGTGTGTGTTTCAGCAAGAGAAATGATTCACTGAAAAATGCAGGAATTGTTGAGATCAAAATAATCTCAGAAAGTGGCAAGTGATAGTTTTCACAAGTAAGTTGATACTTTGATAGAGAACTTCAAAAATGTTAACAATATAATTAATGATTAGTTTCAAGTTCAAATGCTTAATTAGCTGAACTCCAATCTAATGTCATTAAATATTGGACTAAGTTAGAAAATTCTTCATGTCCTCAGTAGAAAATTAAAAATTTATTGTGATAAAAACCAACCAATGATAAATGAATTTGTTCTAAGTACAAATGATTTATCAATCCATAAAAATACATAGAGGAAACACTGTTCATTGCAAATTGAAAGAAGCCTGTAAAAGTTGCTTTTATTCACCAAATATAATTTTTGTCTTGGAGGTTTACTGCAGAATACTCTCACCCTTTCTAGTTCTTTCTGAAGTCTATCAGACTAGTTCAACTTAGCTATTCTGCTTCAAAATCCCTCTCTCAGGCAATTGATTCAATCCATCTTCTCTTAGCTTCTGACTGAATTGCTCTGCCTAATCTCCTACTAATTAGAGCAATATGTTCTAATATTCTGACTCCTTCTCATCCTCTGCTTGTTCTGTCTTTGACTGTGTCTATCTTGTTCTCTCCAAGTATACATACTACCTACTATATACCATACCCGTTCTTTTTCTCACCCTGTTCTTAAGTAGCCACTCTTTCCTGTCTGATCTCCTGAGAGTTGGAAGTATCCTATCTCTGACTCTTTCTGTTCTATCTTGCTCTGAGTCATCATTTTGTCTGCCTCTCAATTACATATTGCATTGAATCATGGCTGCTTCCTTCCACAAACTAACTATATCTTTATTGTTTGGGACGAAATGTAGAGGAATTAAAAGTCTCCTACACAGAAGCTGGTAAGCAAAGCCTACATGATATATTCCACCTATGTGACATTCTGTAAAAGTCAAAACATAAGTTCACAATAAAACTCTCAAGCTTAGAGGAAATTGGAAAAGAAGAAGAGAGAGGAAGAGGAGGAGTTGGGGTGAAGGGAGAGAAAAGAAAAAGGGAGGGCGGAGGGAGGTTCAGAAACATCATGAAGAGTTTCTAAATTAACTACACTGTTTAATGTTATAATAGTGTATGCATAAATATAAATTTGATCAGACCCACATAAATAAAAGCACAAAAAAATGAACTTTAATATGGACTGTAAACTTGGCTCAAAATGGTGTGAGAATTGTAACAGATGTATAAGTTATGTGTAGAGGTGATAAGAAGAAAGGATCTGTATGCATGGAGGAAAGGAATAGATTTGATTCCTCTGTATTTTTTCCACACATTTTTTCTGTAAATAAAAAACATTTCTGAAATAAAGATAGAACCCAAATTAATACAAATATCAAGTTAACAAAAGAGAAAGAATTTTTGACCTAGTCCCCTGATGATATAACACACACTATTTTTCAAATTTAAACAAAGTAAACAATTTTAATAATCCTTTATAGCTAAATAGTATAAAAATAATTATAGACATAAAAACTAAGAGATATAATGTGAAAAGAAGCAGTACTGTAGACCATGGAAAAAAATGGTGGATCCAAGGATATCATATCTGGGTTGATAAAATTTAAAATTGTATTTTACATGCAATGCTTGAAGCTTCATAAAAATCTAAAATGTGATGTTATAAATATTTTGAGAAGAAAGCTGGAGATGGTATTAGGTAATGAAAGCTAAATTTTTGACTTCAATAGTAGAAATGCTGTCTGTCTATGACCATGGATAGATGTATGCATAAATAGGTGTAATTTTGTGACCATGCAAATTATATGTCTGCAGGCAATCATGGGAAGAGTATAAGACACCCTCATAAAATCAAGGGGGACAAAGGAGGGGATAGGGGGTTTAACTTGGAAGGGGAATAACATTTGAAATATAAATAAATCAAATAACGAATAAAATAAAAAATTCAAAGAACAACAAAAAATAAAACAAAAAACAAACAAACAAACAAACAAAAAAAAGATCCTCAACATCCACCTGACTCGAAGGTAGTATATTCTTGGCAGGGATGATAATGGCAGGGGGCCATGTGTTTTCATTGTAAGTTTCCCTGCAGTGTTAGAAATATTTATCTACACACATTTTAGACCTTTGTGAAAAATGAAAACAAAGGTACCAGCATCTCAGAGATAAAATGAATCTCCCTGTTTTCATACATTTCAAACAAAGGAAACTGAAATCATAACTAATTTTATCTGAAAGGTTATTTACAACAAACTAATTTTAGTAAGATGTACTTTATGTATTCCTTCACTTATGTGTGAATATAATCATATTCCCAGAAAATGTTTCTGTTACTTATATCCAAAACATTCTTGTTGTAACTGAGGTTAGTGTGGTTGTAAATTACAATATTTTTATATTGCCTTTGTCTCTTGGTTTGTTTTAAAGTGTGCAATTCAATATAATATAGACATGTTGAGTTGCTGTATAAAATGAGGCCATTTATTTTTTATCCAGAATGTAATGGGTTTATATTGTGACATCATTATGGCAATAAAGGATATAAAATATTCCAGGTACTATGTTTTAAGTGGTATCTGGATATTATCTTGAGGCAAAACTGAGAATAAAGTAGGAGAAAGAAATGGAAGACAGACACCTATATGGGATTATGAGGGGATAGCTGCAGTTACTGATGGGGATGTCCCAGCTCTACAATAAAAGACAGTGTAAAAATGAAAATAAAATAAGATAGGCAGGATTGGTCAATACTGTTCCTTCCTTACTATTATGTTTGTGTTTGCGTGTGAGTTTGTGTGTGTGTGTGTGTGTGTGTGTGCATGTGCTATGTGTGTTCATATTTTTTGGATATACTTATATGTACACATGTTAAGATCAAAGAAGGATCTCAAATATTTCTTCAATACAACTATCTATCTATCTATCTATCTATCTATCTATCTATCTATCTATCTATCTATCTATCTATACCTATCTATCTATCTATCTATCTATCTATCTATCATCAATCTGTCTGTCTATCTGTCTATCTATCTATTGAGCGGTACATTCTCCCTAACTCACCTGAGTGGCCAATAGTTTCTGTAGATCTGCCTGGGTCTCAATTCTCAACACAGACATTGCAGCGCACACCTCCATGCCAGGCTTTTTCACCAGAACTCTGGGCACCGAAATCAGTTATTCTGCTTACAAGGCAAGCACTTTACCAGGTGGGCTCTCATTCTAGCCCTTCTTTTTCCTACTTTAATATTGTAAAGGAAAAATAAATAATGGTGTTTTTCTAATAACAGTGACTGAGATCAAGCACATTCAGTAAAGATATAGTAGAATACATTGCCACATTCTCTGAGTAACGTTTAGGCTTCAGCCAAGTGAGTTTTGCAATGAATAGCACATTTAATGCATAGAAGTATTTGAGATTGTCTCTGTATCATGATAATGGCTCAGCATTGTAAATGGCAACTGATTTGCTAAAGTATATTATATTTTTGCTCTTTGAAATAGTTTATATTTCACCACATTTGGGCAAAAACATATTTCATATGGTTCTTATCAATGTATGTGTGCCTTAAGTAATTATTATAAAATATTACAGAGGCAGGTGGATTTCTGAGCTCAAGGCCAGCCTGGTCTACAGAGTGAGTTCCAGGACGGCTATACAGAGAAATCCTGTCTCAATAAAAAAGTTTTAAAATATTACTAAATGTTTAAATACTGGCAGGTGCAATTATATTACTTTTCTTGATGTTCATTAATTCTAAGGGGAATATACAAGTATATGGACCCACAGAAAGAGAATAGTAAATATTTCAATCTTTGTTCTTTTGTTCTGACCCCCCTCAATCTGTGTTCTAAATTTTGTACAATTATTTATTAATTTATACTTAAGAGAATTTCTTAATATTAGAACAGCCATAATTTTCTTTTACTGAAATAGATTTTTTCTCATATAATATTTCCTAATTACAGCTTTCCTGCCCTCTTCTCTTCCCAGTCACTCCCCACCACCCCTTTCTTCTGGATCCACTCCTTATCTGTTTCTCATTAGAAAAAAATAGATTTCCAAGAGATAACAATCAAATATGAAAAAAATAAAATAAAACAAGACAAAACCAAAATCATCACACTGAGGCTGAACAAGGCAACCCAGCAGACAGAAAAATGCCCCAAGAGCAGGCACAAGAATCAGAGACTCGCTTAATCACACACTCAGGTGTCCCATAAACACACTAAGCTGAAAGCTATAATATATACACAAAGAATCTGGTGCAAACCTTTATCAGCCATGTTTTTGCCACCCTAAGCCCTAGAAGTTCGTATGAATCTTGATTTAGAGATTTGATTTGTTCTCCTGATGCCCTCCTCCTCTGAGTCTTACCTTCTTTCTTCCTTCTCTTATAGCTCCAATAAGGAAGGAAGCATCCCATTTAGACTCTCTCTGTCTCTCTCTCCCTCTCCCTCTCTCTCTCCCTCTCCCTCTCCCCTGCCCCTCTCTTTCCATAATGCAACCTGTGGGTTTCTCTATTTGTTCCCATCTGCTGCAGGAGGAAGCTTCTCTAATGATGACTGAATAAGGCACTGCTCTCTTGAGTATAACAGAATGTCATTAGCAGTTGCTTTGTTAACTTTTTTTTTAAACCAGTAGTGTTTGGTCTTCCCTTAGGTCTCTGGGAAACCTGGTCTCTAGCTCTTGGCCACTCAAGCAGGGATGGGTGTGAGTTCCATCTCAGGGAGCCTCTGATGGCTCCTTTGGCCCATCTGTAGGTTGCAGATGGAATCCCCAACTTGGGTGCCTTTGGGGATTGCCCACGAACCTGCCCTCTCTGTTTTTGCAGGTCGCAGGTGTTGGTGCTGCCCAGTGTAGTCAAACCCTTTTATAACTTTAGAAACACTGAAAAAGAACACATTTCACACAAAAAAGTACATCTGAATTTGATGTTTTAATTTAGAGGAATTTATAATTTGGCAGAAAATAGGCTTTGTAAAAAGATTTAGTTTAAAAGGAAAATGCATAGATGAGATAAAAGTAAATCATATCAAAACTGTGGTAACCTAATACTTAAAGAATAAAGACTCACTGGGCAGTGGTAGCACATGCCTTTAATCCCAGCACTTGGGAAGCAGAGGCAGGCAGATTTCTGAGTTCGGTCTCAGACTGCTCTGCAGAGTGAGTTCCAGGACAGCCAGGGCTAAGCAGAGAAACCCTGTCCCAAAAGAAAAAGGAAAAGAAAAAATAAGAATAAAGACTCTTCATAGAATAAATGAATAGGATGTGAAACCCAGCAGGAAAAAAATGTAATTACAAAGGACATTAGACATTATTGCTTTTGTTTTTAAATTTGTTAGTTATCTTCATTTACTTCTACATAAACTACATATATCCTGATACATTCACTTTCCACTAAAGGTGGTAATTAAGAATCAAACCCATTAAGTCTATGAAAACCTAAAGGGATTTTTCTGATGTTAATTTAGAAATAAGTCCCTAAAATATACTTACTGTCAAGCAGGTAAGCCATCTTATAATGTCCAAATATGTGTAGGGAAAGCTGTCACTTTCTTTTTTATTTTTGGGAAAACATTCCACTCCTTCTCTTCATCCAGGTGCCTCTGCTGAGTTTCATTGTTACTAAAGGGACCTTCCTATGACCCTGTCTCAAGAGTAAGCAAATGCAAATATGCCAGTAAAACCAACCTGGCAAGATTCTTTCTGCATGTTTGATGGCTAAAAGAAACTGGCTTGCTGGTTGAAATGATGGATAAAAATGTAAGCCACGCTTAAAGCTGCTCAGAGCCCACAGAATAAAGATTAAAAACCCAACCAAAATTAGAGACCGCTTTGGTACCACTGTTTGAGCTACTTCCTAAAGACAGTAAGAAGTCTACCAATGATCACATTATAACACTGAATTCCTTTTTCACTTTTGCCAGTGCAAACAAGACATGAGTCAGAACTTTCCCAAAGCTCACAGTCTGAAAAGGGCAGGAGGAAGAATGCAACTAAAGAACCAGAAGATAAATTGCATAAAGAACTTTAGTGTCAAGTTGATTTTATTTTATATTTAAAATTTTCTGAGGTTTGGAATTGTTAAGGAGCAATAAGAAGTGTTGGAAATTTACATTATTTTATGGTATCTAGACTACCCTCTCTGTGCCCACAAAAAGACAATCAAGCAATAATATGAACCAAAAACAGAATACCCTCATCCTGCATCATTGGTAAAATTTTATCTTTTTATCATTCTAGAAATATTAGTCAATTTCAGTCTCTTTCAATTTTCAAAAATATCAAAATTGAACAGACTAAAAGAAATATAGCATGCTGTCTTTTTGTGCCTTGAGAAATGATGCAAGAAAGGAGAGAACTAATCATTGGAAAGTGAAAACTCTGCTGTCTTGAGATGCATTATGGTTTTGTATACCAAGTAGAATTCAAATCTTACTGGTGTTCTGAAATTGCCTCGCACAATTACCTAGGTTCTGATTTGGATGTTAATTTTTAATCCCTAATCCATAAAAGTCAAATTATTCATTCATCCAGCATTCATTCATTTACCAGATGTGAATGAGAATTATATTTCACAAAACAAGGGAAGACATTTACCTTATTGATGGCATATAGTTATGAAAATGAGGTAGCAATGGCAGGAATGGAATATCAGTCATTTAGGAAATCATATAAATTTAGGTTAGGCAACGGCCTACTTAATGAACCTTTGGGACCACCCTCAGATAGATATTCCCCATGCTCTTTTCTAGAGTAATAATGACATAGAAATCACACTAAGTTCTACTTGGTAGATGTACTATATGTATATGGTAAATAAATGATGTGAACTTAAAAGCTTTATGAAGCAGATATATCCATTGTTGGCCAATAAAAGTCAGTGTGTTATGGAATAAATTTTGTGCCTGCCTCCTCAAAATAGACCCTAATATGATATGATATTTGAGGTTAGGAGATTTGATAGGTGACTGTTAAAATACAGCTATTGGTGAAGGAGGGCAATTTATTCTTCTATCACATACTATATGCTGACAGAGGGTTACCTCCTTCATTCTCCCCTGAGTTTCTCCATTCTAACTCTACTCTCCTTCAGATCCACTCATCCTCCAGTTACCAGCAGAATAAGGGCAGGCCTCCCAAGGATGACAACCAAGCATGTCATAATAAGTTACCATAAGAATAGGCACATCCCTTCATATTAAGGCTAGATGAGGCAACCCGATAGGAGGACAAAAGGGTCCTAAAAGCAAGCAAAAGGTCATAGCCAGGTCCCTGCTTTAACTAGGTCCTCTGCATATATGTTATGGTTGTATAGCATGATGTTATTGTGGGACTCCTAACAGTGGCAATTGGTATTTCAGTAAGACACGATAAAGACAAGAATTAATCTGATCACTGTGTAAGAGCTCAGAGCAATAATCTGTAAATTACAAAGAAGGGTTTCATCAGGAAGCAAGTCAGCAGGAACCTTGATACTAGATTCTCTGACTCTAGAACTATTAGGAATGAATATTATTTTACCCCACCACCCCCCCAAAAAAAACCGTTGGCATTGTATATTAGCAACCTGACTTAAGACAGAATGTCATTTCAATGAGATAGGACTATGTTGCATAGGGTCACTAATATAACCAACATTAACATTAGATGCCATGTAGTTTTACATCTGATGATCCTTCCTTCTTTGTATAATTCAAATCAAAACTGCCAATTCTGCCCACTGGACACCTAAATCTATGTTGCATTTGTTAACCAACAAACTGGCCCTGTCATGGGAAGGAGGGTATGACTCTCCTTACAGAAATCTCTACCCATTTCTGTTTCTCACTGAAATCAGCCACTTAATTTCTGCCATATTTTATACTGGTGTCCAGAAAGTCATGTTGATTAAAAAGGAAGGTCAAAGACTTCTAATAGTAAGGCTGCTCCAAAGAGCTTCTCTGAGACATTTTCACCAATTCTCTAGGAACAAAAAAACCAACTCTACAGGCTCTGTCTAGTGTTCATTTTCTGCATAAGCCAAAAAAAGCAAACAAAAACCTATTTCTTTGTCCATTCAGAATAAACTCGAGTGTGCACACGTGTGCACACATACACACACATATGTGTGCACACACACATACACACACACTCACAGAAATTAGATAAAGTGTCTATTGGATTGTTTAAGCTCTGTGAAAGCCTGGGATTCGCTTCGCTTCCAGGGGATAATGCTATTTTATCTAGACAGAAAATATAGGCCATAAAAAAGGCATTGGGTTAAAATACAGACATTAAAACAATTAGGGGGAAATGTGTGCCTATCCTGTGTTTATTGCTTACACATATTTCAATATTAGCTTTGTGTGAGAACCAGGATCAATAAGGAAAAGACAGGTTTCTATGCAAAGGGACCAGGCTAATATTGTATTTAAAGTATTTGGAATAATAACAGGTTCCTTGGGGCATGGATTCTGTGTGTTTTGCTCTTTAGATCTGCCTGGGGATGGGCACATCAGTCTTTTCTCTGAAAAGGTAGGTCTATTATCAGGAATTTCTTTATATTGAGCTGTCATTTACCTCTCTCAGCTTCCACCTTTGGGTCTCAGTTCAGCTGTCTGGAAGCACTCAGAATACATCGCAGCACTCATGCATGCTGTGCCTGTGCATCTGAAGACAGCTATCATTCTCAGTAGCAGCTCAAGTGCCACCCGAGGTCATCCGCAGAGAATCATTTTCAGAATCTTTAGAAAGATGGCAGATTCTTCGTTCTGCAGTGTACTTTGTTTATGTCAACAAAGCAGTTACAACTTTTCAAACGAATGTTAGCTGAAACTTAAAGAAAGGAGAATTTTCTTAGCATTGCTTCTTGAAGGTGTTCTAAACATAGGAGTAATTTTGGCAGTTAGTATTCCTAAGGGCAAAAAGTGGGCATCAGAGTGTCACTTTAGTATCTTACAACACTCAAAAGGAGATTGTATTGCCTCTGAGTTAGAGTTAAGCTATTTGGGCAAGATACAAATAATTCACATCTGTTGTGTAGCAGAGAAAGGATCTGAATTTAGATCTCTGGAATCAAACTCTATATCCCCAAGCAGTAAAGCAGATCTTTTGCCTCGTGTGGACTGTAAAAACCTCAATTTTACTCTAATGGTCTTAGAATCCTCATCATCATTAGCATGGACAATACAACAATCTAATAATCAGCAAATTATTAAATGGATTGAATGATGATTTGGAGTTCAGGGGGTGCATAACTTTGCATAGAAGGCTCTAGAAAAAGCCAGTGGCTGATGGAACTAAGCATATGGTCTTTTACACTGGTTATAAAACAGGTTAGTAAGCACATAATTGGGTTTTCCTCTCATTGATACTAAAACCTAAGAATAAAGAAAAGGCTCTTTGGAAAGATTTCTTGTTGCTTTATTTGTCTATATGTGAAATTTAATATATTTGAGTGTTTTCTCATAAGTCTCTGTAGTTTTAAATTTTTCTTATTTTATTATATGTATATGACTGCTTTGCTTGCATATATTTCTGTATAACACCTATGGGTCTGGTGACTGCAGAGGATAGAAGAACCCATTGTGTCACCTAAAACTATAGTTGTTAGCTGCCAGGTGTAGGCAAGGAATCAAATTCAGGACTTCTGGAAGAGCAGCCGGTGACCATAACCACTTGGGTAACTCTCCAGCCTCCAGTTATGACATTTTTACTTAAGTCAACATCTGGCAACTTAAAATTTCAGGTAGAACTGAAAGCTTTTCCAACCCAAACCATAAAGCTATTGGATTATATCAAAATCAGTTACTTCTTAATACTTCAACTGTAAGACAAATTAAGAAGTTCTATGGCAGAAAGTATCACAAGAGTTCAAGAGAAATGGTGATCTATTAGCAAATACTCACATTCACTTATTTCTTATAAAAGTCTGATGGGGCTGTGGAATTTCATTTGTACTTAGAGTGAACTTAAAATCAATTGTTCTCCTGCTCTTGTAATGAAAATAGACTAATAATTTTTAAGATTAAATCTCTAAGCTTTCCTGCCATGGACCAGCCTAAGCTTGGAGAGACTTTTTGAGGAAGGAGTATTTGGGAGTAGAGAAAACAAGAACTTGAGGTTAATCTTTTCTGCTCAAGGCATCTCTACAGAGATCTGCAAAGAACTCTCTCTTTCACAAACAGAGCAAAGCCTGGTCTTTTATTTACATACCATTTCAGCCATTTACTACAGGTTCCCTTTTGATCAGCATTGAATCAGCATTTTATGACCTTAGCCCTATGATTCTAAGAAGAAGACAGCCTCTGTAAGCACAGGCAATAAGCTAGCTGGGTGCCATTCCATACCATGCCTAGGCCTAAAATAGCTCTGCCCCAGATTAACCTAGAACTCAGAAATCCAATTGCCCATAAACAATAAATTTTGCTAGGTGGGATCTCGCCATGCAATCACCACTCCCCAAACTTCTTTATCTCCTTCCTTCCTATCTTTTTGACAAGAAAGACTGGTCATAGTGCACTTGCCTTTGTTCTTTTAGGTCCACAAAGTCCCTATAATTAATATAATTCATATTGCATCCTTACATTTTACATAAGTGAGAAATTATACATTTTTACACTCACGTTTTCAGAATTCTTTCCCATGACCTTAAGGGCTGTCCTGAATGTCACAGCATTTACCATTTTGCTACAACATACCCTTGCCTCCCAGATTCTTACTGCTCCTAATTATCATGGAGTCATTAACCCTGGCAGACAGGACAGTACCCAATAACCTTGGCAGGCAGAACATCTGCCAAAGGAGGAACATAAAGTAAATTATGTACATTATTATACAAACAAACCTCGTGCCTAGCAACCATCAACACTCCTGGATAGTAACATACTACTGGTTCTGCTCCACTGTCAGGAACCATGTCTTAAGTCCCTTTCCAAGGTCATGCAGGACTCAGCACTTTCCTTTGAGAGACTAGAAAACAAATCGGTAATTGAATTGAAATAAAAAATGAGTTGCTACACACACTCGTCTACTCCAGTCACATCCAAAATATCGGGAATAAAATCCTGATAAAGGATAAGAGGCAATAAGACTTCAAAAGGAGATCTGTGCCTCCTGGATTTCAGACAGTCGCTGGTATCCCCTAACTCAGACGTGTTCCAGATCAGTCTTTCCAATCATCAACACGGCCTCATAATTAGGCATAAAGCTACCCCAAGAAATGATTTGTAAATGGTTAAGATTGGACATTGTCTCCTGGCCGACACAATGTTTCTAACTATCCTAGTTTAATGTTTTACTTATTAGAGAGTAATTGAAGGGTTTCTCTCACTCTAGGACATTAGCTGAAAGTGTTAGGTCGGGATTCCCCTCTGCCTGCCTCCAGCAAGAACCAGAGAATTAGCATAAGAATACCTCAACAGAGAGGGCTCCACCCCTCTTCCTCCTGCTTCACACCTAGCTACCAGACCCTGCTGACCTGGATGAGGGAGTCGCTTGCCTATGTAACTTCAGTCTAGCACTAGGACTGGAAGAAGAAGGACTTGGACTCACATGAAGGACTAAGACTAGAACTTAGATGGGTTAGGACTCAGATTCATGCATACACATTCCCCCGGGCCCAGAGCGCTTGGGCCCGGGGGATACAGCACCAGTTCAGAGGAGATAGCTGCTGCTTTAGACCCAGTATGTTTCAGATAGCCTCAGATGTACCTCAACTATTGAGCTGCCAGATTTATTTCTAAGAAATACATTTAGATCTTATACTTCATGTGTCGTCTCTGCCGTCATTTCTTCTCCTAGGCCTTGTCGACCTGACTAGGACCCCCGTTTCTCCCGCGGGTTGAGGGAGGCCCAGATTGGCCGGCTCACAGCAATGAGTCATGAACATCACTAAAAGCTTCAAAGAATATAAAGAGCTAAGGATATCTTCATGTGGAATAAGATAGGGAATGACATCTGTGCTCCCATATAGTCACTCAAAGTTTGAAAATAAAAACATCAGTCTATCTGAAATTAACTAGAAACATCAGTCTACCTGAAATTAACTAGAAACATCAGTTTATCTGAAATTAACTAATTCCTCTCTACCTAATTATTTTGAAAACACAAAATTGAAGGTAAAATTTTGTATCAAACTCAAATTTTAAAACCCCAGAAAACGATTTTATTATTAGGTGTGAAGCATTTCTTTTGTTTCTTCTTAATCTTTATCGTGACATTTAATATGGAAACTCATTAAAAACTGTAGCATTTCTTGTTGGTTATAGGCATAGATTTTTAAACATCTCTGGGATAGCATCTCGGATCTAATATCCTCAAACTAGATGATATTAAATGTGAAGATGGTATTGATGGAAGTGGTAAAGAATTTGGTATTTTATGTGAATTGTTGGTTGCTATTTGGAGAGATAGGTATTTTAAATTCTCATCTTGTGGGTGCACAAGTACCTGTAGGTCATATTGTTGCATATTTCTCTCATTAATACATGGCTGGAATTAGTATTTATCTATATATATATATAGCTAACATTATAATTATTTTTTCATTAATCAAGGATACTGTGTTAATAACTAGAAGCCCCTCTACTTCCAAACTTGAGTAAAAACAGCTGCAAAAAAATTATCATAGTGGTTTTCTTTGTCAAGTATCCTTTGGAAGCTGGAAGTTAATCTACATGCTATCTGAACATAATGACGAAATATAAAGCTGTTTTTTTAGAAGTCTATTGAATTCTAGAAGTCAATGCTGGCTAACTTCTGAAGTTGAAAGCAGTAATTGGAGCCTGTTGTGTCTGACAGCAAAAAGCTTTTTTCAAACAGTATGTTATAATGCAGTTAAATGTTAGATATATATAAGCAGTTTGCATGGGTCACTGTTTTAGACGTTGGCAGAAAGTTCCCACAGGACTTTGTGATCTCTACATGCCAAATGGTAGATGAAGATAGGTGGCTCTTTGTTTCAGTTTTTACTTGGTTCTGCATTTCTAGCTTCATTTCCTCATGATTCAGTAACTGCATCTTACTGTAAGATATGTTCGCTGATTATATTTTTCTTTCTTTCATCCCTGTAATGAAAAATTTCTCACATGGTTAAACAAACATGTAACAGATCGTAGATCAATTTTAATTATTAATGAAGTGTATAATTTTGTATCCTATTCTCATTACTTCCTTTGGGATTGTCATATCATTCTGTTGAAATGATTCCCAACTGTAATGCTGTTACCTCTGTGGAGGTATCTCAAAATTTTATAATTTGTGAAAATCAAGTATGATACTTTACCATGGATTCTAAATGCAGAAATAGGCAGTAAGGGATTTATTTTGTATTTTAGAAAATATACTTAAATTAATCGTAAGATGTTCTGTTATCGTCCAAAGACAGGTGGAAGGAATATTAGACATTCACTTTAAACAACAACAACAAAGACTGTCAAAATAACTTTAAATCTGTAACTATTTTAAAAATCAGGGCAGAGGACTTACCTGACCCAAAGTCTCATGAACCATAAGGGAGCAGGCAGAAATTCTGTACACTTGCTTAGCTGGGAAGGCACTATATATATATATATATATATATATATATATATATATATGGCACACACACACACACACTTTTATCTGTTAATTACAATTCTGTTACAACTCTGTGTAAGACCTTGTATTTAAAGATGGGGAGATGGAGTTAGGCATTTAGACAATCACTTACTCTTTAACCTATGAAATTTGCATGGTCCGGGGAATAATATATGTAAACTGAAAATCTACAAACTCAAATGTCATTTCATTTTATTTACAAATGAGAAAGCAATCTTAAGTTGATTTTACTTTCATGATGCTGGATTCCTATGGCCTTCCACTAAAATATCATTAGCTACCAGGGTTTGCATTCTAAGTGTTCTTCCTTTCTCTGGGAGCTAAAACTTACAATAGTACCTTACCTAGGTGAATGATTCCGTACCCAAGCCGACACTCCATGCTGAGATTTGTTCTGACTTGTGCTCATATAGATCTTATTTGCCTTGCTACAATACAACTACTGTGCATAGAGATCTGCAGTTGCCCTGCTGCATCCAGAAAGTGCCTTTTCCTTGTAGATATCCCCTTCCTATGGCTCTTAAACATATTTCCTGCCTTCTTTCCACAATGATATCTGAGACATGGGAGAATAAGATGTGTTATATATGTTCTATTTAAGACTGAGCATCCCGTAGTTTCAGATTTTCTGTGCCTTGACCAGTTGTATATCTCTGTGTTAATCTCTGTGTAGTGCAAATAGCTGAAGAGAGTTGAAATAAACATAATCTATGACTTCATGATGTTACTAATAGCTAGTTTAATACTATATGCATTTAGCAATATGATAGTAATAGGTTCTCTCCTAGGGCCTATGACTTGTCTAGACATGGGTTCTAGAACTGATGATGACAGATATCTTTTCAATTTGTGGAATAAGCCATAAATGTGTGTGTGTAGGTGTGTGTGTGTGTGTGTGTGTGTGTGTGTGTGTGTGTGTGTCTATGTGCTTCCATAGTAGTAGGTTTCCATTTGACTTTCTGACTGTTTTCAAAAGGTCTTTTTCTTCTTATATCCCTTCCAGTATCCCTCCTATACCTCCCTTCCTATAGTCCTACATCTTTGGAATCATTTATGCTAGTTTGTTCTGTCTCTCGTCTCTTGAAAGATTCTTTCCACAACATTTTAAAATGAAGTTGATGGAAAGTAGCAGAATTAGATCTACAATTTTACACTCAATTATTTTAGCATTAACTCATAAACAAAAGGTATTATATGTGAATAAATAATAACATATTGATGATCATAATGTTTTCATATATTTAATTTGTACATAGTAATAAATTATTTTAAACTTCAAGACAAAACTTACCCACTGGTGTAAGATGATAACTGGTGTTATCAAGATGGCTCAGTGGGTAGATGGACTTACTTCCAATCCTGAAAATGAGAGTACAATGCTTGAAAAAGGCATAGTAGAAAGACAGGACCAAATTTTGTAAGTTGGTCCTCATTTCCACATGCCACATGTTATGGCACACATGCATCTATACTCAATGTAAATAACAAAACAAATAAATGTAATAATAAGTTTATCTAGGACTCAATTGAGCAGACAGGCATGCAATATTTTTAAGTATATTTAAAAAATGTTTTCCCTCAGTATAGTGCACAGTGTAATGTGTAATGATTCTAGAAAAAGCTTAAAGTAGTTATATATAACATTGTATTTAAAGAATAATAAATTTAAATAGCTATAGTGGGTATAGTGAAAAGAGAATAAAGAATGACCTTTTTTTTCTTTCTTTCTTTTTTTTTCTTTTGGACAGGAAAAAAGATTAATAATTTTATTTAAAAGTGTTCTAATTTCTAAGTTTATAGGGATCCTTTTCTTTCTTGGATATTTTCTTTATGTTTCAAATGTTATCCCCTTTCCCGGTTTTCCTTCCTCCCGGAAATACCCTAACACATCTTCCTTCCCTCTGCTTCTATGAGGGTTTTCCTCTATCCACCCACCCACAACTACCTCCCCGCTCTCGATTCCCTTTACACTGGGGCATCTATCAAGCCTTCATAGGACCAAGGACCTCTCCTTTCATTGGTGCATGACAAGGCCATCCTCTGCTACATATGCTGTTAGAGCCATGTTTACTCCTTTGTTGATGACTTAGTCCCTGGGAGTTCTGGGGGGTCTGATTGGTTGATATTGTTGTTCTTCCCATGGGGTTGCAAACCCCTTCAATTCCTTCAGTACCTTCTCTAACACCTCTATTAGAGACCCCATACTCAGTCCAATGGTTGGCTGCTAACATCTACCTCTGAATTTGTAAGGCTCTGACAGAGTCTCTCAGGAAAGAGCCATATCAGGCTCCTTTCAGCATGTACTTCTTGGCATCCACAATAGTGTCTGGATTTGGTAACTGTATATGGGATGAATCCCCAGGTGGGAGAAACAGTCTCTGGGTGGCCTTTCCTTTAGTCTCTGCTCTACACTTTATCTCCATATTTGCTCTCGTATTTATTTTGTTCTCCTTCTAAGAATAACCGAAGCACCCACACTTTGGTTGTTCATGGCAGCCTTATTTATAATAGCCAGGAGTTGGAAAGAACCCAGATGTCTTTCAACAGAGGAATGGATACAGAAAATGTGGTACATTTACACAATGGAGTACTACCCAGCTATTAAAAACTACAAATTCATGAAATTCTTAAGCGAATAAATAGAACTAGAAAATATCCTGAAGTAACCCAATCACAAAAGAAAACACATGGTATGCACTCACTGATAAGTGCATGTTAGCTCAAAAGCTCCAAATAACCAGGACACAATTCACAGACCACATGAAGCTCAATAAGAATGACCTTTCTAAAGATATGAAATAGGGAATTTGCTTTTTACCCCAATTATATTGTTGAGTTTGTTACTAAAATTATGTAAATATGGCCCAATATATAGAGTTTAAATAATAGTTAACATTCTGGTGCTTGATGTATAGAATATAATTTGATACAGAAGGTGTAAGTTTCCTTAGGCCGACACCATATTCTACTCCTTTAAAAGTGCTTCAGATCGGTATTGGAAAGGCGGAGTGAAATAAGTCATGACTATGCATATTTGCTAGATTTTATTTATTCATTTATTTTACTTTTATAAGGATGCCTTGAATTTTAAAATACTTGAGTCCTTGCAGAGTATGGATCTTATTTGTCTCCACTTAGTTATCGGTGCTCGGTTTACCCAAACTTGAAGAGCTTAACATGGCCATAAAGAAGAGTGATGGACAAATCCTGCAGTGTCTATCCCATACCTGTTCTACACTGCATTGTCCTGTAAAAAGCATTTATTTCTATGTTCACTCCATTACTAGTTATTAGGCACTTGACATTTTCCAGAAACTTTAAACAGGTGTTTTCATTTAGATTTGGGCATATAAGGTTCATTACATTTGAAATTAATTTAAGATTTAAGGTTGTGTATTCTCCTAACTTGTAACATGGTTGCTTACCAAAGTAATACAATGATGTTTGCTACCATTAATAACCGTTTGTGGGCCTCTTACATTATATCTGACTGTCTGATACTGTGGTAACAACCATTTATTGTCTTCTTTCATCTCTTTGCTGCCATTTGAAATCTTTTCTTTTGAAAATGACAGTCATTTGAGTGGTCATTTAGATCATTAAAAAGAGAGGGGGAAAAACTGAGTAAGTCATTGATCCCTAGAGCAACTTCTTAAACATTGTAATTAGCTGACACTGACTTTGGAGTGAAAGGCATTCACTTTGACCACCTCATTGGCTATTTTGGTACTCAAAATTAGACTTTCATTCTTAACACTGTCAGAGATTTGTTCTAGACCATGACATTAATTAGTCACTGGATGAAACTATATGACACAATTTGACTCTAATGGGGAGACAATGAGATTGTTTGGTTAAAAAGAATGACTCATTTAATGTTAAAGAGAATAGGAAATATTTAGGCCACAGAAATCCTCACCCTTGCCATGCACATAGTTGCTTTTATTAGGATATTGAAACATATAATAATTGGACAATATCAAGAAGAAAAGCTTGTAGATAATTAATTCAATTTATTCCTTCTATAGGTGTAGTAAAATATATATTGACTAAATTAGCCTTGCAGTAAGCCAGTGAGCAAATTCTCTATGAAGAACAAATGTAGGCATTCTGCTTTGATTTACTAACTGACTGATAGAAATTGGTGAACATTTTCTTATGATAAGTTATGTAAATATACAAATATCCATTTTAAGTGCATGCACACACACACACACAAACATTTATAATGAGTTTAGAACATTCTCAGTAGTCTTTCTTTTAGTCTCATTTCAATGGTAAATTCTGACCTACAACATAAATTCATTACCCATTATGGTAAAGAACATTATAATGTAGAAACTATGAGTCTTTTGGAAGGTTCAGCTGTGTCCTGTTATATGTGGAGCCATTAAAGGCTTTGCACTATGTACTAAGCTCATGGGTGACATGAAATATACATGAATAAACAACAAAGCTAAACGTGCAGCTTTTTAGAGAGTTCCTCAGGGCCCTTAGACACCCACTCTGTGTTTCTGTTCATTCCCTACAGGGTTTGGTTTATGAGTGGCTCCTTTTACATGCCTCCTCTATGGCCCCTGCCTTATCACTACCCCGCATCTCCCATGATACCCTCTTCTTATATGAATCATTATAAAATGGCATCAATGCAAATACTGCTTCCTGATTGTATATTCAGAAGTTTTTGTCACATAGCTTACCTCTGTTCTGAGTATCGTGAAGTCTGTGGTCAAAAAATGTTGGGCCAAACTTCTTCTCTCCCTTTGTCTGTAAGTTTTTCTTTATAACTCATGTTACTTGTAAGCCCATGAATTATGTGTAAAACAATTTTTCATGTACTTTAAGGTAAAGTTTGCCTTACATTCTTGAATCTTCTCTAATTTGAATACAGTACAATATAGGATGGGAACATGTATTTAACACGGTCACCACAATTCTTTTAGGGAACTCAAGCTGAGTCCCAACATACATTTTATGTTCTTTTCAACCCATAGGTATTCTTTGTCTAATTTTTTTGCTTTGTTTTGTTTTGTTTGTCAAGATAAGGTTTCTCTGTGTAGCCCTGGCTATCCTGGAACTCACACTGTAGACCAGGCTGGGCTTAAACTCAGAAATCCGCCTGTCTCTGCCTCCCAAGTGCTGGGATTAAAGGTGTGTGCCACCACTGCCCAGCTTTGTCTACTATTTTCCAACTATTCTTATGGCTCCAATTTAACAAGTATAGTGAGCAGTGTAACAGTAAATGTTCCTTATTTAGAGTACTTTTTAATGTGGTGATTTAGGAGAAAGAACTTAATGGTGTCTTCACTGGGCCCTGCAGTATTCCTGAGTTCAATATCCACACACAGAATAAATAACTGGCAAACACTATAAAGACTGGATTTCTATTAAAATGCACAAACACTTTATGCTTGTATGTTCTTGTGTGTCATATTAGATGTTATAATCAGTCTAGAGATGAGTTACAGTATGCAGAATTATGTGAGCATGTTCTGAGTAAATACTGCCTGGCTTTATACAATGGACTTGAGCATTCATAGTGTCTTTGAAGAGTAAGAATCCAGTTGTGTAATGACCCAAGGGATAATTGCCAACAAACTTACTTAAAGTAAAACTGCACATTTAGTGTTTCATAAGGTAGTTGAAAACACATAAAATTTATGCCCTGTGTTTATCTGAACAGCTAGAAAGCATCAGCACCAGAATTCTGTTCTCAAATCATGACTGTTGGTGTACCCCACTGTCCTTCTCTGACTTCTCTCAAATCTTTTTCTTCCTATTCTTCTCTTTAAAACACAAAAAGGTATTGACAAGTTTGCCACTCAAGTCACTCAGATGCCTATACTTTTTATCCAAACTCCTTGGTAGGGCATTCAAGACAACTGAAATCTGATCTCAATTTAATATTCAGGTTCCATCTCTAGTGTACTTGACATGGATGTGCACTCCAGCCACCCTGGGCCTTTCTCCAGTCTCAGCAAGAGCTCTTTGTGTCCATCTCTGTCATTGATCCAGCTGTTCACTTGGCTTGAAATATTTTTCTACTCTTTACCTTTCTGCCATAATTTTAGTTCCTTAATACCTAAGAAAATATAGATAAAGCACAGATAAAAGAGACAAAAGAAATCATGATGAGAATTTTAATGCTGTTATGTATCAGACTGCAGAATACCAGATTAACTCATAACATATACACATCTTATGGCCACGCATGTCTTTCGGTACACACATAAATTTTTAGTTCACTATGTTAGCCTCTTTTGTGAAGTCTTCTATTGTGATATTTTAGTAAAAAGTTAATATTTTAAAGAGCATTTTTAGGTATGTAGAATAATCAGAAGCTCTGTACCTCTAACTTATGTGCATGCAGCTTCTGAATTAGTTAAGTCTGTTATTAGTACAGTGTATTTAATTGTTAGTAGGTGGACCAGTATTGATAAATTATTACTAATATACAGTTTATATTATGATTTTGTATTAAAATGCACTGCATTTGAAGGAGTCTGGGTAAATGTACCATGTCATACCTGTTATCATATTTTGTGCAGTAGTTTTGTCATTCTAAAAATCCCTCCAATTCTATCCATTTGCTACTTATTAAGAGATGAAAAGATTCTTTAAATTCTATTTTGATGTGATGCAGCAGGGTTAGGGTTAATGCCCTATTCCCTCTTCTACATTGTGTGTTTCTATTTTTTATGAAAATATGGATTCTCTCTGAAGAAATCATTTGAGTCATTCAAAATTCCTTATCATTTTATATATTCTTCCCTGTGGCATTGATAATTTAGATATACATCTATATATCCATCTCTTTATCTACATGCATTGTATAAATAATGCATTAATGCATTCTAATTTTTAAACTTGCACACTGCAGTAAAAGTGGAGATTTTATGTCCATCTCTTTAGTCACTGGTTCTTGCCCAGAGGGAACTATTCTTCTCCTTTTATTTACATATGTCCAGGAATTTTCCCCAAGCATTTCTATATAGGTAACATATCTATAAATTTATAATATTTATATGGTCATACTTGTTTAGCAACTTGTCTTATTCACTCAAACTCTAGGTGTTATTATTGTTTTTATATACCTTCTGCTGCTACATTATTCCATATTATGAATTATTTATATTAGTTGAACCATTTCTCTGTTGATGAAAATTTATGTTCTCTCCAAATTTTTATTTATTTAGACAACTCAGCAATGAATATCCTTGTTATGCTGCATTGTGCACTTGAATTGTGCTCTTCTAGAATATCTGATCCTCTTCATTTCAGTACATGAACTCATTGACCTCACAACCCCTTTCTGTATAACTTTCATAGGATTGGTTCATACAATGTCTATATAATCCACAATGGCAAATGAATACATGAACTCGTTAAAGAGCTGGCATTTCATTAGGGCTATTTCAGCTTGGCTTGTTATACACTTTGAGGTCATTTAAGATTTTATAAATGATTATCATTGGCTAGACATTAAAACATGAATTCTAGATATAGAAATGAGGTAATTAGTTGATAATTTTATCTGTCTTTTAATGTGTGTCACCATTAAGTTAGTAACACATCCTAATGCTAAGTATTCTTTACTAATGAGATGTTCTCCCATACAATAATTATGTGTAATAAATCTTGGGCATGTTTTTAACCATACCTAGGCTCTACATCAGAAGAGAAGGACTGGCCAACATCTGCAGTAATGTAATCTGCTTAGCAGGGACCACTGTTTGAAACATATTATATAAAATCTCCCACAGCTCTGTTCTAGTGAATTTCTAGACTCACGCTTGAGAATCATGATTTACAAATAATGTTGGATGGATTCCATGACCATTAGGAATAAAAATACAGATAAAGTGGCAAGTCTTGAAGTATTTAATTGGCCTAGTTTAACTGAATTGTCCTGAAAAGGTCACTGCTCATCATTGTGTTCCTTTGTGTAGCCTTACTGGAAAATTTTACTCAGCAAAATTGCTGGCCTTCTGCATGAAATCAAATAAATGTGAGCTAATGTGATAAAGTGTTAAGTCAGCCTGGCTAAGCTCTATGGGCTGCTCATCTGAGAATGTATAACACAATGCAAAGAGACGGCTGTAATTCTCTTTGACCAATTTTGTAGTTTTGTTAGGTGTATCCCAAAGAGTGGGGGCTCTTTTCTTCTCTTCTTCAGTTCCACTTTGTTTGACATAACTACAATTATTTATTAATTAAACAAAACTACACATGGGGAAAAATCAACATATGAACCTCACCATCATAGATGTTTCTTAAAAATGTTGTGTTTATTTCATTCTTCACATTATCCTATTTGTATTTTTATATTTATATGTTTTATATATAATATGATCTTTGAATGTGTTGTTGTTGGTGGTGGTGGTAGTGTTCTGTGTGTGTGTGCACATGTGTTTGTGATGAGGTGTGTACATATGTGTACAGCAGCACATGCATGTGTATTTGCTTGTTGATAGCCTACCCTTGGTGTCATTCTTCAGAGTAGTATACCCTGTTTTTTTGAGACAGTCTTCCTCATTGACCTGAAACTTACTGCTCTGGCCAGTTATTTATGCTGGAGGGACAGGTGTGAGTTTGAGAACACTTTTTTTAAGAACAATCTCTTCCAGAGGACTGAAGTTTAGTTCTCATCATCAGGATGGGTAGTTTGCAATCACTTATAACTGCCTATGAAGAGGATCTGATCACTTCTTTCCTGTGTGAGCACTTGCACACGCTATACACATATGCATGTTACAGATGCACACACACACAAAAATAAACCTCAAAAATATTTTATAACAAATACCACACAATATACTATTATATAACAATTTTAACTCATATTTTAAAAATTGCAGCTATTAAAAATTTGTACAGGAAAGATAAGTTGTTTGGGTGGGCCTTATTGTAGCACTTTCTTGTTCCCGCTTGGTGATAATATCTGAGGAAATAATCATATTTTTAGCATCGTGCTTCTTGACTCTGAACATGGAGTTTGAAACTGGACAATGTCAATAAGCCAATATTATAGAAGTTAAAGCTTTTATGTTCTATGGAGTTCCACATTTTCTTGTTCTGCTTTCATTACCTCTTGAAGAGCCAGATAGCTTTTGAGCATTTTCAGTTTATGCAAATTTTCCCACAGGTCTCAAGTGTTTCAGTAAGCATAAACCAACAATCTCACCTGGTTATTTGACTCAATAGGCTTAAATCAGGGGACACCATGCATGTTACTGAGTTGGCAGTTTTAGGAAATAAAGTTGAATATTTTTGACTATAAAAAACCCTTTTGGCAAGAATGCCCTTAAGACTCTACATGTATGTAGGTATTTCTTTTTTTCCTGATCTTGATATATAAAAGATATTTTATAAATGTCAGTCACACCAAAATATGATACTGAACTAGTTGCCATGCATATCAGTGACATGTTCCTCAACAGGTGTTGTAGACTCCATTTTAACAGAGATCATAGATGACTTTGTTAGGTTGGTTTGGAGTGTATTGGAATGAATTCTCAAATTTAACACCATTTGGATTAATTTTGCTTGATAATTGTTTCATTAGAGGAGTTTCCTGATGCATTCTAAGCTGTTCCAAAGCTCGCATAGTATCCACCTACTCAGTGAGTATCACCACTCTTAGTCACAGATACAGGTGTCTCCAGATACTGCCAAACATCCCATGGGGAGAAAAATCAACGCTAGATATGAAACCATTTGGGAGAGTCACCATTATGAAGCAATGTCCGATTGAAGATGAAATGTTTTACTTTAGTACTGGATCTAACTCAGTAACTGAATTCCCCAGACAGCACCCTGCTCTAGAAAGCTTTGCTTCCTGATGGCAGTAATGACTTTTTTTGTTACCTGTGTGTTCTTGCCTGGAGCTGGGCTTCAGCTTGTGAGTTGAGCTCTAGTGTAGACAGTGCTGCCAATTAGATTTAAGAGGAAATGAAAAGCAGCTGCAATATATCAAGACATTGTGTGGATTGGGCAGAAGGTATGTGGACAAATCCTGTTAACAAATAACTGCATTTGTGCTCACACAGGGCTGCCCACACTGTGCCTTGGAAGACTACAACAGGCTGTTTCCTTCTGTACTATGCATAAATCCCAGAAATTACCATAAATTGAGCAAAATGTTCTCACACACAAGGAGGTTCAACCTACATTCCAATGATGATGAGATATCTTGGATCATTACTCTAAGAAGATAAATGATGAAGCAATTTAATCCATCTTGGTCTTCAAGTGCATAGAAGATATTAAATGCATCTGCTTTCAACTTGAAAGATGAACATAAAAATAATAACAATAAGCTCATTAATGGTATTTTCATGAAACAGGAAAAAAATATTAAGGAAATATACCACTCAGAGGCTTGACCTGAATGACCTTCAAGTTCCTTCCAAACTTTAGGTTATGGATTCTCAGGAGATCTGATTGTTTCACAAGCTTTATTCCTGCTATTCTCAAGAGCCTCTCAGCTCCCAGCTATGATCAAAGTGTTGTCTTTATTGTTTTGTTATTATTGTGTTCACAGTTGGTCTATAGAGAGACTTGCCATCATAACTGTATCCACTAAAATACATGTATATATAAATGAAGCAGGAGGTGACTTTCAGAGATAGCAAGATTGGATTTTCAGAGCCTCTTCCTTCTGAATATTTGGAATGGCCATTCCATATATTTGCTCTTTACAACTTAATACAACAAAGCCACAAAATTGAAGCAGAGAAATGCAGCTATATATGTGAGTGCCACCTGTTATCTGATTATGGTGACTGGTTTAAACAAAGGCTCGTTTACAGCAAAATTCTCAAAAGTCCTGACTGCAGAGCCTACACATTGTTTATCTTGTAATTCCCCACGTGTTTTTTTTCTTTCCTCAACTCTTTTCTCATTTTTCTTGCCACTTTGTCCTTAATTGATCTCATCATTCATTTGAAAGTTGTTATAGATCGGGGACTGTAAAGCCAGAATGCTTGGGGAAATTTTAATGTTGGTAGAAATGTAACCTCAGGACACTTCTTTATAGTGAGCAGGCATTAACAATAATTAGGTTGTTTCCATGAAGGTTAAGTTTAAATATACACTAATATGTGATAGTGCCTGGAAAACAGTAAGCTTTATAGAAAGCAATAACAACTTTATTGTATTCATTCTATGCTGACTTAAATGTAACCATGTTTGCTGTATCTAGCATGGTTTCAGGATGGATTTGACTGGGATGACAAGGGAATGAAGAAAATATAGACAAAGAGACAGATGGAAAAACCAGGATCTGGTGGACAGGGCTCTTCAACTGAGAAGTTCCATTCCCAAGAAGCTCAGCATATTTGCTATAAATAGTTAAACATGGAGGTGGATACTGCATACAGCTGAACAAGGACACAGGGTATATCATATTCAGTTGAACCAAAGGAACAGATTTAATTAAACTTGCTAAAAGCAATCTCTACTGAGGATCAATCATCAGGCCCTAAATATTCTGAGGAGAATGTATGGTGGACATTTTCTGCATACACTCTTAAATTTCACATATAGATCAAACGAAGCCTTTGCCATCCTTCTAGCCTCATCCAGGGAGAATACGCACACACTCAAGGCTTCATCGACTCCTCTCAATGGTTCTAAGTCCAAGAAGTATAGGGGTCAAAAAAATCTTTCACCTATTCTAATATACAGTTTTCTTGGGAAGCTATGTATTAAACAAACACACACACATGCATACACACATGCACACGCACACACACACACACACATACACACACACACATACACACTCACACACATGTAAGTTCTTTGAAGGATACCATTCTAAGAGAACATGTAGTAAGAAATAAAATGTATCAAGGAAAACCAGCAAGGGAATATTGTTTTGGTTTAAAGAGTCCCTTTCCTGTGTCCTACTTGTTAAAATACCAGTGTGATACTATTGGGAGATGTGAACACCTTAAAAGGTGGAATCTAATGAGAGAGGGATTGTAATCTTTGAAGAACCTTTCCTGAATGAAGACTTGGCTATTTCTAGCTCTCTGTTATTCTTCCTTCCTCCATAGTCTTTTGCTTTGGCCCCAGGTCAAAAGCAATTAGACATTGGATCATTAACTAAAATCTAAAAAACTAGGAGGCAAACTAAACCTTCAGTGTTTATAAATTGATTATCTCAGAAATTGGTTACAGTCATGGAGAATTGAAGATACCATGTTAGTGGAGTGTGGGATTGGCAGGTGGTTATGTGAAAAGAATACAGACAAGCTTTTAAAACTGTCTACCACAATTCTTTAAAACCTGATCATGGCTATAGCAGACCTCTGCTAAGAAATATACAGGAACTTTCATATCTCCAGAAGATTGACAGCTGAGTAGAAAGAGACAAGGAATTCTGAATGCTTGTCGTTACTTACAGTGGTCTGGTTTTATGGTGTTTCCATTTCAGAATGCTCTACTCTATAATCGTTGCTAGAAATATATCAGTGGAAGCCAAGTTGTTGCCTCATTTCTCCCATTTCCTTCTCTTGGTTCCATCAGTCCTACATCAGTCATTTATTCAGAATCTGTGCCTCATACAGGAAAATGAGTCAAGATACTGAAAATAAATCCTGGAGGGCTGAGCATCTATTGCAAATTGGAATCATGACTATATACTGATACAAAGTTGTTTATATGGTTCTTTGATGGTTTGAATGAGAATTTATTCCATAACCTCTACCATGTGACCACGTGGTTTCTAGTTGATGGTACTCTTTTAGCTAAGTTTAGGAGGTGTGGCCTTGCTGGAGAAAGTACATCTCTCAGGGGTGGGCTTTAAGACTTCAAACAAAAAAAATAAAATAAAAATAAAAATAATTTTAAAAAATTAAAAAAAAAAAAAGACTTCAAAGCTTCAAACCATGCTCAGTTTACTCTCTCTGATTCCTACTAGCGTTTTATGATATGAGTTCTCAGATGGTGGCTGAGAGTCACCAGCCCTGCCTGCTGTCATATATACCCACCAGGATGATGATAAGTTCT
>NW_022196903.1:96686555-96753237 GCF_008632895.1 Mastomys coucha
CCTGAATAAACTCTATTCTATACTTTACCACTGTGTGTCTGGTCCCTCATGGGGAAGCGATGCATAGGCCTACAGAGGCATGGCCTTCCCCTACACCTGACTATACATCCAACAATATATTCCTTTTGTCCTTATTTTCAACAACACAACAGAAATGATGAAGGAGAAAGTAGAATTTATAAATTTGTCTATGAATTGGTTTAATAGTAAAATATGACCAATGTTAGTTACAAATTGAATGTGAAAGCACAAATGGATACATGATTTGTCGAGCCAGGTGCAAAATAAAAGAATTATTATCTAAGTTACATTAATTACTTTAAAACATTAGCAAGAACTTTAACTGAAGTATGACACCGATTTTTGTGTGATATTCTACAGAACAGTATAGAGAATGGGTACCAAATCATGTCTGACTTGAATGCATACTCTCTTAACATTACATCCAGCAGTTAGCTCACCCTTCCTTCTTTGAGTCTTTAACATAGCAAATATCTTTGTGTGTAAGTTAGAGGATCTGAAGCAGGTTTATATGTATTAATATCTCTATGAACAATTAATATAATGAAACACTTCAGCATTTTTAATTTCCATATTATTTACAATTTAATAAATGTTAGCTGATGAAGTTACTGGCCAGGCTTAATAGTCATAATTCCAAAGATTTCAGAGGATGACACTAAAGGAGAATGACCCCTTTCTGCTCGATGGCTGGACACGATTAAAGCTCATTTAAAGGTATTTTCTATTTGTGCTGTTTCTGTACACTCATGGTCTATGAGTGAAGACAGTTGCCATATTCAATCTGTTCTCAGTGAAAAGTTCAAATGTGGCTTAGTTTGTTTGGAATCTTTTGTTTGTGAGAATAAATTTAGTTTTGCTGCTTAACAAAAGTGAAACTTTTGACATTATGGGACAGTTTTGCTATTGCCAGACAGCTGATAGCAGAAGGTTTCTTAACGTTCAGCAAATTGGTGTTCTGTGCTGACCCTGGAGACAGCCGACTAATCTAAAAAAACAATGAGCCATAGAGTCACCTTCCATAGAGTCACCTTCCATAGAATCACCTTCCCCCTGCCCTGCTCTGCCCTAAGCCTACACAGACTTCTCTGCTTCCCTTCTGTAAGAGTCCTTAGCAAGTCAAGGAATAACACTGATACAGAATTTTAACTGTGAATGGAGAGTTTCGTGTGGTTCTAATTGGAAGAAGAACTTGTCAAAAATAATATATTCGCAAATCTTCTGAGCCATCATGGGCCTAGGAACACTCCATAAATTGTCACACAGCTGGTGGCAGGTGGTTGATTTTTTTTTCCAGCAATATTCAAGATGCCAGGAATGTCTTTCAGAAATCTACAGCCTTAGAGATTTCTAGTTTAGGTAATAGAAGAGGTGAGGAATGGAGCTGGGGGGTGGGGGGGAGAAGGCAGAGACAGGAAGGGAATTAGAAGGCTGGGTAACTGCTGTGAAACACTTGAACTATGACAGTTGATCTCCCTTTCATTTGAGGGAGAAACTAATCTGCTTTGAATTAGGAAGTCCTGAGAAAGTCTGAATATTTCCTCACTAGCTTTGGACTGTAGAACTTGGAGTAAGTTAATAAGAAAAGTAGCAGGATAATCTATCTAACAATGAAATAGAGCCCTTTCCATCTTTATGAAGAGAGCTTGCCTGTATGCACAGGATGCTGGCATTTCCTCCTCTGCTGCTTTATTTAAAATCAGCTTTCAATTTGTATTACTTCCTGGCATCATTCTGTTTGACCACAGTGTGTTTGACTGCTCACAGTTTTTCACGCTCATACAAGTACTTTAAAGTTACTTAGAGACAAAGAATGGATGAGTATCTACCAGCAAACATTTTCAATTACCTCTCCTCCTTACTTTCAGAGTTTCTTCAAAATGTCTTTTGCACCATGGCCTTCTTTGGCAATCTAGAGAAACCTAAGGATCTTTTCTCAGCATAGAGTTTATAAATACACAAAGTAAACCACCTGTGCTTGCAAAAGAAACCAATTATATTGAAATACAATGTTGTTCCCCTCACCCAGAATAAGAACCTCTGCCCTAGTTCTTGGGCCTTATTATGCAGATCATGGTAAACAGGGGAGGAGAGTTAGAAAAGGGAATTTAAATTATGTCAAGAGTAACTCCTATCAAGCATGAAAGAAAAGGGAACTCAGCAAAGGAATTGGGAAAGAAAGGACCCCTTGGGATGAAGTGCATTTTGATGTTGTGTAGAGAAGGAGAGACATGAAGGGAGGCTTCAGGGGAAACAGGAGGGGGTAAAAAAATACAGAATGAAAGCAATGGCAGAAGTATGATTAAAATTGCATCTCCTTTGATGTTCTTTGAGTCACACAATTAAAAATCAGAATTACTTTTTTACTGTTAGTGGAGTCTGGTTCATTGAAGATTGGGCCACAGAAAGTTCAGAAATGTGCTGAGAATATACAAAACTTTTTTTGAATTTCCTCTTTTATGGATGGTCCTAAACCCTTGAAACAAACAACCTGAAAGGTGAATTTATCTTTCATGATTAGTCTGAAAGTGTGGCTTCTCTTTGAAAATGTTCTTTGTACAGTGTCCAGTCTGACCACTAATTGTCTCTCAGTTACACCACCTTGCACTCATAGTTGTAATTTTTGTAAATTACAAATCTTTGAATGACCCTACTGTGTTCAAGATATCAGATGACTTTCTATAAAGTTAAAAAAATAAAATAATTCATGCTGAATATTAATTAAAAGTTTTGTAAAGAGCCAGAGAATACCCAGATGCAAAGGAGACTGAAGATACTCATTCATGAGGGATACTGAACACATACTCTCTTTGCCAACATTTCTCTTGGGTATGCTTCTAAATACAGAAGACATTGCCATCACAGATCTCAAAGATATGAGTAAGGGCAGAGTGAAAGAACCAAACTAGACTGTTCCATGGTAGAAAGAAAGGTTTATTGGCCCTCAAACTGCTAAGACTATCTCTATGGTTGGCGTTGCTTTGAATCAAACAGTAGATACAAACTAATGAATTACAAAGTACAAGCCAAATGGCACAGAAAGTTCCAAAGACTTACTGGCTATTTGGTAAACAATGTAGAAATTTTGCTAGCTCTTCATTATTAATCAAAAAAAAGCAAGATTTAAACAGAGGAGCTATTAACAGTTGGAGATCTGGATTTTAATTTGCTGCTGACATTTTATATCCCTTTGGCATGTGCAGATCAAATCAGTTGGTCATATAAATGTTGACAGATGTTTATGATGGTGAAATTTGTGCTTAACATATACAGATCTTTGCCTAAACTCCTTGCTACACACAGCAAGTACTTCCATAGTATAGAGAATGACATGAATAGTATATCTACACTATAGTCATTGTGTTAGCTATTACAGGTAAGCTAGTGCAATGATAAATCCTAAGTGTCAACTGGACAAATTCTGTAATTAGCTGGGAGACACCTATGGAGGATTACCTTGATTAGTTTAATTGAGGTAGGGTATTTCTATTCTGGGTCACTGTCTATAGAAAAATGCTAAAGAAAGGATCAGAAAGTTGAAATAAAGTTCCTAAGACAACAGAGCTAGAATTGAATTTGAATTGGTGAATTGCTCAATTTTGAAAAAATAATGGTTTTACTTTCTTAATATGATGTGATTTTTAAGTATTGAAAAAGTAACTAACAACTATTTTCTATGGTAAAATTACAACTGTCATTAAATCATAAGGGAATACTTTATATTAATTTTAAAGACAGTATGTGTTAAGGAGAAAAATATAGCAAGAATGTAACTATTCTTGATAAAATATTATTTAAGTCTATTTAGATACCATAAATTCATTTTACAACTATATTAAATCTTTCTGTATAAAAGAGAAATAATAAATGCATGATGTAAGTGATTTTGCCAAATCAATGTAAATCTCTTCGATAAATAATTTCCAAATAAAAGTATAATATTTTATAATCTTTCTTGCTTTGGATATCTAAATTAGTCTAAGTTTTCTTGGTATTCCCAATGATTTATGAAATTTTCAGTTTGGATATTCACAATAATGTAGCAAACAAGGTAATTTTGAAGAATAATTTGTAAGAACTCCCTTTTAAGTGTTTTGGTGAGTATTCCTATTTAATGCATACATAATTTCCTGAAACAACAATAGAAATTCTGTAGCTTGATATATAGCGTCAGTTGACATAGCTCATATGTGGCAATTATCTAGTAAGGGTTACAGTGACTCGGAGTCTCCTAGGACCACTGCCTTTTAATACAGTTCCTCATGTTGTGATGACTCCAACATAAGACATTTTTGTTGCTACTTAACAACTGCAATTTTGCCACTACAATGAATCATAATGTAAATTTTTGTATTTTCTGATGGCCTTCAGCCATCCCTGTGACAGGGTCTTCTAATTCCAGAAAGGTTCTGCCCCAGAGATTGAGAACTATTGCTTTAGGAAATAAAAACCTTATAAAAGTCCCTCCTTAAACCTTATATTAGAAATATTTCTTTTAAATCATCCATTATTAAATTTTTTCAGAGAAACAAAATTGGTGGAAATATTTTTAATCTAGGTTGTTTATCAATACTATTATTATTTATTATTACAGAACATTATTAAAGCTCATATTTAATCTGATGATTTTATTTTTATTTAACTTTTTTCTTGTTTTTGTAGGATTTTGTTTATATTTTGATTTGTTATTATTTACTGTGCATTCTGTTCTGAAAACAAATTTTTTTTTTGGAAAAAAATTCCTTTTAAGTTTTGAGAGATCAGTTTGCATGTTAGCATGCATATGTAAGCCCAGCTACTTAGGAGGGTGAAAAGAGATCAGAGTTTATACACTTCCTAGAAATTTGTGTGTTCAAAACCAGCCTAGACATCTTAGGAAAATTCTACTTATATTGGACATATATTATGTTTTGATATCTAGCTGGGAATATAGTTTAGTGGTTGAGATTTTACCTAGCATGTGTGAAGCCCTGATTTTAATTCACAGTTAAAAAAAATAAGTATGCAAATAAAAACAAAACAAAACAAAACTAACTGTGCAAAGAGGTACCAGAGTAAACATGTGATTACATCAACTTACATCTGACAGGTGAGAGTCATAGAACTGTTGATGAGCTATCTTGAGATCACCAGATCTGTTGAATTACAAACCTCGAAGTGTTAACTTTATTATTTTAATATTAAAACATTAAAACAACTACCATCAGTGTCTGGGGAACATAAGAGAGAATGAAAATTATGACAAATCAACCTAACTGAAATAGAAATAAATAGCCCAAACTCCCCTAGAGTTCATGTAGAAATAAAACACCAAACAAACAAAACAACTTTAACAAACACACAGCAGTACAGTGTTTTGAGTCAATGTTTGAGACAGAAGACAAATGAAAATGAACTGGTCATGAGCACTAGAAATGACTGAAAATTTGTCCCTACCAAAAATAAATCTGAGAACTCATAAAATATATGCATGTGTATGTATAGTGGGGTCTGCTAAAAAAGGTATGGAAAGCAGGTAAGAGTATGGCTTCTTGGCTTGTGAGAGAGAAGATATAAAAAAAAAAACTTAAAGGAAAGTTCTTAAATACAATGTTAGATTAGAATCAAAGTGTGTTGGTAAGATTAGAATTGATGGTTAATGGTTATCCTGTAAATAGCTATAGACAGACAGAAGCAAATATAAACATGAAGGTATATATGGGTCAGCATAGACATACTTATTACTATTTCTATGGATGTCTTAGAATGAGGGGCAGTTTGGATATTCAACTGCAAGCAGATAAACCCTGACTTACAGTGCTCTGCAGAGCATATCAGCCCCACAATAACTGTCCAGATAGACAAACTAGTACATAGAAGACAAACTTTCCTCTTGTATAGTGCATAGAAGACATGCTTCTCTCTTGCAAACAGTACCAGAATTTAAGGAGCAACACCTGTAACAAGCAATCCCAAAGGCCACGACTTTGGAATACTAGTTTGTATCCCATTTCTAATAAAATACCAAGCAGAAGAAAATAAGTATTCACCTTTAACCTGTCCATAGAGAAGTGTTTACAGCATACCTGCCTACAGTTTCCCCATAACAACAACCTCACAGACAAGGGAAGTCTTCCCTTTCTTCTGTAATGAAGATTTTCCCTACCCCTCTCCACCTTGGATCTCAGGCAAAATACAAGAGGTCTCACTCTCAGGGTTACAGGTACTAAAGAGCCTCCTCATTTGCTTATTTGTTGTTCATTATTTACCTTCACCCCAGTGACATCCCTTCCACTCATAGCCTAGATCCTGGCTTCCAAATATAAGCTTCTAATGAAGAGAACCAGTGCTATTCGCAGAAATGATTCTTCCTAAGCCTGAAATGGGGAACATAAACACAAGATGCCCCAACAAAAGGAAATACTACAGTGATGGCCTGTGTCCCTACAATGTTGATGCCTGGGGCTGCTGATGCCTGTGGCTATGTGACATGTTAGTTAAAAGGAGACAATGCTTAGTCGTGAGATATTTTATTATAGGAAAGAGAAAAGAAGCCAGCCATGACCATGTGGAGAGAAAGAAAGGAGAGGAAGGAGAGGAGAGAAGAGAAAGAGAGAGAAAGAGGGCAAGAGAGGAAGAAAGAAAGAGAGGAAGACAGGAAGAGATCAGGAGAGGAAGAGAGAAAGAGAGGGCAAGAGAGGAAGAAAGGAAAAGAGGAAGAGATCATGAGAGAAAACAAAACAGAGGGGAGAGCAAGAAAGAGAGGAGGGCAAGAGAGAGAGGAGGGGCAATGTCTCCTTATATTGTGAGGTGAGGCTATCTGTCTGTGGGGCAGGGCATGCCTGGCTATGGTCAGTGACTGGGGGAAGGGTCCAGCTAGAATGCTGGGAGCTTGGGGCATTGTCTATGTGACAGAAAATATATCTCCTGTGGGGTCTGTGAGAGGCTGTGATTGAAACAGGAGCCAGAGACACAGGAGTCATGGCCAAAATCCTTCCATCTCTTGCAGGCAGAAATTGCTCACTGGGGCTCCAGGGTTCCAGACCTATACTTGACTGGGTCCAGGTTGCCTGAACAGACCACTGCCCCACACTGGAGGAGAAGCAAAGAGGAAGAGAGGAAAAGGAGAGAAGGTGGAGAGGCAGAAAGAAAAATGAAGGAGCTCTCAGCACAATAGCTTTCTGCTATGTAAAAATTGGGGAAAACATAGCAATTAGAAAATAATCTTTAGAAGATACAATATAGGAAGAGTAAAAATTATTTTTAAATGAGAATGTTTGACACCATAAAAGAACCCATTTTAAAATGTTATTACATGTAGTATCAGCAGTGAGTACGGGTGCTGTGTGACCCCAGATAGAGGAATATAAGAAGGAGCCATCATAGAACATGTTCCAAGATTTTACAATCTCAGCCTTAATCTTAAAAAAGTATCAGATAAGCTAAAGTTAAGAAATAGTTTACAAAATATCTAACTGCCAATATCATTGTAAGTTGGTTGGAAGATGAGAAACAAAACAATCTCATAGATTGGTAGAGTGTGAATAAAGTTATCTCAACATCTGTAGTTGACTCCTGGAAGAGAAGAGAAAAAGTTAAGACATTTGGGTTGGGCATGTAACTCAGTGTCACAGTACTTGAATCATTCATGAAATCTTAGCTTCAACCTCTATAGCTACGAAATAAGATACCAGTGGAAAGACAGAAAAATGCAAGTTAGTAGAACTAAGGCAAAATTAATATTATTTTAGTGCCATATGATGTTATTATTGGAAAATCTATAAAGATCACTCAAATTCTACAATATCATTACAAGAGTTCAGTAATCAAAAAATGATTGTAACTAGTTTTTATCAATATACAAATTTAGAAATACCATAAATGAACAGGAACAGATGACTTATACAATTGAAATATAGGTAGGCTCTAACCTTATAAAAAAGTTCCTTGGACTTCAATAAACAGATATAACCTAGACTCTCTAGTTTAAGATAATTCTAGGAGAGTAACAGTTTAATCCCTTTTAAAAGGAGCTCTGATATTTTGTGTTTTAAGTAAAACCATTATCATGTTCATATGATTTCTAAATAATATGTATCAAAAGAATTGTCAACAATACCATTTAAATAAATGCAATTTTGTCATGCTCTGCACAATTTAATCTTGGAAACTTAATGAGGCAACATGGTAATGAAGAAATGACAGATATTGAAGAAAGAAGATATTTACAGAAAAGCTGTGATCAGGTGGGATGGCTTTCTCTGATGGTGGGCACCTACTATGCTACCCAGAAACTCAGCATATTTATTACATAGAGCAGAAGGAGGAGGAATGAGCCAGTCTGAGGGAAAGTAGCAGTTATTTGGGAAAAAAGAAAGTATTGTGGTTGCTAGGTTTTGTTTTTTTTTTTTTTATCACATTAAGGTCAGTTGTTCATTAACACTTGCACTTAGAAAAGAAAGCTTTCCCATGTCTCTAAACTTCACTTGCATGAAGCTTTGCCATTTCCATGAGTCTGAGGCTTTGGGGTCTTTGATACGTCTGTGCCCATGTAATAACACACATTGAGTCACAGCCTCATCTGCTCCACACAATCTTTAAAGTTATTAAAATTGTAAAGAAAAAAGTTAAAAAGAAAATGTAAAAGTTTTATGGTATTTCAAAGCTGATAACTTCCGTTAGCAAATGTAAAGCTACTTTTTCCTTACCATTTCACAGTAAAAACTATTTCATTGTACTCTTATCACACATTTCTAATAACCTAGGACTGTAGCCATTCTCAGGCTATACTCCTTCAGTGGTATACATTTCTTTCAAAATAATCTCTCTATCACTCATGCCTAGCATAATCCTTCCTCAGCTCCTCCCTCACTAGAACCATTAATGATTCCTATGACCTGTGTATTTCTTTCTTTCTGTCCTCATATTGATGCCTCGGGGATAAGGCATTGTTTTTCTGCAAAGAACCTAGCACAGTGCTGACCCTACATAGCTACTTCAAGAACAATTGATTGTTCAATTAAACCAAATGTGTGTAGAGCAAGGCTAATTCATTTGTTTATTCTCCAAGACAACATAGAAATTACTGGCTATTAGAAGCTAACCATATGGCTAGACATTTATTCCATACAAAGCATTAGGTCTTCAGGAACAAATCACATGATAGATTAATGTCATTCCCTATATGGCTTGTCAGAAGTTATTTTAGCCAGCTGCAGTATGGTGACTTTAAATGAACTTCCTCTTCTTTAAATCAGATCAGAAAGGATGCTCTGTAGACAGACAGTAACCTTTCCTTCTCACAGCCTGACATTACCACCAGTTCCTACTAAGTAAATGAATGTATATAAAATCTCACATGCTAAAAGTTCATTAACTTCAGAACCTTCACAAAATACACAGTTGTCTTATCTATGAGAAAACTTTCAAGCCAGTATATATCCAGAGAAAATTTGATATATATTCATTTAATGTTATATTGACTATATATTTAAATTGAACACACATTTTATGTTCAAACACACACACGAGTCTAAAGTTAAAATGATCAGTTTTGCAACAGACTAAAACAAGTTTATAGTGAATGATTAATCAGAATAGAGAAGACAAGGCAAACGACAAGGAATAAATACTAGACTATTAACAGTTTTTCTTTGGTGGAAAATTTTGTACTCTTGAAAAACACTTATCAAAGCTGGAATGTATAGAAAATATACTAAAATTTTGTAATTAAGACAAATGGCATGTTTGGGAAACAGCAATTCCATTCTTAATAACTTGAGGTATCAACATGTTTTCTTTTCAGTTGAATTATTCGGAGCTCAATAAGGTCAAATTTCCACTTCAGATGAAAACATTGCTGGAGGGCACAAACCCTTAAATGAGCTTACTTTAACATTAGTCACTAACTGACATGGAAATATCACAAGATAAATAAAACCTCTTAGTTATTAGCATGCAGCAGCACAGACCTATGTGACACATGCACTCTTCTCTTTCTGTTCTACTTGGTATCATCCATATTGCTCTCACACATAATTATAACCTTGGAGACCCTGTAAATAAACACTGTCCTTTCCAAATATCTGTTTCTCTTGTAGGCAGATAAATACTTCAGAATTGCATGAAATAAAGATGAAAAACAAAGTTGTTTAATAATTCATGTGAGATATTAGCTCAGGTAGAATGTTTTGAAATATATTTATAATTCAGAGTCCTCAGATTTTGTTTGTAATGGAATTGATTTAGCTATTACTACTCCAAGCTCTCACCAATAGGTCTGCAAGAGAAAACAATTTTTAGAGTGGAGAGAAAGTAACCATTTTCCAGAACTTACATGTATATTTTCAGAACTATATAATGTCAAGCAGTTATTTTTTGCTGTATCTCTATACAGTTCCAAGTTTAAACCCAATTTCATCTTATAGTAGAAGCTACCAAACTTTCCCTGGGAATGAATTTATTGTTTTTTCTTCTCGTTAAAGTTGAAGTAATTAGAATAAAATTATAAAAAGGACCTCTCTTTCTCTCTCTCCCTCTCCCTCTCCCTCTCTCTCTCTCTGTCTCTCTCTCTCTCTCTTTCTCTGACACACACACACACACACACACACACAACACAAACACAGTCACACACACTTGCATATGTGTGCACACATACACACACCACATTATCAGAGGAACATTTTAAACTTTAAAAATTAAAATATAATAATATCATTTTCCCCTATCCTTTCCTTCCCTCAACTCCTCCTATTCAGCAACTTCTTAATCTGTCTTCCAAATTCATGGCTTTTCTTTCCCTCATTGTTATTGTTAAATATATGGAGATAATTATGTGAACACAATCTGGTGAGTCTGATCAGTGTTATTTATGTGTGTATGACTTCAGGGCTGATGACTTGGTATTTGCTAACCAGTTAAGGGGCTCATTCCTGGGGAAGATTGCGTTTCCAGCTGATGGCTACTCCAGTGTCCAGTAGCTCTTTGTCTAGTGTTGAAGCAGCTTTAGATTTCCCCCTTCTATATTAGCATATTTATTGGTGGTGTTCCTGTACAGGTCTTATCTAGGCAACCATATTGTTAAAATATCATGTGCAAACATTTTGTGTCATTTGTAGGACACATACTTTCAAAGCAGATTTCTTAGTCCTCTGGATTTTACAATCTTTTTGTTTCCTCTTCTGCACTCTTCCTTGAGTCTTAGGTGCAGGATTTGTGTTGTAGATGTAGACATTGGCTTGAGTATCACATGATCACTTACTCTCTGCATTTGAACAGAGAGTAAATTGTGGTTTTCTGTGCTGGTCACTATCTACTGCGAGTATATACTTCCTTGATGAGGTGTATACTTATCTGTGGGTATGCAGATAAGTACTTAAAATGCAGTTAGAAATTAACCTGATTTAGTAAAGAGGCAATAGTAGAGCCTTTTCTAAGAACTATGAAGGCTCTATTCTCAGGTGTTTGGCTAAGTTTCCAATACCAGGCAAGATGTCTTTACTGTTGAATGGGCCTTGAGTCCAATTACACAGATCTTAGTTATTAAGTTCTGAGTGTCACTACTGTACCCATAGTGATATTTTGCCATGCTGGTCATTGCTGTGGTTCATGGGCATCAAAGCTAAGTAATACTATTGGCTACTTCCCTCCCTTGGCAGCTTTCAAAGCACTACCTGACACAATGAAAGCTATTTACTGTAGAGGAAACTTTCAGGTTAGATCAAGCAGAGATCCTTGAAGTTATGTCCAAAGTGAGTGGTTTCTTAAGCTCTAGAGCAATAGGGACTAACTTACCTTGGACCTAAGGGAGGCAACCAAGGGCATCAACGATAGGCTGCATTGTTTTGGGAATCTCTTGGATTCTTGGAACAACTTGGCAGGGGATTTCTAATACATAGCACTAGGTTTTTGTTTGATACTCAGAGGCTTGGAGAGTATTGTGAGCCCCAAAGACATAACTTCATTATATTTGTGTGAATATATATATATATATATATATATATATATATATTGATATATATTTATGATATAAAATGTATGTGGTATGTGTTTAAGTATATTTATTTAAATACATACTGATATGCATATATTTTAGTGAAAATATTTGGTAGAAATATATGCAAAATTTAAATGTTTCCTAGCAAGTTTTAAGGTAGCATATTTTCAATATCATAAATCATGGATTCAATTCCAAAGACAGGAAAACCTGGTTTACTTTGCAAAATTAGAGAAGTTTATTACAGATAACTTATTCATGTACACACACACACACATACACACCACTATAAAACAAATATGAACTGTTATGCCAACCACATAATGAAACAAACATGAACAAAACAAAAACTTCATGGCCCTTAGGTTTGAGAAGAAAAATGGACTCTTCAAACTATCAAGAAAGTGAAAGTGGCTTTCCAATTAGTTAAGTACAATGACTAGAGTGCCATGGTATTGCTTAAGTAGTGTTTAGACTGAGACACTTTCTCAAGGGTACCTGTATTTAGGCTTAAATCTCAAGGTCTGTAGAAATAAATCAGCTTTGAACGGGAAATAGTTAAACACCAGAGAGAACAGTTTCTTGCATGCAGTTACAATAAATGTAATAATGTTTATATGTGTGGGTTATAAGGGCTGACCTAAGGGCCTAAGAAACAGCTGCAGTGAGATACATGTAATAAAATAGAAGGGATGGTTGGTAGATGCATACACAGATTTTACAAGGGAGGTACAAGTGAAATCAGTGACTGACTGCAGACGAAGGAATATGCAGTGAACTGGGTTCATAGTCTTCATCTGGAGTGATAAGCAGTGATTAAAACAGTATAAGCAGATGATGGAGACCTCATCGAAAGTGCTATGGCACAAAAATAGATCATGGTACTTGAATTTCTATGAGTACCTCCTGGGGAAAGGTAATTTTAATGCTCTTTCCAGATTCATTGCTCTTTGAAGAATATACTATCTCTATATTTTAGACTAAGCCTCATAACTTATACTACAATACTTGATCATTAAGATCATATGGCCAGGACTCCTTTACAACAAGTCCTACACAGGCCACTTGGAGAAACTGAAGAATTGTACTGAATAGAGTAAAGTGATAAAATGTTCTGTGATCTAGACTATTTGTTTGTACACATGATTTTCCTATGATTGAATGTCTGTCCCTTTAAACTACCTTCATTTCCTCTTTCTGCAAAGAAATTGAATTGACTTAAAATCTATTTTCTGTCTGGTTTAGACTGGTATATGTTCATCCATTCCACATCTTTTAAACTGACTTTCCTGTTTGCATTCACTCGAGTTTATGTTCTTTCATGACATATTGGTGGTAGCATTATTTGGCTGTCAAAGGAGGCTATAATGATGTATATTTGTTTGAAGAAGGAATTATTAAGAAGCTATGCATGTGCTCTCCTAGGTGGTGGGTGTGCCCAGTAGTTTTTTATCAGAATAGCACTTTTATTTTGTAAAAAAGCTAGCTAGCCACGTACAAACATCAAATCATCTATATTATTCCATGACCAGTATTATTTCTGTTCTGCCTTTAAAAATAGTTTATTCTGCCTTAGACAGTTGTGTTGACAGTGTGGCAGATTCTTTTGTGGGAGAGTCAATCACATTTTGTCCTTTATTCTGAATACAACAGGCTTCTATAATATAAATGCAAGTTCACCAGCATTATTTTTTTTATAACACTACTACAGAATTCTTTCAGCCATTTACTTGATAAATGTAGAAATGGACTTACAGGTGCAGTGACAACCAATTATCATTGTAGGAATAAAGTTTTACAATATAACTTTCAACTAAAGCAGCTGAGACTTTTGTTTGTGCAGTAACACAATAGGGGCCCTGTAAAGGTGTTCATTATCAACTTGACAGTAACTAGAAGCGCCTGGGAGAAGGGCCTCTGCAAATGTTAATGAAGGAATATCTTTATTATGTTAATGAATGTGAGAAGACCTATCTGTGGCAATTTGAATTACAGTGACCCCTCCAAAGACTCAGATATTTGAATACTTGGTCTCCAGTAAGTGGCATTGTCTGGGTAGGTTTAGCGTGCTTGGCCTTGCTGGAGGAACTGTGTCAATGAGGGTGGGGTGTGGACTTTTAGATAGTCACCATTTGAAGTTCCTTTTCTCTGCTACAAGCTTGCTATTTAAGATATAAGCTTTCAGCTTACCAGTCCAATTTTCATGCCTGTAGCCTTACCTACCACTTCCCTGCAATGAAGTTGGCCTCTTAGATCTCTGCGACCATAAGTTCCAATAAATTATCCCTTTTATATCTTGCCTTATGTTCATGTTTTGTCTCAGCAATAGAAAAGTTATATTGCATATACTGCATCTTATTTGTATCTGTACCATTCTAAGGACAGAGAATCCTACCCTGTACAAGTGAAGAGGGCTGAGCAGCACCATTCATACATTAATTGCCCAATACTTCTGATGGCACATGAAGTGGACTAGGTATCTTAAGCAGCTCTAGTTGCCTTAACTTCCTCACCCTGATGGAAGTGTAACTTGAACTGTGAACTAAAATAAATCTTCCTTAAGTTAAAAGTAAAAGCTTCAGGGAAAGAAACTAACAAGGGTTCTAAAAACATAACAGAAGAATCAGAATAATGCAATGCAAAGTACATGTGCAAGGGTACAGTGAGCTACAATTGAGGTTTCACTAGTTACATATGTGACATTGACCAAGGTTCTTATTCTGTACTTCAGTTATCTGAGTTCTGAGATAGATGCAGTAATAGTGTCTCCCCTGTGGCTCTCTCATAGGGGACTCAATGAGATAAAGAAGCATTTGTAACATACTACAAAAGGTTAAACAAGTAGTAGTAGTTACAATACATACATTGAGTGAACTATGATTGAAAGTGGAAAAGAATCTGTCTGAATCTAGACCTTACAGAAACATTTGTCCTTTCTCCATGGCTTGCCTGTAATTATTTGAGTGATAGCTTAAAGGAAGCAAAAAGATAGAAGGAAAAATTGACTTATGAAATTCAAATAACTGGCATTTCAAACCACTGTTTAGTTCTTCATCACTAAGAAACCGTTTACTGTTGCATATTTAAGAGATGAAAAGAAATTGCATACAGATTAATTTTACATTAGGCTTTTTAATGGTGATAGAAATTTTCAAGTGAATTACAGTGGTGGGAAAATGAAGAATTCACACTCAAGTGAGCCTTTTAGTGTTTCATGAATTGTATAAATTAATTAGAACAATTTATGGTATACTCAAAATTATTCAAAGTTTGAAAATAAAGTTGGGCTGCATATGCACATATGTATATATCACCAATAAAGAGAATTCAATTTAATGTATTGGCTGATATTGTTGTACTTAGTAACCATGCATTATTCTAGCTTGGAATTATCTTTGAAATTATAGCTTATAATTTACATGCCCACCATAACCTGTCCAAGAACTCCTCCATCCATGAAGTTTTCTTAGACTTCTTTAGAACTAATCATAATAATAATAATGCTATGGTAACTCTCATTGTTTTGGTATTCGTTCATTTAGACAGAGCTTGTTTACTCAGCCTAACTCCTCTGGAATCAGTGATCTTCCTTCATCAGCTTCCTTGATACAAGAACTATTGCCATATACTATTAAGCTAGACTTTTGATACTTCTGAGAATTATATTATTTCTTTTACCTGTTAGCATCAGTGTCACCACCATTACCTCCATCTTCCTCACTTATTGATTACTGACCACTAATTAGGCTCTATACTAATGACTTTATGCTTATTATTTCATATGGTTATGTCAATACCATAACACTATTACTTATCTTTGTGGGCACATGCAACCAAGTCTTCAAATTTGAATATCCAGATAAATTGTGGACAGACAATTTAAATGATGACAGCTGCCTTCAGAACATAATTTCTATGCTTTACTACCCAACTATATGTTTATTAATTTATATGTGTACCTATTTTTGAATATGGATGGTTGATTGACAGAAAGAAATATAGTATCACTGTGTCATTCAGACTTAACTCAAAATGAATATAAATAAGACTTACCTGAAATTTGCAACCTTACTGCCCAAGTCTCCTGAGTTTGCAAGGTTTTTACAAAACTTGCTTTGACTACTAAACTGAACTTGCATTTTCTATGTTCTATTCTCATTCTTATGGTAGAAACTACAGTCTTTCCCCCAATGTCTTGCTACCTTGTCATTATTAGAATTGCAATCCTTAAGTTTGACATGATTGTGAGAACATCTTGACAAGGAATCTGTAGCCTCTTTTTCATGTATATCTATATTGGATCAGTGACCTATCAATGGAAGTAGTGATCCTTTGGTTTTTCTTCACTCTTTCATCCTAACTGGACCAGCCTTCTAGGCCTACGAGGTGGAGACAGTAAAGAAGACAATTGAAAAGAAATGCATAGAATTTGACTTGATTCCTTTACAAAGTATCATCATGATTATCTCTAAACTGTCTCTTAGAGAGAGAGAGAGAGAGAGAGAGAGAGAGAAAGAGAGAGAGAGAATCAAATTGGGTATGTAGCTAGGTGTGGAGGTGTTAGGGAGTTAGACTTTTAAATTCAACTCACTTCTGCCTAATAAACCCTTTGTGGCCAGAGATATTTCTATAATTCAGAACAAATAATTTGAACACTTGAAAACTATCACATCAGCTACTATATATTTCAAAGTATGTTCAAGGCTCACCATAAAAAAATCATAGTATAATGTGCACATATCTGGAGCTCTCTGGTTTGTCTCAAACCTTTCCAACTGGATAACTTTTTAGAACAGAGTTTATAGCTATCTCAGACATTTCTACCAAGTCAAAATGGAAAGAGTAGATATTAAATACTACAACATGGCACACAAGCTGACAGAAGAGAAAAAAAACACACTTGTAAAACCAAAATACTGTCACTAGGCTACCTCTTTTAATTATGAACTTAACTTATATCACTAAATAGCCTTCCCATAACTACCATTAATATAGTATTTAACAGTAATTCATACTTTTTTTATGAGGTTTATTCTGAAGCAGCACTACCAAAAGAATATTCTGGGAATGGGTACAACCAAAGGGAAGGAGAAAAGCAGTTCAAGAATTGCCTTCCAACAGTAGCTTGATGGAATAAAGCTAGGATGATAAAAATAAAGAAATAAACTGTTCAGAAATTTAAGAAACAAACCTGTATTTTCCTCTCATCTTAGGAATATTACCAAATATATTACTGTCCAAAACCACATAGACATTCTGTGATCAAATAAAATGGTAAAAAGATATTCATTCTTTTATTATCACTCCTTTAGTTATATTTCTGAGTCCTTCCCCAGGCCACATTAATGGTCTCATCTTTAATGATATAGGAATAAATGACCCTGACAAATGTCATATCTTCTTGAATTTCTTGCAAAGCAAGGTAAGCAATAACCATAAGCAACTTGAAAGTTCATCCTTTTATCTTTTATAAGGCAATGATTAAGGTTAACAAGATACTAAGATTTAAAATAAATGGCCACAGAGGATGGGTCTGATCACTCTGAGGGTCAAAGATTTGAACTGTTCAGAGATATGCCAAGATTAGCAGGGTCATCATAATTTAAGAGAGATGTCATTGTGGCAGAGGAAACAAGAAGTGCAGAACCTTGAAGTTGGAGTAAGCCATGCTGACTCAGAAGATGGAAAATAACTCCAGAGGTTTGGGGGAAAGGCTTAGAGTGATGAGTTCTAAGATTAGAGGGGAGGAGAACTGGATCTTAAGGGACTTTCAGAATATTTGATTTCCTTTACGATCTTTCAGCATAGAGGCATTGTCAGTGATAATTTCAAGCTGAAGAGCTATTGTTATGTCTATGGTTTCCCAGCTGAACTTAAAATGAGGATGTTAAACATGTGATATCTAGATCTCTTAAGATTATATACATATAATTTAGGTTACTGTCATTTGCAGAATAATTATCTGGTATTTCATGGGTGCTTATATTAATGGGGATATCTAGGCTTAGATATTTATAGATTATTATGAGGTACTGTCATGTATCTTAATCAATTATTAATCTCTTTTTATTCAGAGTAAAGTCATGTAGAAATGATAAACTCAATTTCATCTGTTGATAATGTATTAAGTTTATTCAATATTGATTTAGAAATTTTTAGAAGTCATTTCCTCCTTAATTAAATTTTATATTTGCCTTTTCCTGTTTATTACTTCATTATTTATTTTGTATGTTTTGTGGAAAAGCTATAGGAGACTATTAAATGCACAGGTAAAAATGAGCACATAGAGAAACAATATTAAGACTTTGTGTTTGTGAAAAGAGTTGTACCTTTTTGGATACTGTAAAGTGTTATCTGGTCAGTGGGTTTTCATCATGATCAAATTAACTGTTTAGTTTATAAGATTTAAGACAAAGACCCTAAACATACACATGTGGCTTCTCCCCTAAATATCATTTACCCCAGCTCATCTCCAGTTTCCGTTAGATTATTGTGTTGTAAGGAAAGAAAAGCTGTCACTTCCAATATAAACAAAGCCTTACCATCAATTGAAAATAAATAAAAGAGAACATCATAATCAACAGAACATAAAACAACCAATAAGTTTACAGGAACTAAAAAATATTTTAAATAATAACCTTATATGGAAATGATCTCAATTCACCAATACAAATGAAGATTCTCTGACTACATCCTCAAACTTTCTTTCATATTCAGGAAACTTATGTCATAATAAAGATGTGATGAGTCAAAGGATATAAGTTAATTTATATAGCAATTAAAGCCTGAAAAAATCTGGTGTAAAATGAATAGAGGACTTCTTGGGTCGAAAAAGATTGCTCAATGGTTAAGAACAGCTGTTGATCTTGTAGAGTGTCCAAGTTCAGTTCCCAGGATGTACAAGGTCCATAAGTCCACTACCAGAGAATCATGTGCCTTCTTGTGACTTCTAAAGCATCCTACACTTACATGATGTATGAATATACAAAGTGTTTATACACATGGAATAAAATAAAATTAAAAACATTTGTTAAAAGCTTTTTAAAAAATTTATGTTTATGAGTGTTTTGTATGCAATGTCCATGAAGTCCAGAATGGACTGTCAGAAAAACACAATGATTGGGAGCCATGACACGGATCCTGGGAACTGAAACCAGAACCTCTGAAAGAGCATAAATGTTAACAACTGAACCAGTTCTTCAACTTTCGATGTAGCTATTTTAATATCTGATAAATTGCACATCAAATCAAAGGTAGTCAGAAGAGATAAAGAAAACCAGTTTGTACATTAGAAGAAGAGGAAGAAGGAGGGGGAGGAGGAGGAGGAGGAGGAGGAGAAAAGGAGAAGGAGAAGAAGAAGAAGAGGAAGAGATAGAGAGATACTGAAGTTCAATTCCTGGCACCTACATAGCACTAAATGATCATCTGTAACTCCAGTTCCAGAAGATCTAACATCTGGCATCAACATGTAGTATATGGATGTGGTACACAGACATATATGAAGACAAAACAGTCATATATGAAAATTAAAATAAATCCTAAAATTAGAAAAATATAAATTAAAGCATTTAACAAAAAGATATAATTGTTCTTAATATAGATACTTTAAACATTAGGAATCCTAATTTCCTAAAACCACTTAATTAGTAGAAAATGCCATTACCTTTGGCATCTTTGGTAAATCATTTTAACTTAAAATCAATAAAGCATCCACTGAGTTAAGCTATATCATGTATCATATGGGAGGATTAATAAAACTGATTTGTGTGTGTGTGTGTGTGGTATATGCTTATACATTTATATGCATTTGTTACATGTACATGCCTATGCCATATATATGTATACATACCATACACAGACACACACACATACACACACACACACACACACACACACATGTAAAAGTAGACATAACACCAACCAAGGACTGCACATGGAGGGGTCTGATTGTTCTGGCAGCATGTGTATAGTTGAGGATTGCAATTTGATCATCAATAGAAGGAGAAGAGCTCGGCCCTGTGAAAGTTCTGTGCCCCAGTGTAGGGGAATGCCAGGGCCAATAAGTGGGAGAGGGTGGGGTGACAGGCATGGGGAGGGGGGAGGCAACAGGAGTTTGTTTATGTTGTTTTTGTTTGTTTCTTTGTTTTTTGGAGGGGAAACTAGGAATGGAGAAATTTACATGTAAATAAAAAATATCTAATAAAAAAAAGAAAGTAGACATAAATGTAGAAAGGTAGAATAGAAAATGTAAAATGCGAAGAAATGTCTAAATGATGGAATATAGAAGATGATTCCTAAATAAAGTGATTTGATTTATTTTATCTACCATGTTTTATCTCTTGTAAAATTAAAATAATATTAAAGTCTGTTATAAGAGTAGTGCATCAGGAAGGTGAGAAATGGATTTAAGATCTGATTTAGAAACAAACACTTTGAAAGATGCATTTTATTCATCATGGAACCCCAGGAAAGTGTTGGTTACTCAATAACTACTGAATGAATGATCTGAATGAAACTTTAGTTTGTAAAAGGAAATAACTGCATTCAAATACACACACACACACACACACACACACACACACACATACATAGATGCAAGCTGTCCTCTTTTTTTTTCTTTTTTTAAAAGATTTATTTATTTAAGGTATGTGAGTACACTGCTGCTCTCTTCAGACACACCAGAAGAGGACATAAGATCCCATTACAGATGGTTATGATCCACCATTGGTTGCTGGGAATTGAACTCAGGACCTCTGGAAGAACAGCCAGTGCTCTTAACCACTGAGCCATCTCTCCAGCCCACAAGCCGTACTCTTGCAGTAATTTCCAACCTCAATAAGTCCGTATAAAAAACCACACAACCCAGTTGTTATATTTATAAGCTATATACCTAAATTGAGCAAATCTATCATTATTTTAACTTATTCCCGGGCTATGAGACTTTTTCTTCCAGTTTTTCTCCATCGTTCTCTCTTTCTTCTTCTTCCTTCCTGCTTTGAGACCTCCAGTCCCACCTTTCCCTTCCATTGCCCAATCACAGGCTCTAGCCTTTATTTGACCAGTTAGAATGGGGAAAAGTTTCAATGAGTTCACATAAGTATGTGATCTACTCCGATTCCAGGACAGACCCTCTTGAGGAAGCAGAATTAACATAAAAAAATACAAACAGCACAGGGCAACCCACAATGCAACACCTTGTGGTTTTTAATTCACCTCTAAGTTCCCAGACAACAACAGCGACTGTTTAAAAGCACAGGAACATTGTTCTAACTCATCAGCTCTGACCCTGAAAATGTCTGTTACCAGTAACTGGGCTCTCTGATTGCCCATAATAACTCTGTTTCCCAAGCAGAACTAACCAGTGATTTGGAATTGAATAGACAATTGTAAAAATGAGACCCTGCTTGAATTGATCCTTACCTGGCCATCATCTTTGCATTAGGTTAGAAAACACCAGCATGCTAGCATTAATCCATATTATGAATAAATTTTCCAACCAGGAAGCATGAAACCTAACCCATTGTGGTGTTAATTTCTCTCCTAACCCATATTGTCAATTGTTAGCAGTGAAAAAATAATATTCCATTAGAATGTCCATAATACATCTTCAGCTCTCCCCCCACCTCAATTACATTTCTTTTTGGCAGTTTCATACATGTATACAGTACATTCTGTTTTACTCTGAACCTTGTACAGGTCTCTTTTCCACATTCACAATTGTGTGTGTGTGTGTGTGTGTGTGTGTGTGTGTGTCTCATTTGTGACCCTCTGATATTGTTTAGGATTGTTATGCAGTCATGGATTTGGAACTATCCACTGAAACCTGTTGGCCTCACTTTTTGGTCTACAACAGAGGCAATGACTGCCTTTCCGTCCCGAATTCCTTATTTCTTGGTTAAAGCCCTGTAAGATACTCCCTCTACCCTGCCCCAATCCAGGATTGGCTGTTAATGAGTCCAGTTTGGGAAGTAATAGTAATAGTGCTGATAGTTGCACTGGTGAGAGAACACATTATCAATGGCAGTGTCAGGCCGGAGAATAGCATTTCACGTCACTTCTCCCCATTTTCCAGATTTCACATTTTTCCTGTTTTCTCTTTCACAGTAATCTCTGAGACTTACAGAGGGTTGTATACATGTTCTCCTTAGTGCTAGCGACTAGACCATCCTTTATACTAAGCACCTGAAACATCTTTGAGTCTTTGCTCTCAATGTCATTCACTGCAAAGAGAAGCTTCTCTGATTAAGGAGGAAAGTAGCATTTGTTTATGAGCATCAACATATTTAGAAGATGCCTTGGCATCATATCAACTCAGCTAAAAAATAGTATGTGGTCTCCACTAGGACTATGGCTTTGCCAGCCATAGGTTATTTTATTGTGATTGTATTACCAAGAATGTATTCTTTACCATGGCTAAGGCTTCAAAGTTCAAAACAGCTGTGTCACTATTATACTAAAACTAGCAGGCTCACTTTGCCTGGAAAGTCAGCATTATAGTTTATAGAGCCCACAAGTGAGAAAGACTGCTGATTGTCTCCTCCAGCAGCCTGGATGAAATCTTCTGGCACTTTAAAAGCTAGAAAGGATTTTGTCAGAGTAACCAACTACTTTTTGATTGGACTTAAAACCTTCCTCTACAAGACAGATCGATCTCACATCTGGTACTGTTAACTAGGCAAACATCCAAGGCTGGCTAGATCCTATGTCCTAATGCCCTAAGAGGAAAAAATTAGTACTGACATTCTGCTAAACTCATGTATGTAACGTGCCCAGGTTCCTCTCTTCAGGCCCATGGTTTAATACGTCTCCCATTCCTCCTTAAAGAAACTTCTCTTTACAGGTGGAAAAACAGTTGTGGTGAGAATGATTTCATATGACATGGGGAATATTTAGATCAGCCTCAATCTTAAATCTTAAACACTAAGTCAAAGATACAAGCTGCTATTCGTGGGCCTGACCAAATAAAAAGCTGGCAGTGATTCACTGAAAATCCACTATCCTAAGTTATAAATTAGAGTAAAATACCATATAACTTGAAGTTATTGGTTTAGATTACCATTACTCTTGCATCTGATACTTAACTTTACTAAACATTTTAATTAATCACAATTTCTCTAAATGCTTAAAGAAGGACGTTGTACAATTCCATAGTGAATTACATGAAATCAATCAGTCTATAAATATAGCCCTAAACCTTTAGATTCCTGTCACCATTTACCAAATTTAGTATTATATACAAGGCAATTAATTTTCTTGATAACCAAATGACTTTGAGCTAATAAAGCACATTTTGATACAGGTGAAATAGAAAATATAAGATTTGGTTTTTATTCAACTTTTAAAATTGTTTATTTTAATTTCATGCGTATTAATATGTGTCTACAGCTATGTATGAACACTCATGAACACATAGTGCCCACAGAGACCAGAAGAAGCCAACACAACCGCTGGAACTGGAGTCATAGGTGATTGTGAACTCTTCCATAGGTATTGCAAACAGAACACGGGTTCTGTTACTCTTAACCAATGACCTATTTCTCCAGCCTTTATTATCAGTTCTTAAAGTGATTGTTCCATTATACATATATACATAAGTATATATGCATAAATATCTATAAATATATACATATGTTCATATGTGTGTGTGTTTAAGAGCATAATACTATCCCTAGTTTAGTATAATACTATCCCTAGTTAGTATAATACTATTTAGTTATTGAGAACTTCAAAGTTTAAGACATGATCATTGAAGACCTTTTTTTTATTTTTAAAAATACTTATGACTTGAAATATCTCTAAAACCTAGAGAAACAAAAATTATATTAACAGAAGTAGAGTTAATAATAAGATTTATATGGAAGCACAAAAGTCTCCACACAGTCAAAGCAAAGCTTAACAGAAAAGAAAATTTGAAGATATCACAATGTTATCTTGAATCATGGCTCTGCCCCCCAAATAGTTATAGACACCAACATTATAGAAGTGATGTATCATAAATAAACCCACACAGCTACAGACACATAATTTTTAACAAAGGTGTCAAAACATGTACTTGGGAAAAAAGAGAGCCACTTTGAGAAATTATAAGAGAAAAAAACTATATACTCACACATAGAAGAAACAAAATAGATCAATGTCTACCCCTCCATATATTTTTAAGAAACATCAATTCAAAATGGATCAAGTACTCTAATCATAGTATCTGAAAATGTGAAACTGCTAAAGCTTGACACTTAAAGAAATAGGCATAGACAAGAGTTTTCTGTAAAGGTCTCGAATAGTAAAAGAAACAACTCTAAAAATTAAAAAAATGATATTGCATGAAGGCCAAATGTTCCTGTTCAGCAAGAAAAACAATCATTTGACTGAAGGGACAGACTATGTAAGGAAAAAAGTCTTAGCCACATACACATGAGACCTTAATACGTCAGATGCATAAAGTACTGGAAAAATAGAAAATCAAATATTCTATCAGTATATGGGAATTTTAGCTGGATGTACAGGTTTTTTTGAGAGAAGAAATTTATGTGAGCAATAAATACTTTAAAAAGTACTCGAAATCCTTAGCCATGTGAGAAATACAACAGGAAATGATATTTAAATTTTATTTTACACTTGTAAGTATGTGACAATAAATGGTGATGAGTAACTGGGGGAAAGGATTACTCTATTCATTTCTGTGGGGATTTAAATTTGTGTAACCATTATGAATAATGCACAAAAAGTGAAATATGCCAGGGTTAAAGCAGATGCTTTGTCTTCCCTTAAATGTTCAAACTGGAATTAAAATAAGACGTGTGTCCGTGTGTGTGTGTGTGTGTGTGCATGCATGTGCATGTGTGTGTGTGTGATTCTAAGTATTTAAAATTACTCTTAGCTATAAAAAAATAATTTTTTTACACCATTAAGACATAAACACCATTGATATTTATACATGGGTTGATTTTTATAGACATGTGTATTTATAAATTTGAAATGAAGCTGAAAATATAGTTTTATATTTTGAAAAAATACAAAGACAAGAGCATTTGATTATACATTACTTTAATGTATGTGTGGCTGAGGTTATGTGGTTTATGTGTACCACATAAGTACAAGCTCCTAAGGGGTCCAAAATGAGACACTGCATCTACTGATACAGGAAGGATAGACATTATGAGCCACCATACAACCATACAGGCGTCGAGAATATAACTTGAGTCCTCTGCAAGAGCAGTATGTGCTTTTAATCAGAGTCATTTCTAAAAGCACCTAATTAAGTACCTTTAAACAAACCACCAGGATAGTATCTCACCAGTGAAATTCAATCACACAGTGCACATTCAGAATATTCCTACAGTGATCATCTTTATACTGGTGCTTTTAAGTGGATTTCTGGTTATTTCTTTAGTTTTACAACAGGATATGACTGGTATATTTTCAGATAGCTTTTTAGGGTGGTTGTGCAGAGTTACTTAGGAAAAAGAAACTCAGACTAAGAGATTTAACATTGATTGATCTCAGCTAAGATTTAGTTGACTAACACTACCTTCTACACCCATAGTTCCCAGAACCCTCCAACTATAGTAAATGTCTTATGACCTGTATGTTCACAAACCTACTTTTTAAGATGAGAGTAGAACTCAGATTTCTCATAAGGTAATAGATATCCCAGTGGCATTTAACTGAGATGTTTCTAGCTATTATTTAATTTGCATTTTAAAAGCATTTATTACAAGTTAATGAATCAACTGATACTCCAGGGAGCATTTAATAAGATATATTGCCTTATAAAATTTGTATGGCTCTCAGCTAAATAACTGAGATTATAATTATTAGCAGTTGCATAATTACATTAGCCGCAATTCTACAGATGACCTGAGACAAGGAGCATCTAAGACCTTCTACATTTTATATCGACATAGGCGACTTGAAAACATAAAATTTTTAAACATTTGGATAAACTCGTAGCACTAAGTTGTTTTGTTGTTGTTGTTATGGTTACGCTTTTAATTTGGAAGGCATCTAAAGCTAGAGTAACAAAAATAATTAAATAAAGGAAGAAGTTTATATTAGTACTAGGACAGAGGACCTCAAAGGCAGGTAGGTAATTAGGAAATGTTGAAATCTGCACTTTCTAAAGCCAAGTTGCCCAAGAAATCTACAGTTCTATGGCTGAAGGCAAAAAGTTCATATGCTGTTAAATCAGTGTTTCACATGCCCTTTTCTGACTGACCCTCCCAGGCTGCCAAAAGGAACCCAGTGAGTTCAGTAAAGGCAGGTTCACAGTGCACCACAGTGAGTTCAGTGAAGGCAGGGTCACGGTGCTCCACAGTGAGTTCAGTGAAGGCAGGTTCACCGTGCACCACAGTGAATTCACTGAAGGCAGGTTCACGGTGCTCCACAGTGAGTTCAGTGAAGGCAGGTTCACGGTGCACCACAGTGAGTTCGGTGAAGGCAGGTTCACTGTGAACCACAGTGAGTTCAGTGAAGGCAGGGTCACGGTGCACCACAGTGAGTTCACTGAAGGCAGGTTCACGGTGCACCACAGTGAGTTCAGTGAAGGCAGGGTCACGGTGCTCCACAGTGAGTTCAGTGAAGGCAGGTTCACGGTGCACCACAGTGAGTTCAGTGAAGGCAGGCTCACTGTGAACCACACTCCCCTTCTGTACTGTCTCAACTTCCCAGTTGCTTCTGTAAGCCTTTCAGTGATATCTTTTATTAGGATGTATTAATTATGCATAGTTGTTTAAATATATTTTATGCATTCATGTAATGTTTGATCATGTTCACTCCTCTCACCATCTCTTGGCCCCTTTCCCATGCTTCCTTATCTATCTCCTCTTACAATTATTCTCCTTTCACTTTTATGTCTTGCTGAATGTGTGACTGTATGTGTGTGTTTGTGTGTATTTGTATATGTGTGTATGTGTGTGTGTGTGTGTGAGAGAGAGAGAGAGACAGAGAGAGAATGTATTTCCACAAGTGTTTGTGAATGTGAGTGTGAGAGAGGGTGTGTTGAAAAAAGAATATGTGCATATGTGTATGTGTGTATGCATGCATCTGATGGGGAAGACACAGTGTGTTTTACTAGGATTTCATATGGGACCATAGGACTCATATCACAGCCTACACCAATGACCAAATATCTCTTTCTTGCCCAGCAATCATTAACTTTGTATACTCTCAGGTTGGCATACAACTCCATGAGCCCCTCTCAATACATGAATGTTATCATTTTTAAACTTTTGTTTAATGTTTCAAAGATTATATTTATAAAATAAGCAGCAGGATACAATTAGCACACAGGCAATACTTTGTGCCGAAAGTAATGTAAAATAATTGCAGCAATAATACAAAATTTAATAAATATCAGTACAATTACAGGTGATGAAAAATCAAACAGATTAGCCAATTATACATTTTCTACACTTTGAATACTGATTTTGTAAATGTCAAACACATTAACAAAATGTAAGGGTTATTTTCTTATATTAACATCTAGCCTGTAGCAGACAGTGTTGAGATGAGCCTTTAAATCAAAGTAACCTTATACTGAGAAAAAACTACTGTTGAACTTTTTAAAACACAGATATCATTTGTTTTTTATTAATAATATTACTTACCATGTTCCTTTTCCTCCCTGCAACCCTTTCCATGTATGCCCATCTGTCAACCTCCCAAAATCATGGCCCCTTTTTCCTTTGTTATTATTTTTACCCACACACACGCTCTCTGTTTCTCTCTCTCTGGCTTGTTCTCTCTCTCATACACACACACACAGACAGAGAGACAGTGACAGAGACAGAGACAGATAGAGACAGAGACAGAGAGAGAGGGGGACAGAGATATTTGGATTCTATGTTAGTTCTAGCACTAAGTTTTCTATTTTCTTAAAGTAAATTTGAGTCTCTGCCTTTCCTGCATCTCATTTGTAAACATGTATAAAATAACTATGTCTGTGAATTCTACTGTTACATGCCTCAGTTTCTAAAAGGGAAAGGGTATTATGACAAAAGTAAATAGGAAAAAAGTTTAGTCTAAATGTTGGAATTTAAATATTGTCTCTCATCATTTTTAAACAACTATTTCCTCAGTGTCATGGTCAGCTTCCATGCAACATCAAGTTAGCTACTGGAGTATCCTTGTCTATCACAGTATTTCTCAATCTGTGGGTCAAGACAACTTTGAGGATCAAATGACCATTTCACAAGGGTTGCCTAAGACCATCAGAAAACACAGATATTTACATTACATTTCATAACAGAATAAAAATTATAGTTATGACATAACAAAGAAAATCATGTTATAGTTGGCATCACTATAACATGAGAAACTGTACTAAAGGACCACAGCCTCAGAAAGGTTGAGAACCTCCGGTCTAATACATTTTCAATATAATAAGAAAGGAGAGACTCAAACTCCTATAACATTTTCAATGGATCTGAGTTTTATACTTATCACCTGGAGAGACCAAACCACAGTTTGTTTGTTCAAGTTATTTTCTCAATGCTGAAGTACAGGATAGAAGTCACAGAGACTACTGATGGAAGACAAATTAATGGACATTGGCCATTGGTACCTGAAGAAAAGGTTTCTATGAGCAATGATGGTTTCTACCGACCATTCTATAGAAAATCGTCAGGTAAGGTAGTGAACAGAAATACTTATTGTTAAGGATGCTATAAAGTAAGAACTCAATAAATATCCAAAGAAAGAAATATGAACACACAGAAGGAGTTATGTTTTCTGTGTTTTTAAGTGCCATGACAAATTGATAGATTCAGTTAATAAAACTGTACACACACACCTACAGAGAGAGAGAGAGAGAGAGAGAGAGAGAGAGAGAGAGAGAGAGAGAGAGCTCAGATACCTGGATATGTGCACTTTTGATTTCCTGATTTGAGAGTATGCTATAGTTAATAGGGGATTCTGCTGGGAAGTGATTTTCAGCCTCTTTGTGTCCTTTCTTAAAACCACCATGAATCTGGAATGATTCAGTATAAGATGTTAATGAAGGCAGTATGAAGAGGAATGGGAACTAATTTGGGAAAGACTAAATAGAGAGAAGATGGGAAAGAGCCACAGGAGAGGGTAGAGTATAATTTATATGCCTTTTAAAATATAGCTTAATAGAATTTTTAAAAAATATCAGTAAGTATAGAATTTGATACAGGGTTGTTTGACTGTTACTATCTAGTGTAATTAACATTTTTCCTTAAAAACACAAATCTGGAGATTAATAGATAGCCCAGTAGATAAGGCCATGCACTTCTCTTTTGGAAGACCTGTGTTCAGTTTCCAGGGCCCACATAGGGAGCTCACAGTGGGCTGTAGTACTATTTTTTATTTTGAAAATAACTTATTCTTATTTTTCATATCATGTTAGGAAAGTCAGTAGAACAAATATTTACTAAGACCAGGGCTTTCTGGTCATGTACACCATCATATTTTATCCTGTTGTATGCTGTGTTGTATTTGCTGTATGACCAAATGAGGATTGTCTTCCAGTTTTATGTTAGTAAAGTAAACTATATGTCAGTAACTATATTCACCAATTTTACCTATACTGACAGCATCACTATGCAGTAATCACACTTTCATGCATCTGTATCTGAAATTATACTCTACCCATTTTACTCATAGTGATTAAAGGAATTTCCCTAAAAAGGCTGCATTGTAAAGTAGCTATGGTTGCATCAGGCTGTTGCTACCGAGGACAGGTGCCACGCTTCCTCTTCACTCTTGTCTTCATGAATACTACACATTCTATTGTTTAATGAACATTTTTAAAGTTCTATTTACGGATAGTTCTAACATTTAGAGTACTAGCTTTGGACAATTTGATTCCTTTAATAATTTTAATTTTTATGTATTGATTTATAATAAAAGGGAAAGCAGATTTCCTAACTGTTGTAACTCAGGTTTTCAGTTAACAAAATCAACAGACTAATAAATTGTCTACATTTTAGCTAATACTTGTTTTTAAAAAATTACTATAACATTTATCAGAGACAGTTATCAATGTTTCTCATTTATGTCTTTATTTCAGCTGACCATGATATTCAGAAAGGCAAAAATCAAGAAACAACCTATTTATTAATTCAAGTTAATCACATCTATTTGATTCACCTCTATTTAACCTCTCTCTCTGTGTGTCTCTGACTCTGTCTCTGTCTCTCTCTCTCTCTCTTTCTGTGTGTGTGTGTGTGTGTGTGTGTGTGTGTGTGTGTGTGTATGTATGTATGTATGCATGCATGTATGTGTGTTTTCTCATATTGGACTTTCAATACAATGTTAAAATTGAACATACACATGAGTATATATACTTTATAATTTTAATGATTTTTGACATCATGCATTTCTATTAATTGTACTTATTTCAAGATTGATGTGGAGTTGCTGAAGTTTTTCTGAATTGTAACATCTTTCGAACTCTTCTTATCAGTGTTCAAAAAGATTGGGAGACAGCAGATATCCACTCAACGGAGGTTTGATTTCACAGAAGTCTGGGGATCAGAGATTAGCTACTGAATGATCATCCCAGCAATAGTTTCAATCCCCTTTTTATTTAGGTTTTGTATGTTTCTGTCACAGAGAGCTTAAGTAAAAAGAAGTTCACAATCTCCTCCTGAGAAGTCTGAAAATTTTTGTATGGAAAAAAGAAGCCAAGTGAGTTCTTTTAATAGAGGATTACTCTCCCAGAAGTCAACTATGACTCTTATATATATATAGGATCGCTGACCATGACTGAGCGAGCAGATAATAGCCTGTTTAGGAGCAGTCGGCTTTGTTCACTGAAGGGCATTCTGTCCTCCCACGACTCACACTTCTTTCGATTTTTTCTTTCTTTTTTTTTTATTCGTCACGCCCACCAAATAAGAGAGATGCCAAATCTGCAAATAGAAAGCAAGACTATTAACATATGAAGCAGCTCCAAGATCAAAATACTGCATGCAGCATGTGTGTTTTAATGAAAATCTCCGAGCAAAGGCAGCTGAAGTCTGCATTGTGGGAGCTTCCAAGATAAAAGTGCAATTGCGGTGAGAAAAGAAACTTTCAACACTCCAAGTAAAAATTGCTTCTTACACTTAGAGCCAATTACTTTCCTGTGTGAAAGTGTGTGTCATCACTGAACCTCTTCCCCAAGACATTGGAAGTGTTCTTTCTGCTGCCCGAATTCCCCTTTGCCTGGGGGATTCTACCTGCGGTGTCCGTTTTCTGCTATAAACTGTCTTGAAAGGTGGTCATTTAATTTACTTGGGAACTCATTCCTGTTGGGGACTGGTGTTTCTGATGGCCTTATCTGATCCCCCTAGGTTTTGCATTTCTTCAGCCGATGGCTTCAAGGTTCATGTTATTAATCATCGTGCACACAGCTCATCAGCCAAGGGAAAATGAGGTTACAACTCCATTTCCTTTGTCTAGCATATGCTCTGATGAACTCGCATAAGTCTTCCTCTTCCTTTAGTGTTTCCCTTTTCTGTCCACCTTGCTGCTGACACCTTTCTTGTAGAGAAAGAGAAAGACAATTTCAAACGTGAAGAGGTAGTAGATTGCAAAAGAGAGGGAGAATCCCGATGCGTGCCTTTCATCATTCATTCCAGCAAAGAGTGGTATTAGCTTTTCACTGCAGTGTATAAAAGGGCCACAAGCTTGGTGGTATAAGTCAACATATATTGAGCATTGCAGAGATTCTTTGGTAAGGGGTTCAGGCATGGCTTAGGTGGATGCTATACTTGGACTATCATAGATTGTAGTCAAGCTTGGCTGGGTCGTGGATGCTCACTCCCTCCTTTAGGAAACTAACCAGAGTTGGTTTATTATATTTGTAGAACTGAAGCTTTCTGTGTAGAACCTAATTCTACAGCAATTGTGGACATAAATCATGGGAACTTTAAAGAAGTTATACAGCAGCCTGGGTTATCTGTGGTAGTCCTGGAATTCCTCCTGTCATAATGGAAACATCTTCATCTGGAATCATCGTCATCAGGAAACATCTTCATCATTGTCTTAAGCCATTAAGACCTTGAGTGGCACAAGTATGCAAATATAGTGCCTTTTAAGAAATCTCTTGTCATTGGAATTATAAAACAAAATTTCAATGTGATTGTTACTGATTAGTCTGTACATGTAAAATTCTATTTGCACCAAAACATCCTACAGTGACAGTTAACAATGAACTAGCATACTTATTTCATTTGCAGAGAACAAGTTAAGATAGCTCATGCATGAAATGATTACTTATTACACATTTTCTTAATTTCTTTTATATAAGACATAAAAAAATCATGGTTATTCTTGCCTTTCCAAATCGGCATCCACTTCCAGGTGCAGCTTTGGTGTGAGGGAAGCAGAATGACTTCTTGTGCTCAGGCCTCTGGTTTTGACAAGCTTGCGTGCTGGCTATTAACAGGCACACTGTAATTTTGAGAGCTGCCTCAGTATTTCCTATGCCTTCTTTCTTCCAAGGCTGATGAGTTGGCCTGTGAAAAACAGCTTCTGCCTTCACAAATTGCAGGAGTCAAAGTTTGAGCTGAAACTTCAATTTTTCAGGCTGTGGTGGGTGAGTTGTAGATTTGGCTTTGTAATGATTCCTGAGAGAAAGGGCACAATAGAAGAAAGAGCATTCTGTCAGTGAGAGGTCTTCTAGAAGGAGTGCACATATATATGCATTTCTTTCATATATGCATTTTATACTCTACATTAATATATTTCATATTTCTATGTAAACAAATATACTTCAAGGATTGATATGTATATACTCTTATATACATTCAAAGAGATAATGAGTATCTGTGTATATGTAAATATGCTATACAGTTTAATGGAAGTCTATTAATTTTCCTATGATCTTAGGGATAAAATTGAGGACCCAGACATTTTGGAAGGAGATTCATTATAAATGGAGGTAACATGGGTAATTCCAGCTGCAGAGACTGAACTAAGAGTGTTTGTGTTTTCAAGAACATTCAACTTTTACAAATCAGAATCCACACCTTACTGGAGGTTATTCTGTCTCTAGAATTAGAAGCCCTTCTAGCAAATCTCTTAACCATAAACCTGAGAATTCCTACCTGAAAAGTAAGAGATAACATCTCAATCACTTCCTAAAAAAGAGAGTTGGGAGATCTGAGGCAGAGCACCCATGCAAATAAAACAAACAAACAAACAAACAACCTTAACACTTCTGTTCTCTAAGCTTGACATACATATAAGCTAGTATAAAATGTGAATTCAACTCAGTCTCATTCATGCTTATTGTTGCTCAAAGTGCATTTTAAATGGAAGGATTATTTAAAATGGTGTGGACATACTGTCAAAATAATAAAGCAAAGCTATCATTTAAAAAGAGGGGAAAGAAAGGGAGAGGGAACACAGTTCGATATTGATATGTGAGAATAGAGGCAAAGTACTGAGTGGATTCTAGCTCTTAAATATGCATTATATTTGCTTTTCCTCATCTGCATGTTTCTACATGCTGCCATGAATTATAAGAGAAATGTCCAAGATAATTCAGTGAAGTCCAGTGGGAATGCAGTAAGGTGACTACTAATTTACTTCTAAAGGTTTTGAAAGGATCATTCTTCTTGATAACCAGAAACAGACCAAACCAAGGCCTTGAGCTCTCTTGACAAATGTCCTACCATGGAAAACTTCCCTACCCTAAAGCTACCAGATGTACCATCTACTTCCTTCCCATGTGTTGCTCTTTCCTTGCTCTGTCTCCTTCCCTGTGGAGAACAAACCTTTCCTGCTAATCTTCTCCCATCCACCAGTTCAATGCATCATCCTCTGGAAAGAATCTAATGACTAGGTGACCCTGAATAAATCACCTCACCTTTCTCAAATCTAGATACTTCCAATAAAAGTTAGTTTGACAATATTATTCTGTTCCACATAAAATACATATGAAAATTCAGTAATTTATAAAACATTGAATAGTGCTTTGTATTTATGTGCCAATTGTTTGTTAATCTGCTGTAATGAAAATGGTTGTTTTGAGCAGGTATATGTCTCCATAAATAACTGTCTGAGAGATTGAGACAATAATCCATTCCTTACCACCATTGGCATATGTAATGGGTAATCTTCATCATCCATGTGGGAGATACACTTCTTCTTTGGTTAACTTTCATCTTATTTTTTCATTAATTAATTTATTCACTTTACATCCCAATCCTAGCCCCCTTCTCTCCTCTCCTGCCATTCCGACCCTCGTACCCCCTCTCCCATTCTTCCCTCCCCTTCTCCTCAGAGAACAGGATCCTCAGGACTGGGTACCAATCTGCCCTGGCATATCAAGTCTCATTAGGACTAAAGGCATCCTCTTCAACCAAAAGCAAGTAAGGTAGCCCAGTTAGGGCAAAGGGATCCAAAGGCCAACAACAGAGTCCGAGTAAGAGATAGCCCCTGCTCCAATTATTGAGGAACCCACAGAAAAATCAACCCATGCATCTGCTGTATATGTGTAGGTGGCCTAGGTATAGTCCATGAATGTTCTTTGGTTGGTAATTCAGTCTCTGTGAGCCCCCATGGGCCTAGGCAAGTAGGCTCTGTTAGTATTCTAGTGTTGTCTTTGACCCCTCTGGCTCACCTAATTCTTTCCCCTGACTTCCTCAAGAGTATCTGAGCTCTGCCTAATGTTTGGCTGTGGGTCTCTTAATCTGTTTCCATCTGTTGCTGGATGAAGACTCTCAGATGACAGTTGTGCTAGGCAGAGATGATAGCCTGCAGGCATAGCAGAGCGTTGTTAATAGTGTCAGATATTGGATATCTCCTATGGGATGAATCTCATGTTGGTCCAGCCATTGGTTGGCCAATTCCCCAATCCATCTTTATCTCTTCACATTTTGTAGTCCAGACAAATTTGGGGATGAAGGTTTTATGGGTGATTTAGTATACCCCTTCCTCCACTGGAAGTGCTACCTGGCTACAGAAGGTGTCCACTTAAGGCTCCATATCCCCTGCTGCTAGGAGTCTCATCTAGGATTACTCCCCTTTCCTCCCAGGAGCCTCCCCTATCAGAGGTCTCCTGCTTGTTCCAGAGATGCACCCCAATTGATTTCCTTTCTCTCTCCCAGCCCTCTCATCTCTTACACAGTTCCCCTCCCTATTTCCTCCCTGACCCAGTTCACTCTCTCCACCCACTTCCAATGCATTTGATTTCTCTTTCTGAGTGAGATTCAAGCATCTTTCCTTGGGTTTTCCTTGTTACTTAGCTTCTTTGGGTCTGTGGATAGTGTCATCATTATCCTGTGCTTTATGGCTAATATCCTCTTATAAGTCAGTACATACCATTCAAGAAGACACATTTCTGAAAACGTTTGTGGTATTGATTCCTAAGGAAAAGGTGGACACACACTGAATGGAGGTAACAAAATTCCAAGGGCTAGAGTCATAGAATGAATAAAGAGAGGAAAAGTAGAAAATATGGGCATCACAGTTCATCTTTCTTTCTTGACAAGAGAAGCAATGTGGTCAGCCAACTCAGTATCTTGTCTTCTTTACCATGATCAAACTCAAACCTTAACTATGAGTCAGAAAGAAAGAAAGAAAGAAAGAAAGGAAGAAAGGAAGAAAGAAAGAAAGAAAGAAAGATAGAAAGAGATGAAGAAGAGAGGATGGAAGCGAGGGAGGAAGGGAGAAAGGAAGGAAAGAGAGAAAGAGAGAGAGACAGAGAGAGAGAGAAGGAGGAGGAGGAGGAGGAGAGGAGGAGGAGGAGAAGGAGAAGGAGAAGGGGAAGGGGAAGGAGAAGGAGAAGAAGATCAACAACAAGTTTCCTTTTTGCATGAAACATGTCTAAGATGCCATATAAAGTCTATTATTAAGAGCAAAGAGTACTTGCAAAGCTTGGCTCTTAATGTCTCCCCAGGCCTTTGAATCAAAGACTTGATCCCAGCCTGTGACACTACTAGGAGACAGTAAAGTAAGGAGAACCTTAAAGAGTTGGGACCGAGGCTCTCCCTACTCCTCATATGTAAACATAGCCTTGTGGGTCATGTGCTCTCACCAGGATGTGTTGCTGTAAGCCCATAGCACCAGCAGCAAATGACCAGGATCGACACCAAAACAAGCCACCTGTCCTTATAAGAAGATAATCTTAGTTTTGCTGTAACAGTGACAGGACACTCCTAACATATCAGGACTGGCTATTGGAAAACATTTTGTATATCAAACGGCACAAAAAAGACTGTCTGGGAAGGAAGAGTAGGGTGTAAAACTCGGGTTGTTGCTTTGGATGTATTTGCTTCCCTTCTAAGGCCTCCATAAGGCATTAGGATGATTTCCTAAGGATAAGTTGGGCATAATAAAATCAGAATGCATAAAGCCTTGATGGAAGGCTCTGGATTCTCTTCTCTACTTCTCTTCTCTGTTCTGGATTAAGCTGGGGATATGTTCTTTTTGGTCCTCATATTTTATTTCCTCTGAGTTTTAAAGTCATTCCAATCATTTGTGTCTCAATTTAAAGGGTCGCAATAGGTTCAGAGTGAGGTCACAAAAGAATGGGAATCTGCAAGTTGTGACATTTTGGAAAAGGGTCATTCTATCTTTTTATTTCTTTGCCTTTCTGTATATCCACAGTCCCTTTGCCTTTTATTTCTCTTTTAGCTGCAGCTAATGGATTTTGAATTCTCCATAGGAATTACAAGCCCATGAAAACCAAGCAATGTGGGTTGAGGTAAGAAAAGGCACAATACAGTAATTTCTTTTGTGCTCACAACCTAATTTATTTTATTCTATTTTCCCTAAGTAAATTTAGGCTGTGGATGCATTTTTCAGTGCTTATTTTCAAAATACATCCATTTTCATAAAATACAAACAGAAGTACAGCCATAATTACTCCCCTCTCATTTGTGTCTTGAAATAACTTTGCTTAATCCAAAGCAAGAAATAAAAGGACAACAGTGAAAAATAACTAATGAAGGGGTTCAGATTATGAAAGGGATATTACACCAGTTCAAAGACATTTCACTTCTTCAGAAATTGCATAGCATTTAAAATTTTTAGAAAGTGGTATATTAAGTAAGTATCTATTTGCTGAATATAAAAGCAGCATGTTTAGCTGAGAAGTCAATGCAGAAAATGGGTCACTGTCATGGTACCAGTTTTCTGCTGTTTTCAGTTTTCAGGCAGACTGTGCTCTGGTTTGGCCAGCAAAATCAGCTGATGTAGGCAACAGTTAGTATTGTTTAGGCTGGAAGCTGATCTTATAAGAAAAGAGGGTTTTCTACATTGTATAAAAAATGTGAAAGAATTCACAATGGTATGATTATGTAAGTGTGTACTCAGATCTGATGATGTTTGAGTCAGGACTTATTTGGAAATATTCTAGTTTAACTCTATAACCCACAAGTCATGCACTATTCAGCAAGATGGAAGCAATAAAATAAAATAAATTCCAAAATGACTTCCAAAAAAGAGCAGCATGCTTGCCTTTTATATTCTTTGTTTATTTTTGGCATTCTAATTTAATGACTTTCCTTCCCTTCCTCCTTCCAAGACCTCTGACTTCTCCCAGGCCTTACTATCCTTCAAATTTGTGGTCTGTCTTTTATTGTGATTGTATATATATATATATATATATATATATATATATATATATATATATATATAATATGTGTGTGTATACATATATACATATACATATATATGTATATGTATATATGTATATATGTATGTACATATATACATATATTCCTAAATACAACCCTAATTATAATACAAGTAAAATATTACTTGTATGTATGTTGAACAACCAATAGGTTGTTCAGAGCCAAATGGTCATCTTTGAAAAATACACAGTCTTTTGAGCTTTATTTTGAATTAGACTTAGGGATTAGATGCATGCATTGGATTGGTTAAGTAAGGGCTTAGAATGTATGGATAAAGGGGCTATAATAAAACTGTGCTGCGACAGGCTGTTAGGAATGGTGCTTGCTTCTCATATCTTTTAATGATACTATGGAAAACAATGGAAGAAACCAATAACTCATGGGCCTACCTTATGTTACATATCAAACATACCATCAGTTTGCTGGGTCAAAGAAAGCAAGTGAGAAATGGTGTGCTCTGGTATTGTTGAGAGTTGGCTTACATATCAAAGGGTGACAACTCTTAATATCTTTTGCTGAGCCATGACCCTAAGGTATCTTGTTCTAGGGAAGAAGACTATGAGGGAGCCTCAACCTTGACTTCAGACTGAAATCAAAAGTGAACTCTGTAAATTTCCATGCCTGGAATTGCACTACTTGAACACTCACTGTTCTTCTGTATACTATTTTTACCACCACTACATTATTCTAGTGTGGACATATGGGTGGGAAATACTCACATAGAAATAAAAGTAGAATTGAGTTGGAATTTTGATTGGGATTGCATTTAATCTGTAGGTTGCTTTCAGCAAGATGGTCATTTTTACTATATTAATCCTGCTAATCCATGAGCATGGGATATCTTCCCATCATCTGAGATCTTCAATTTCTTTCTTCAGAGACTTGAAGTTCTTTCTTATCATACAGATCTTTCATTTACTTGGTTAGAGTCACACCAAGGTATTTTATATTATTTGTGACTGTTGTGAAGGGTGTTGTTTCCCTAATTTCTTTCTCCTAATTTCTTTGGTAATGCACAGAAAAAGTTTGTCCTTTGAGAATAGGAAGGCTACTGATTTGTTTGAGTTAATTTTATATGCAGCCACTTTGCTGAAACTGTTCAATAGGTTTAGGAGTTCTCTGGTGAAATTTTTGGGGTCACTTAAGAATACTATTATATCATATGCAAAAATAGGGATATTTTTGACTGCTTCCTTTCCAATTTGTATCCCTTTGATCTCCTTTTGTTGTCTAATTGCTTTGGCTAGGACTTCAAGGTGTATATTAAATAGGTAGGGAGAGAGTGGGCAGCCTTGTCTAGTCCCTGATTTTAGTGGGGTTGCTTGCTCTATATCTATGAGGAAATCTCTTTGCTATGTGACTCACCACCCCCAGGGAAACTGAAGTGTGTGGAACTTAAATAACTTAGTTGAAATCCTGTCATGTTTGCCTATGAACACCTTTCTGTAAACTTAAATAATTTCTAGATGAGGTTACAGCTAATGCCATAGAAATATCATATAAACAGCAATCCCCTTACTATATATTTTAGGTGAGATTTAGCTGCTAAAATACGATCATGTTCAATTCAAATACAATAGTTTTCCAAACATTTTCTCTCTGCCTTTGGTTAAATCTGAGGAAATGACATGCAGAGACCTTTAGGATGCCTGAATTACTAAAATTGAACATGTAAATTAACTGTTTCTGGGGGATGCAAATATAAGAGGTGCTATTGTCCCTGAAGGCCCAACAAGCCATGAGTCCTGACAAAATTCAGAAAGAATGAATTCAGCATGCAGGTATGAGACTAAGACAGAGACACCCACAACAGAGTCTAGCCCAAAACAAAACCTGCTGTCTGTACAGTTTCCTACACTGTGTGCAGCAGGAAATTTTAACTACAACCTACGAAAACAGGCTTTGTTTTCCCTTGGCAAGACGTGCTTTGGGCTTTTCCAGGAGAGTTCATAATTAACCAGTAGAAATGTCAGAAGTAGCACTAGATACCATCTTTACCCCAGACCCCACCAGGCAAGAAGAAAACTGTTCTATTCTTTCAACAACCAGAAACAATACATCGAGCAGGCTTTTCTCATAAGGGCATGTCATAATTAAAGAACAAATGGAGGTTAATGTGGGTAGCCAAGAAGAGCAGTAAGCATATCCATTAATCAAGATCCTGTTTACACATCTGCTAGGGAGGGAGATTTTCTCATTAACTTAAAGTGAGACCCAGTGTTTGATAACAGCTGTCATTTGGTGACAATGTTGATTCCACCTGGCTCTGCTTCCTATCAAAAAAATTGTAAAATGTGCACTTCAGAAATTAATCTCCACTTTGTAATTAAAAGATTAATATTCTCACTGTAAAAATTCTACAGAGTAAAGTACACCTCAAGTGACTTACACTGTCTCTATTACAATTTTGAGTGCTTTTCTTTTATTCCTGTGCATAAGTGTACATCTCTATATGGATGTAAATATGCATTTGCAAAAGTCATAAAAACCTCAGTCTTTTCATGTTTATAATTTTCAACCATGATTTTATTGTTACATTGTCTCATAGCTGTTTGTCCATCATATATATTTTTTATACGGATGATTTGAAATGCCCATTTAGTGTCTTAGTTTTTGGCTATACTTTGTTGCATGTAACCAAATTATTTCAAACAAATACTGACTCATGAAATTGTCTGTTTATCACATCCAAGGCAACAAACCTGGACCATCCCCAAGCTTTTTCTGTGTATTACCTAAGAGATAGACAATTTAAAGATTTCAGAGACTTTAAACCCTTTTATTCATGCTGTTAAATTGAACCCTAGGAAATTTGTACCAATTTATGCTCAAGATATATATGAGAAATCTATTCTGCTCTACCATCTAAACTGGAAATATATTAACTATTTGTCATTTTCTTCAAAATCTAGTGCCAAGAGTAATTACATAGACTTTACAGATCTTAATTTTACCATTTATAAAATGAGGATGAAAATAGTCCTGGCTATAAAACTGTTGTATCAATTTTTTTTCATATGCACCAAGCATTTGGAACATGGCCTTCCAACATATTGAATGTTCAATATTAGCTCAAATTTTTGTCTTTATTTTTTTTAAAGTTTTCTATTGGTTATTTTGTTTATTTAACATTTCAAATGTTATCCCCCTTCTAGGTTTCCTCTCTGAAAAAAAAAAAAAGAAACACCCATCAGACTCCTACCTGCCTCCACTAGGGTGGTCCCTCCCCATCCACTTCCACCCCACCCATCCCCCCTCCCTAGCAGTCCCCTCTACTGGTACATCAAGCTATCACAGGACCAAGGGACTCTCCCCCTTTTGAGGCAAGACAAAGCCATCCTTTGTTACATATGCAGTTGGAGTCATGGGTCCCTCCATGTGCACTCTTTGGTTGGTTGTTTAGTCCCTGGGAGCTCTGGGGCATCTGGTCAGTTGATATTATTGTTCTTCCTATGGTGTTTCAAACCCCTTCAGCTCCTTCAGTCCTTACCCTAGCTTCTCCATTGGGGTCCCTGTGCTCAGTCTGATGGTTGGCTGCAAGCATCTGCATCTGTATCAGTAAGACTCTGGCCCAGCCTCTCAGGAGACATCTATATCAGGCTCCTGTCAGCCAGCACTTGTTGGCATCAGCAGTAGTGTTAGGGTTTGGTGGCTGCATATGGGATGGTTCCCCAGGTAGATCAATCTCTGGATGGTCATTCCTTCCGTCTCTGTTCCACTTTTTGCCCCTGTATTTATTGCTCCTTTGGACAGGAAAAATTCTGGGATTTTTTGAGAAGGGTGAGTGGCCCCATCACTCAACCGTAGGCCATGCATAACCTCTGGATATGGTCTCTACAGGTTCTTCTTTCCCTTTGTTGGGTATTTCAGCTAGTGTCATACCTGTTGGGTCCTGGGTGCCTCTTGCTTTCCAGTCATCTGGGACTTCCTGTTGTCTACTCCCAGTTCCCTATTCCCCATTGCTATACAGCTTTGTTCTATTTCCTGACCCTGTGTATATCTCCCCTAACTCATCCCATACCTGATCCTGCCCCCTTTTCCCTTTCCCCTTTCTCTCTTCCTCCCAAACCCCTCCTACCCTCCACATCCTGTGATTATGTGGCTCCCCCTTACAAATAGGACTGGAGCATCCACAGTTTGGTCTTCCTTCTTCTTGACCATCATATGGTCTGTAAGATGTATCATGGGTATTCTGAGCTTTTTGCTAAATACCCACTTATCAGTGAGGACATCCCATGTGTGTTTTTTTTGTGACTAGGTTATCTCACTCAGGATGATATTTTCTAGTTCTGTCTATTTGCCTGTGAATTTCCTAAAGTCATTGTTTTTAAATGTGGTACTCCATTGTGTAAATGTACCACATTTTCTGTATCCACTCTTCTGTTGAGGAACATCTGGGTTGTTTCCAGTTTATGGCTATTATAAATAGGACAGCTATGAACATAGTAGATCATGTGTCCTTGTTATATATTGGAACATTTTTTGGGTATATGCCCAATAATGGTATAGCTGGGTCTTCAGGTAGAACTGTTTCTGACTTTCTCAGGCACCACCAGATTGATTTCCAGAGTGGTTGTACCAGCTTTCAATCCCACCAGCAATGGATGAGTGTTCCTCTTTCTCCACATCCTTGTGAGCATCTACTGTCACCTGAATTTTTTATCTTAGCCACTCTGACTGGTGTGAGGTGGAATTTCAGTGTTGATTTGATTTGCATTTCCCTGATGACTAAGGGTATTGAATATTTCTTTCAGTGCTTCTCAACCTTGAGAGATTCCTCATTTGGAATTCTCTGTTTAGCTCTGTACCCCATTTTTAATAGGGTTATTTGTTTCTCTGGAGTCTAATTTCTTGAGTTCTTTATATGTTTTGGATAGTAGTCCTCTATCGAATGTAGGGTTGGTAAAGAACATTTCCCAAACTGTGGGTTGCCATTTTGTCCTATTGACAGCGCACAAATTTTTATTGGCAAAACTTGGCATCAGGCTCTAATATGTACCTTTTTCTTTTCTAATATTTGTTAGTATTAATTATAATTTTTACAGTAAGTGTGTGACTGTCAGAGGATGTCCTCTGGTGTCAGAGGAAAACCTCTTGTGATAGTGCAGTGATATGTGTCTTCTTTTGCCATTCTGTTTGACACAAGGCCTTGGCTTGGCTCTGTGCCATGCCTTTTTTTTTTTTTCTAAAATTCTGCTGAAGTTCTATATTATGTGTCTACTGGCATGGTTCATTTTATCCAGTTATAAAATTTCATTGTATATAAAAAAGTACTATTTTCCCTTTGGGATTAGCCTTTAACATTATGTTGACTTCTTTCTGTCAGCAGAAATGTTAAATATTTAATATGATCATAAAATGTTCAGGATTTCAACTTTGATTTTAAACATATGAGAATAATTGTTGGTCAGTCATCAGAAATTCAGAAGCAATCCTGAATAATCTTCAAGGCTACTGCCCGTGTGTGCCTATATCCAGGGCTGTGACATTTTGCCCAAAGTTTAAAAATCTATGTTTTTTTAACATGTTATAACACTAGTTTTTGTGTTTAACTATCTAACTACTCTCATGGTCCCCTTCTTTATTTTTATTAAAATTAAGACCTAAATAATTCTTAGAGTGTAACAAAATTCCTAGGTCGTTAGACTATTTTAAACCTTTTTATTTTTTTTTATTTTCAGTTTTATAGATTGCAATATGTAATTATGGCCTTCAAAAATTATGCCATGGGAGCTCAGGGATTCCTTTTTGTTTTTAAATGTGGTCTTTCTTAATGTATAGTATTTAAATATACTATACACTATACCTTCCAAGATGGTCATTTGCCTAACTCTATCTCTATCTCTATCTCTATCTCTATCTCTATCTCTATCTCTATCTCTACCTCTACCTCTATCTCTATCTCTAATCTATTCTATATCTATATGTATATCTATATTAACTAAGATGTAGAAGCATTTGACTGAAATTTTGCATCACTTTTTTTGGTGGCAATGGTATAGAAAAGAGAGATGTAGCCAACAAAAAAATACATGATGAAATTGAATCTCTTTCACTTTCCTAAATTTAATACTAATCAAATGGTTTTGGAATGGAGGAACATCCAGCTTATATGTTATTTCTGGATGTCTTCTTATTCTACCCTTCTGCTATGGATAAACACACTGTAGTCCTAGATCCTCATTGATTTTAATTTTCCTGCCCTGAAAAGTATTGCAAGTGCTGAGCTTAAGAGCTCATATCCATCATTTTATGGATGTAGCTTCTAAATTTCATTCCCCCAACCTATATTGAAAGGTAACCCACTCCAATCCTCTGACATTCCATATGCTCTGGACAGGGATTTACCTTCAAGGCCTAAGCTTTCACTTCTGTATACATTCCTCATTTTCCTCTTGCCTTTTTCCTTCTTTTAACTTTGTACAACCGTTTTCAGACCCACTATTACTTAGCTGGATAATTTAAAGTTATCTTTCATTACTCCAATCAAGATCCATGTCTAAGTAATACCTTATCTGATTCCATAAGCAATGAAGCAAATAAATGTCCTTCATTATTTCACTGTACTGCATTATGTTTGTAGATAATCCTATCTTCTACTTAATGTGCTATTGGCAAGTTGATAGTATCATTATACAATCTCTAGCACACAGTTAAAAACACACTTCATATTTGCCAAATGTTATATATGTGTCTGTCTGTATGTATATAAGTGTGTATACATATGTGTAAATGTAGATATGCACAACCATTTCATGCACTGATGGTCAGAAGACATAATCAAGTGTTGGTCCTCACTTTCCTTTCTGTTAGAGGGGGGCTCTTTTCTTGCTCCCTCCTGCATATACCAGGTTAACTGTCCTTCAAGCTTCCCACAGTTCTCCTGTCTCTGCCTCCAAGTCTCCATTGTCATAGGATGATAGGTATTGATAGATACATATAGGATAGTGATGGATATACTACTATTTCCTTTTACATGTGTTCAGGGGATCCAAACTCAAGTCCTTAAGCTCACTGGGCAAATGCTTTATCCACTGATCTGCCTATCTAGCTCTTAAATCATGATGTCTTTTAAAATATAATTAGGAAAGATGAAAGAAGACTCAAGAAATTAAAATAATGGAGACATAGATGTAGTAATATGCAGATGGCTATGGTTTGTAAGTTACTAAAGAGTATTATTTTTACTTATTCAGAGATATATCCCCTTCTATTGGTAAAGGTTCTGGTACATGGAAGAAATTGTATAAATATTTATATAAGAAATCAACTGGTCTTGGGACTTCTAAGTAAAACCTGCCTGAATCTGGAGGCTACTTGAATGATAAATGTTTTCTTTTTTAATTTCTTCTGGATGTCTTTTGATGACCAAACAAAAAATGTCTGTCTATCTATTTACAAGATACTAACTTTTCCTAGACTCTTTTTTATTTATCAAAGTCTTAGAATGACAACTGAGTTTGCATAACAACTACATCCCCCTAATTCTTTCAAAAGCTGAGAAGAGATTTCCAGATTTTGCTTTTGTTTTATAGTGTGCACAAATCTTAATCTCCATTCCAAGTTTCAATTTGAGTTTTGTATCAGCTTAATGCACAGACCATCTAGTGTGAAATGTGTTATGCCATACAAAGGAAATACACAGAGTCAGCAGGCTGCACTTTGAAGGGGAAAAGAAGTACACAATCTTAGCCTCTCCCCAAAAGGAATTGTTATGATATAGACTCAATAGTCAAGAATTAAAGTCAAATGATTCACTGTGGATATCAACACTTTTAAATGGACTACCTTACTTTCATTGTGGGCTTCACATTTTTGTCAAGGGAATTCGATAATTATAAACTGCAACAATAATGAGATTTTGAATATTCATAGGCAATTAAAATGCCTCTGTACATTTTAGCAGTGCCCTGTGGAAGTGTAACTCATTTTAGAAATAACTGGGTTGTCATAATGAAATTCCCAAATATTCTGTTAAAAAAAGAGAGGGGAGCCTGGATTAGTTATTTTATTTTATTTTTTTATGTACTAGAAAGGTTGCTATAGGCTCAAGGTTGTTGATATCATGCTTACCATGTGACATTTGGGGTTATTTTGACATATCTATTCTTTTTTTTATCTTTTCAAAATACAGGAAGACCATGAGTAGAGAGAAATGTCTATATTCAGTTCTGTATATCTTCTTACCTTTGGAGTGGTATAGTATGTAGCAGGGCAGAATTTTACACTTGCACCCAAGGGCAGAGACTGGCAAGCTCTCTTCACACCAGCTGCTTCTTAAATACAGGCATACAGCATTCTCAGGCTATATTAGCACATGGTGTGGATGAGTCAAAGCAGTACAGGGTTGATGTGCTCCATTTCCAGCATGGTCCCAGAATCCTCTTATTCATCAATTTCCTGAATTGTCTCTTGGGATGATAACCAAGCCTCAAAAAAGCAGAGCCACCAATGAAAGGGTCCAGGAGCCCTGAGTCATTGGTCAAAGGAACCCCACTTAAATGAAACACTCACAACTAGTTATCACAACTCTAACATTAGTATTCATTATGGTTCTGATATGTAAGGGTTTGCTTATTGCAATAGTTCACTTCAGCTTTACACAAAGAAACTGGGGAAATGATAAGCAAACTCAAATGTCGGTTTTTAGCCATGCATGAAACAAATAATATGCTGTATCTATAATAATGCTGGATTTTTCTGTACTATAAAATTTTAAAGGGCTTTAATTTGATATGTTTTAGAGAATTAATTTCACCTAATATAAGTATATATTCTTTTGGGTTTTAGTAAGAAAGCCAGAGTCCATCAATTGATGCCCTCACCCAATGAATATGCTTCATGCCATCTTGTTACTTATTAAGTTATTCAGTGCTTTACAATTATGTTCTCTGAGTGATTGTGCTTTTTTCAAACTGGTATATGTGAACCTAATCTGTATACAAAGACATTAAGTGGTCTGACTGGGGTGAGAGAGATGGCTTCTTGGGTAATGGTTCTTGCTCCTAAGCCTCATTACCAGACTTTCAGCCCCAGGATCCATATGGTAGAAAAGAGAACTAATTCCTGGAAGTTGTCCTCTGATTCCACTGGTATACCAATGCACATGCCTCCTGCCCACCTCCCACACACATAAAAATGCAATTAAAAAGAGTTTGAGTCTTTGGATGGTATTAGATCCTGAGGTCTCTGCCCAGGAGTGGAATTCATGTCCTTAAAAGGATTCCTGAAGGAGACTCTTTGCCTCTTCTGACATGTGAGGATATGTTAAACTATGTCCATGGCACAACAGACACAGTCGTCGATGCAAGAAGACACAGCTTACTTGGTAGAGTACTTGCTTAGAATGCACAGAGTCCTGGTTTCAGTCACAATACCATACTGTGCGTGGTCGTGTACACTAGTAATTCAAGCTATTGGTAAAAACAGTAGGACCAGAAGTTTAAGGTTAACTTTGGCTATGTAGCAAGTTTGAGGCTAATCTGGGCTACAAGAAACCTTGTTTCAAAAGAAAATAATGCTCTTTGTGAAAGAAAAAAAGAAAGAAAGAAAGAAAGAAAGAAAGAAAGGAAGGAAGAAAGAAAGAAAGAGAAAGAAAGAAAGAAAGAAAGAAAGAGAAAGAAAGAAAGAAAGGAGATATGGAGGGAGGGAAGAAGGGAGGAAGGGAGGAAGGAAGGAAGGAAGGAAGGAAGGAAGGAAAGAAAGAAGAAAGACTGTGCATCAGAGAATGTGTTCGACTGGTCCTTTTGATCATGTGAACATGCTTTAGGAAACATCTGGTACATCTGTCTGCCTGCTATTTAAATACCTCTACTAACTTTGTGTCCTAAATTATTTGAGACAACCCTAATGCTTACTCTGCACATGCAATTGTAATTGTGTTCTCGTCAGCTCTCAAGGATACCTTGGTCTGGATGACAGATTTTATTGTTGACTTATTTATAGCCCCGTTGTGTAAAGGGGACAACATAACCATCAGAGCCTGATGCCCTTCAATATTAGCATAAATCTCTTTGTTCAGATTCCAGAGTTCACTAAGCAAGCAAACTTCTGATAATTTGTATTCTTTTTAGCAGGGTTACAAAGAGAAAGTACTAGCTGGACTTACATCAAAGGCAGGGCAGCTCTGTGCCCATGTGACATTATCAATTAATGAGCTGACACCCTGGATGTATAAACTTCAAAATACATATAAAAGATGACTGTGTGACAGTTTCTCCAGTACTGATCAGTTTCAGGATCCTGAGACAGAGAAACTGAAGAGGCTAATGAGATCTGTGAAGATTCTAATGAGATGGAGCACAGAAGCCTTAAGGTAAATAAATGCTTACCTGCAAAGCCATGCATTTGGACCACTGATCTCTGACAACTCATCTTGAACACTGATTATGGTCTTTATTATGAACAGCTACATCTAACTACACAATAAAAAAATATAAGATGTCTGTAGAGATAGGCTACCCCAAGAAGAGGGAGATAACCCTAAAAGTGGTAGGTTAGATGAGTAGTGAGAAAAAATAACTATTTGAGGATATTATGTTTTGAATGTGAGATATCCTTCATGGGCATATATGTTTGAAAGTAGCAAGACATACCATTTGAGAAGGTTCCAAACCCTTCAGAAGTGATTCTTCGTTGGAAGAAATAGGTAGCTAAGGGTGGGCTTTGAGGTTTTATAGTCCAGGCTCACTTCTGTTTCACTCTCTGCTTCTATAGCTATGAGTACAAAATGATCTATCAGTCTCCTGTTCTTCCCACTATCTTTTGCTATCTGCCTACCATGTCTTTCCTACCTCTAGGGAACTATAAAAGTTTATCAGGGTATTTTATCATAGCAACAAGAAAAGAAACTAGGACAGATATGTTACCTTCTTCATCTAATTCTCCTTTGTTGGCTAGGAATCTGGTTAACAAGAGTAGTGGAGAGATTATTATGCAGTCTATAGCTTAATTTCACTTGACCCCAAAGTAATTTCCCTTCTTAAGCCAAAGATTTACTTTAAATATTTATAATGAACATTACTTTCTAAGCCTCTGTGGAATAGTGAGTTCTTCTTTGATTCAACAGATATTTATTGAGTAAATCTATGAAACATATTATTCACCTGCAGCAAAAAGAGATGTCAGCAACAGAAGGGTGTAGGAGATCAGACTAAGGTGTTCTTTGCAGAGGAAGTCAAGTAGGAAAAGGCAAAATGAAAGTAATTAAGTGATCCAGGTTATTAAAGTCTGGCTGGGAGCCTCAGCTGGGGGGTGTTGTCTTGGGAAGTAATGGAAATATTAGGCGTCTGAATCACATTGAAGGAAGTAGTCTTGGTATTTTGCCTTTGACCCCCTTTTGTCTCCCTAGCTCTGATTCTGTTCTACCATGAAGTGAACCTTTCTGCACTGCCACATGTTCATACCACCATAACGACTTTTGTTTAAGTGTATAAACCATAAAACCTTGGATTTACTATTCTGAGGTCATGAGCCCTGATCAATTAGGGTTCCCTTGATTTGTCTTAACCGAATTGCAAATAGAGATACAGAAATAACTAAGATATAGTTGCTATGGAATGTTTATGTGCATGCAAGGTGCACATATGCAAGGGTATGTGCATCCATACAGGAAAGGGTTAGAGACATTTAATCAGAAGAAAAGTCTTTTGTTAAAATGAGATTAGTCAAAGAAAACTATTGATGAGGAATCTTTTTTAAATAACATGATCAAATAATCAAAAATAATAGAAAATTTTTGAATATTTGGAAAGTTATATGAGCCACAATTAGAAAATGGCAAGGACATCATAGGGCCATTGAAAAGTGTAGATTGTCTTCCAATGCAATAGGAAGCAGATGAGATGCTCCTGATGCACAAATCTCTATTACGGACTCTAAGAAGCTTCACATGTCTTCATTTATAAGATTTGTTTTGAAGGTAGAAATAGAGGAAATGGTAGGCAGAAAACGCACACCTACATCCAGTAATAAATTCCCTGAGAATATTCTTCTTGGTATTAACAAAGACAGTTATACTTTTTAGAAATAAACTCACATAAAACCTTTGTTTTTTAATAATAAAGATACAATAATACTTAGGAGAAACGAATATAGATCTGTCTACAAAGACATTTATTTTAACATGTATTTCTTTTTCCTACCCATGTGGCTGGGCAGGCTTAGTTTTGTTTCAATATTTTTTAGTCTTTTTCTTTACCTTCCAGAAAGTATTTTGGGCTATTTTATAATTAAATAGTAAATGCATGCATTATCATAATCCTTAGTTAGAAGGTATGCTTCATTTGTTGTTTCTTCTCTATTGAATGTAAAATCCATCTTAAGGTGTTTTGTTAGTTAGTTAGATAGTTAGTTAGTTAGTTAGTTAGTTAGTTAGTTAGTTAGCTTGTTGAGGTGAATTATAAGATATAGAACTTGTCCTTGGTGGTTGCCTTAGTTAGGGTCTTACTGCTGTGAACAGACACCATAACTAAAGTAATTCTTAGAAGAACATTTAATTGAAGTTGGCTTACAGGATCAGAGGTTCAGTCCATTATCATCAAGGTGGGAGCATGGCATCGTCTAGGCAGCCATAGTGCAGTAGGAGCTGAGAGTTCTACATCTTCACCTAACAGAAGCCAGAAGCAGACTAACTCCTACATGGCTAGGTGGAGGGTCTCAAAACCATAGTGACACACTTCCTCCAAGGCCTTAATTACTCCAATAAGTCCACACCTACAAATAATTGCACTCCTTGGGCCAAGGATATACAAACCAACACAGTTGTCTTATGGTTGTTCATCCTACGTTCTTGATTTGGCTAGACTTTATCCTTCTACTTGTGTGTCTCCTATGAGGTCTGTTCCTGAAGCTGTCAGAATTCCCTGCTAAGAACAGAATGCTTTTGCTAGTAAAGCACCCTTCCCTGATTTTTTCAATGCAGTGTTTCAATAATTATAAAAGCCTTCCTAAGTAAAAATAGCACCTCAAATTAAATTCAAGTGGAGTCTGGTCAGTGTTCAAGGTAAGTTATTTTCATTACAATGTATGAAGAAGTGGGTCCAGACAATTTAACAACGTGTCAAATATTTCAGTCACTACTCTCCAGAAAGTCTATTCCACATTCTTGATCTTTAAATTCTCACAATAGGATGAAGAATTATTAACTCACAGTTACCTATTGTTTTTGGCATATAGATCTAGCCTATGAACCAGAAAAATACTATCCCCTCATGACAGGATTTTACATTGAAGAAGAAAAAAGATCATTTCCACTCTTCCAGAAAGTCTCAGTACTTTCTGCCAATAGGTAGAATCATCCTTATATTTTATTTATTTAGACAAAATCTCATGTGGCCCAGGCTAGCCTTGAACCTTTGTGGCCATGTGTTACTTTAATCTGAAATATGCTTGCCTCCAAAGTGCTGGGATTTCAGACATGAACTATCATGTCCAGTTTACGTGATGCTGGGGATCAAAACTCAGAGCTTTGTGGATGGTAGGCAAGTGTTCTACCAATGGAGCTATATGTCTATCCCTTTCCCATGATTTTTAAGATGTAGTACTGAAAGTGACACCTATGGCCTTCCTAGAATCTAATGCGCTAATGCAGTGACAGGGTGGGAAGGGACAGAGTGCATATGTTTTTGTTCACATGTGTTTTATGAAGCTTTCTCAAGCACGGGTTGACTTTGCAAACAGTATGTCATTATAACTAGCATAAATGATGGGTTTTTATGGGAATTGAACCACTGAAATTTTCATGAAGACCAGTTAATAGGAGCCAAGTTTTGTAAGGAAATAAATCTACAAATGATGAATTCTTCAGCAGCCTTTCCCTGGAAATGATAGAAATGTCATATACCAATTGTACTTCAATAATTTAAAAAAAAAAAAGCTACCTTCTCTTTCTTAACTAATGCTTATCCTGCCAACTCAGTGTTCCACTGTTAGAATAAATTCTTGTGAAGGAGATTTTCATCATGTGAAGAGAAGCATACCAATCCCCAGAAACACTATGTACAACACAAAGGTGTTTCTGTTAGACAGAGAGGGATTTCTCAAGCTACCTTAAATTGGAAGAAAAATAACACAGCACACAAGAAAAGGACATTAGAAGGAAATGACCTTTATTCTACTTCCTCAAGTTAAAATCCTGCCATGTGGGGCTGATATTTCCCTGGTTCACAGGCTAGATCAATATGCCAAAAACAATAGGCAACTGTGAGTTAATAATCCTTGGTCCCACTGTGAGAATTCAAAGATCAAAGAAAGAATTGTGAGCTGTTTGCAAATCTTAAGACCTTAAAACTGAGAACAGGATTTTAGTCTACAGTCTGTTCCATATATTATTCTTTGAGACTAAGAGTTATTCCTATGGAGTCTTGACACATTCATACAGAGGCAGCATTTGACATTCTTATACTCAACATAGGTGTTTTGTTTCGTTGGTTGCTTTTATTATGTCTTTTTTTTTTCAAATCACTCCCAAGAACAAAACACAGAATAGCATCTTTTTGTTGTTGTTGTTGTTGTTGTTGTTGCTATATTCAGATTGGGTTTTACATTTTAAAAATTACAAATGGTATTGTGTGACAGTACAATTATGTTATCTTCTTAACCTTGTTGTATCTTGTCGTCTTTCTGTATAAATTCATGATAATAATAATAATAATAATAATGTTTAAAAATGCCTGCATAAGTTCGTGAGTTAATGTACAGAAAACCTTTATATGGTAGCACATTATATAGCAAGTACCCAATAAATATTAGTCCCTACTATCTCTTACTATTTCTATAGTTACTGTACAAACATAGGGTTATATAATCATTTTATAACATTAATAACACCTGCTTAAGTTAATAGTGAAATTCAGTGTGAACTGAAAAATCTTATTCGGTTGTTCATGTTATTGCTTCTTACTAAAATACTTTTTGTATCAGCTCTGTGATAGTGTAACTAACTTTTGTTAGCTGAGACAAAATGAAAGAAAGCAGAGAAAGGTTCCTGTAGGTAGGGAGGGCAGAGTGAGATCAAAATAAAAGGAGACAGATACTGGAAAGTAAACCTGAAATAACAATATGATTTTATATTTCTTTTTTTTTTTTTTTTTGGTTTTTTCGAGACAGGGTTTCTCTGTATAGCCCTGGCTGTCCTGGAACTCACTCTGGAGACCAGGCTGGCCTCGAACTCAGAAATCCGCCTGCCTCTGCCTCCCAAGTGCTGGGATTAAAGGCATGCGCCACCACCGCCCGGCGATTTTATATTTCTTAAAAATTATATATGATACATATTACTTTATATCTTGTATGAATCCCATGAAACCTAACTCCAATAGATACATCTACAACACAACTTCAGAACTTAATGCTTAGGTAGCATTATGAAAGAGAAGGAAGAAAGTTCGAAATGGTCAGAGGACCAAGAAATCTTTTTAAGATTTTATCTACTAGAAATGAAAAGGAAATTACAGCCATGTTGCTTCAACAATATAATTTCATAAAACTGACCTGAGCAAGACAATATCAATACAGATGCTAATAGAGAGGGGTCAATATCATGGGTTCTGTCCCTAAATAAAACAAAGAACTACAAGCAACTACATATTGTCTAGAATTAGCCTCTCCCAAAGGTGAACCTAACTGGTCATCTGATCCAAAGTGATCCTCCCTGAGCTTACACACAGACACTCACACACACATACACACACACACACATACATGCACACACACAATGGACTCAGAAGGTTAGATTTAGAAATGTATGCAAGATCAAGCACACGGGCCTATGTGAACCATAAACAAAGTAAACATAGCCATTATTTGAGAGAGAGGAATATATAGGTGTTGGAGGTGAAAAGGAAGGAGGAGTAATATAATTAGATTTTTATTTTATTATATTTTATTTTGATATAATTGAATTTTAATTAAAAGAAATGAAATGTCTTCATTTTAAAAACTCTAACAAACACAATTCTCAGTACTTTTGACTAATTTGGCTTATTTTATGTAGTTCATTCAGTCATGGAAGGGAAGGCATAAAGTCATAGTAAGTCATAGAGGGTCAGAAAACAGAGCAAAGAGATGCCTAAACTTTGGTCGCCTCTCCCCCTACCACCATACCCTTCTCTTTCATCTGGGATACTTCAGCCAACTAACTGATACCTCTCAGAATCAGCATGGGTCTTGCCATTCCAGTTAATGCTCCATGAATCTATCTTCATAGATACCTAGAGAGGTATATTTTCAGGCCCAACAGACTGTTAGTGAAGGTCAACCATTACAGACATGGGAAATAGAAGAAAGGTAGGTTTGCTATGAAGCAACGATTCCTATGTTGATAGTATTACTAACTAGCTGCCACTCGGTGCCAAGCTCTCAGATCATTGACGTTCACTTTCCATGCATGTAGAAAGAGGTGTCGTTTGCTTTGTTTTTAGCTCCCTTGCTGCTCATACCACCCAGCATACCAGAGAGATCACATGTAGAAGAGGCCCTTACTGGGCAAGCTCAGGCCTACAAATACAGTTTTACCCGTTTCATTTGTTTGCTTTAAATTGCTCTGAGGAGAAGAAGCAGGAATTAGGAAAAATTCACAGCAGATACTTAGTAACTCAACAGGGATTAATTTATTTTACATATTATGATACACTTCTTACATGACACATTGTTACATTACTCCTTGATGGCCCAGCATGTGGTAGATGATTATAACTTCATTACTGATGTTTGAAAGATTATGACTGATAAGGTAAGCCGTATGCTTTCATATTTCTTTTGTTTCTATTTCACTTTCCTTATAAATAATTCATAGAATAAAATTATTGCCCTAGAAAAAATACAGTCTGGCTCATCAGCCCCTTCACACTTTATTGATTAGTGCATATAATTTTTAGTACGTATCCATGGAATATAGAAATGTAGCTTTGTCTTTTTTCCCATGCCACTTTAGAGTCACGTACTTCTGCCTAAATATTTATATTTATAAACTCTATTTTAAAAAACATTATTTCTATGTCTTCTACTTATAAACATCTTGGATAGTAAAGGCAACTTTCATCTTCCTGCTGTAATAATCAAATCTAGCTATCATCTTTCAGAGTTGCTTTAAAAAGATCTAATTTCTCATTCTTTTGTCTTTATCATACTATTATGTTAATCTGAGTGTTTAGACCCTAGAGTCCATGGCAGTCATTAGGTGTGATGCTCCTTTCCCAGTGAGGTCCATTCACAGAAATATATCCACTGTTCTAGGTCTGGCTGTTCTGTTTCACTTTGTCTTCCCTAAGTAATTGAAGGTGTTTAAGTCTTTAAATTGTCTGTGGTAATTCGAATGAAAAATCTCTCCCAAAGGCTCTAATTTTTGAGCACTCAATCTGCAGCTGATGCTGATGTCTAGGGAGGTTAGCAAATCTTTTGGAAGAGTAGCCTTGAGGAGGAAGTACATTGCCTCTGGAAGGTTTTAAGGGCTTATAAACTTTCCCAATTCTTATTTCTCTTGGCTTCCTGTATGTGGTTCAGATGTAACCTCTGGGTTTCCAACTTCTGTCACCACACCCTTTCTGCCATTATGAACTTTTTGGAAGTCTAAGCTAAATCAAAATCTGCTAGCTCATGTTATCTGATTGAAGCAATAAAAAAATTAACTAATTCACTCTCTGTCCATCATGACCTACTTGAAAGTATCTAGAGGGAATAGAGTACATTTTGTATGTTCAAAGAAAAGAAACTACTTAGATATTGTTAAATTAATACTTTTATTTATTTTTAAGCACTTTATACAATATATTTTGATCATATTTATTCCCCTCCTTCCATTCCACAAAGATCCTTCTTACTGCTCTACTCATTAAACAGCAGGTTTCCTCTCATTCTGAAACAAGGCAGAACTTGGAGCCCAGTTCCTGTCTTCCTCTGAGCACAGAGTTTCCCATGAAGTCCGGTTGATAAAGTTAGTGTCAGTTCTTTGAAGAAAACTCTTTCTCCATCTCAACCTATAAATTCCCAATAATATTCCAGACTAGGAGAAGTTCTATATGTTCACTTCTTCTCCTCCATGATAGAATTATTTGCTGACTTGGGCTTGTACCAGACTTGTGCATACTGTAACAGTTTCTGTCCATTCATGTGAACATCTGCCTTGCTCTGTCTATACTTTATTCTACATGTTTCACATTATTGTGAGTGAAGACATATTTCAAGGCAGACATTTCTGCTGTGGGAATCGACACTAAGCAAATGGTAAGCCAATACAATATTGTCAGTCAATGGGCAGAATAATGTCCAAAGCTAAGCATAAAACCATTAAAATAAGAAGTTGCAGCATACCTAAAAGCAGTAAGAAACTTATTTCGTGGTTAGAACGATGGACTTGTATGATTTGAGAATATATGGGATTGGAGTGTTATGAAGAGATGGCTTTGGAACTGATGTACTTGCTGTACAATCTGCTGACCTGAACTTCTGATCCTGCAAAGCATAACTATAGAACTGGGCTTCTCAAGTTGTGCTCTGATATTCACTGATGTATCACACACATAAATACTACACCACTCCCACACATATATGTCTGTGTGTGTAGCAATAAATAAATGTAATATGTGTACATGTTTATGCAACAATAAGGAAATATAATACACACACACACACACACACACACACACACACACACACATGTTTCTGTGCTTGTGGTGTGTGTGTAACAAATCAAAATGCAGAGTTATGGAGCCCAATCCCAATGGTTACAGACACAAAACACTTCCCCACCTAAAGATCAAAGAACCTTGTGGAACGAGAGGTGGAAAGAGGCTAAGAACTAAAGGATCAAGGATCAGAAAGTTTGCTGTGAGTTTTTTGTCTCCTACTAACATGAGAAACTACACCTACTGAACAAGCATAACTGCAATGGACATAACAACCCAGACTGAGAGGAAGCTCATGAGACCACAACAAAACATAAATATCGATAGAAAATTGAGAAAAGCTAGGAGCACAAGAAGTCTTCTTCGCCAGGGAAGAGCACACACATTACTTATCCAGTGCCAATGAGCAGCCCTGAAAACATGCACACAAAGAACATTATATGAACTATAATATGGATATATAAATATACATGCAATATCAGTTAGTTAAAAAAATGTAAGTTTGAAAGAGAAGTGAAGGGCAAATGGGAGGGTTTGGAGGGAGGGAACAGAAGGAAGAGTTTTGTGATTATATTAAAATCTCAATTAAAAATGTACAAAAAGGAAAAAGCTGGTAGGAAGGATAAGTTTTCAAAAGATATCTGAACAATAAAAAAAACACTATAAATGAATGCTTTTAGTGGAAATTAAATTTTAATGAATATTTTACTAACATTGTAAATCAGATCAACTGCTTTCTAAGACTATGTTCAGTTAATTCAGTCATTTAACCACAGCTGCATTGGTTGCTTTTCTTGTTTCTATGAAAACTAACTGACAAAAGCAACTTAAGAAAGGAAGGATTTCTGTGAACTCATGGACTGGGGGATACAGATTATCATGGCAAGGATGCATGAAAGCTGGAGTGTGAGGCAGCTGGTGAGGATCTGGGAAGCAAGGAGAGTAGGCTGCTGCTTGGCTTCTTCTCTTTTGATTCAGCCCAGGACACTTGCCTATGAGATGATGCCACCTATCTTGAAGGTAGATCTCCTCTTCTCAGTTAGACCTCCTTGGAAATGCCTGGAAAGGGCCATTGGGAACACCAAGAGCTGCGTCTCCTAGGTGGTTACAAATCCAGTCACGCTGAGCACCTCACTAGCTCTAGTCTCTCAAGATGGCTTTTTTCTTTATGCAGTACCATTTGCATTTTGTTCTAAAATGACCATTAATAAGATTGCATCCTATTTTTCTCAGTTATAAATATTTCCACCTTAATAAGAATTAGTTACTGCAATAAGCTCCTTTATGAAATTTCAAAAATAGAGTTTTGGAACAAAAACTAATATTCAAGAAAATATGGACAATAGATAGGTAGACAGATAGACAGACAGACAGATAGATATGGAGAATATATCTATCTCCACCTCTCCCTCTTTCTTTATCTTTAAGTCCATTTCCATCTCCATATGTATACTATACCTATCTTTGAATAGATAGATTGATATGCATCAATAGGTTTCTGTTAATAATCAAGATTTTTCACAAGTACCAGGAATAGAAAAGAGTATGAGATTGTTTTAGTGAGATCTTGTTTATAAGAAAATCTCTGAAAGTAACTTACAAAGGAAAAGGGGTATATGTGTGTTTGTCTCATGGTTTGAGAAATTTGAATCCACAAGCAAGTAGAATCATTGTCTGGAGCCTATGGTAAATATGGTATCATGAAAGGAATGTTTGAATAAATAAGGAGCTCATTTCACAACCAACGTATACACTCAAAGACACACACACACACACACACACACACACACACACACACATGATAGGGAAGACCCTCAGTACCACAATCTATTTGGGGCACGTACATGACATTCAGCAGTTCCCCTCTTAGACCACACTTTATAATGGTGCCATCACCTTAAATTCCTAGGTGAGTGACCAAGCAATGGCTAACCAGCAATTAGCAAGAACATATAATTACATGCAAAATACTCTGTTCTCTGTCATTTGAATTTTAATTTATTTTTACTCAGACAGACCTCACTATGTAGCCCTAGCTAGCTTGATATTCACTGTATAGTTTATGATGACCTTAATATCTCAGAGAGTCACCTGTTTCTACCTCTACAACACTGAGATTACAGGTGTGTGCTACTTGTATTTTAAAACCTTAAAATAGTGTAAACTATTTATGACTTTTGCATGAATGTGAAGACTTACTTTGTAGACAGATAACTTCAGCCTGGTGTTTCATTTCTAGCCCCTTTAGAATTAGTTTGAGATAGAAGAAAATTTTCCCATTCTTTCATGAAATTCAAAACAAGGCATAATTTTCATAAAACATAAACAATTAAAACCATATGGTAGTTAAGTTAACCATTTGCTATTTAGGGTTGGTTGGGTTAGAATACATTGTCTTTGGAGTGATTCTCAGCAGGTTTTTCTTCCCCCTAGTCTACTACCTCAGTAATGAGAAGACAAGAAACTTCTAACTCAGTGGCTGGATGTCACCCAAGTTTTTGCTACCCACTTATCATTTTTGCTCAGGTTCTGGGAAAAGTGTCATTGGTTGTGACAGGATCTCATTCTTCACAAGCATTGCTGCCAGCCAAAGGACACCCAGCTCCCACCACAGGATGTGATCCTGTTCAGTGGCTTCATATTGATGGGGTTCTAGCAGCTGAATGTAACTGAAATATACAAGTGTACTTCTTTTTCTCTTTGTAAAATGTTTAAGGCAATGCAGTATTGACATTGATTTCAGGTGATCTTTTACTAATCGGACTGCAACAGTGTGATGTCCATGTAGGTTTACTTTTGCTCTGCCTTAATTAACTAGGACTAGAATAATCTTGTCACCATAGATACTCAAAGTAGCCAGTGGATCTGAGACCTCGGCTACACCTAGAAACTTCCTGAAACAGTTTAATCTGTTCCTTAGTGTTCTAAATTAGAATCCTAGCCTAACCAGATTCATGGGTTATACTGAAGTAGAGCACAGGAGGGGACATCTAAATGTAAATTCTTAGGCCCACAGGAAATTTTAATAGCTGTTATAGCTGCCCTTCACTTTGGACCATTTATTTAAATTAGGTTTTCTGAGGTGGTGTCTAGACATAACACTTTAAAAAATCTTTCATTATACAGTCCTAAATTGTATCTGGGATTGAAAGCAACTATACGTCAATGAAAGGCTTATTTGTTATAGCTGATAACATATGTTGACCACTACTCAGTTCAGGTAAGTGTTGAGGCAGATGCCTCATGATGATGATGAAGAACAGAAATGTAACCCCATAGAGTGGGTTGTTTCATGAAGTCTACATTATTAAACAAAAGCGAAAGCAATAAATAAATAAGGAGCTGGCAGATAACTCTGCTGTTAGAGTTTGGACCATTCTTGCTGATAATCCAACTTCAGTTCTCAACATTCATGTTGGGTGGCATACAACTGCCTGTAACTCCATCTTCAGGGAGTCTGATGCCCTCTGCCTACCCTCCTTGTGTACTGCGCACATGCAGGCAACCTTGTGCCTGTGCCTGCATGCTCATGGGAATACACACAGTCACACACACACACACACACACACACACACATCACATGCACACAAACTATTACATACACACACAGAGTCATACACACATACTATAAAAATAAAATCTTGAAAACTGTAAGAAAGTAAATAATAAATGTGCACTAACTTTAGAGTGTTGAATGCTAAATAAATGTGGTAAACATAAGAAAAGGAAAGTCATCCCAACATAAGTGGCCACAAACTAAGACAAAGAAAGAAAGACACTGACTCCAAGGAAGAAGCATTCTGCTTGACGATTTATTTACTGAGCCAATGACCTATGACCTATACTTCAGTGAAGCAGCTTGTATTTTAAGAATTGAAGTGGGTTTATTTCTGACTTATCCTTCAAAAATTACTCATTTTCTTTAAAACTCTTCAGCAAAATGGCAAACATTTATTTCTAACCTGCACCCAGTTGTGTTACATGAACAATTAGAAGGTCCACTATTTACTTCCTCTGCTCTCCTGCCTTGGGCTTCTGTCAGTGCCTCTGGGAATTGTCGCTATCGCTGTTGATAGTTGTGAAGGGATTCCTCACCTGAGCACAGTGGATGTTCTACAGACAGTCTAAGAGCTGCTGAGTTTTGGCTTTATTTCCAGGTCAGAAAGAAACGATCAAGACAGCATGTATATTGTAATTACAGCCTGACTTACATTGTTTAAAATATTTGAAGTGCATGGGGCTTTTACCTGTGTGTCTAGGTACCATACACTCATCTGGTACCTTCATAGGATATAAAAAAAGATATTCATATCTCTTGAGATTAGAGTTACAGATAATTGTTGAATGAATTCAAATATCAAAACCTGGTCCTCTGAAAAAGCAGTCAGTGTTCTTAATTGCTGCACCATCTCTCCAGATCCCGATTGACATTCTTGAAGACTTCACAAGTGTAAGAGACAGGATTACTGGAGAATGAGATCATTTGTGAATGGATGGGGATAACCCAATTGGAGTTATACAATAATTGATGAATATTGCTTATATTGTGGCCTAACAATAGACATGAGAGAATAAAATGGACTTAGAATATAATGTTAAATTGGGGTTTATCCAAACCTGTTTATTTTCCTAAACAGAAGATAGACAAAAAGTCTTTGTTTAAATCAATCATCCCCTGATACTAGTGAGCTCTGAAGACAGAAATAGGAAACAAAAACTCAGGAAAAACAAAACTCTGAGGATAGGTTTGGCTTTCATAAAAGTCAACTCAAGGAAGTACTCAACATATGTTAATTCTGCCTTTTTATTCCTAAGGAAGTACTGCCACATGTAGCAAACTTTTCCCTTTATGAACCATTGCTCGAGTCAGTATTTCTAGGCTTTTCTTAGAACAGTATATAGGAGTAGAGAAAAATTAACTTCCTTTGCTGGCTTGTGCAACCAGAATGTGTAAGAAGAAACGTGTAGAATGAGGTTGAACAGATTTTACAAAACTTCAGGACCTTGTGAGGGAGTTTTGTGCTCCACCTTTGTGGGCACTGTGCCCACTCACGGGCAGATGGGAACCATAGTGTGGGCATTTATTGAGGTAGCATACGAAATTCAGAGGGACAAACATGGTGGTTTTTCATTTCTTTTGACATGTGAACACACTTTTTGAATTGTACCAGGGATTAAACAACAATGGGAAACCCTATCCTTCGGTTTCTCAGGTCTTGTTCAGTGACTTTTGCTGGTACCATGAGGCATTGCGGCCATTAATAAGTGTCAAACGTGTGGTCCACATGGCATAGTAAGTGCTTTCTCCAGAATCATCAAGATCTGTTCGAAATTTTAGATTTATCCTTAGGTCAGATGGAAAGGATTGGTTATCTCTCTGTGTTCCTCATTATTTCTTCTCTTCCCTCTGTTGCCTCAGTTCTCTCTCAGGTTGTAAAGTTAAGATAAACATTAGGTGCTAAAGGGGTTAACAAATGTACACTTGATCCTTCTTACCCACTGTTTCTATACCCATCCACATCTCTAACCAAACACAGAACAAAAATCCATGTTGGAAAATTGGACCTGTGGTGAAAACATAGAGGTGGTTTATTCAGGCAATGTTCTCCAAACATTAACATAACAACTATTTCTAGAGAACTGAGTTGAATTATTTATGAGTAGTTGAGAGGCTATCTGAAGGCTACAGAGACTGGCAGAACAACTCACCTGGTAAAAGGTCCTTGCTGACAAACCTAATTACCTAAATTCAGTTCCTAGAACCCATGACCTTAGAAAGATAAAAATCACCCTTGGAAATTGTCTTCCAACTTTGACATGTATACTGAGATGAGTACATACATGTGCACACACACCATAAAAACAATTTGAAGCTACATGACAAATGTATAGACTAAGTAAAAATATACCACATTGTATAAAGTTCTTGAGTTCCCACTGTTACATAGAGGTCCCTGGAGTTTATCAACCACGAGCCTTGAAGTTCTGATTGTAATTTTATATGGTCTCCCTGTAGCCAGGAACCTTTCATGTTCTACTGTAGATTCTCAGTGTCTACATTAATATAGGCAACTTGTCTACATACTTTTCTGCCCTCTTCATGCTTCATGTAAATAGCAGCATGGTAAAAAGTAAAATTAATTTTACCATCTTACAATTCAGATTTTTAAAAAGAAAAAATTGTGTCATGGCAAATCGTTTTTCCTAGTATTTGCCCAAGCCATTCCTCCCGAAAATATGGAAAAAACAAATTGAGTATTTATTTCCTCTTTAATATTTTCTTGACTCTTGGAGCCAGGCAGAGTTGGCACATGCCCCCAGCACTTGGGAGGAAGAGGCAGGCAGATCTCTGAGTTCAAGGCCAGCCTGGTCTACAGAGTGAGTTCTAGGACAGCCAGGGCTACACAGAGAAACTCAGTCTCGAAAAACAAAAACAAAACCAACCAGCCAAAAAGTGATCTAGGTTTTATTGTTTTTGTTTCAGAGGCGATTGCTCTAAAATTACATCCTGTCATGGACTTATAGCAAGAAAGTCAGGCTTTAGGGGATCTACAATGCTGAAGTTTAGTTTTTCTATCCTATTTCTTAAAATGCCATTCCTCTCTCTCTCTCTCTCTCTCCCTCTCTCTCCCTCTCTCTCTCTCTCTCTCTCTCTCTCTCTCTCTCTCTCTCTCTCTCTCTCTCTCTCTCTCTCTCTCTCTCTGTGTGTGTGTGTGTGTGTATGTGTGTGTGTGTGTGTGTGTGTGTATGTGTGTGTGTATGTTGGTATTCAGGCAGGTCGGAAGAGGCTGTCAGATCCGTTGCAACTGGAATTGCAGGTAGTTTTGTGCCATTTAACATGGGTATTGGCAATCAAACTTGCGTTTTCTGTTGTGTGCTTTTAACCACTGAACCACCTGTCTAGACCCTGTCTTTCATTTATTTTAATCCAGGTGATTATGGTTATGCTGATTTCTTCTTACCATCACTAAAACCTCTATGCTTATATAATAATATTGGATAATACAGAGGCATTTATCTTTGTTCAAATTTATATTCACACATGTAGACACTCCTGCATACATAAAATTAAATATTATTTAACACTGATAAATAGTTATCAAACCATGAAAAATGCACAATATAAGCTTAAATGTGTGTTCATGCGTGAATCAAGCTGAAAGGCTTCAGCTTGACTCTGACTTAGGATATGATGAAAAAGACAAATATAAAGACAATAGAAATGTGAGTGATGGGCAAAAATTATACAGAAGAAATTCACAAATGGAGCAGACAATTCTTAGTGAAGTAAAATGACTTATTACTCGGTATAGTATTACAATTGTGGATGTATGCTGGACCAGAAGGCCTTTCAACTTGAGGAGCCAGTCCAGAGCAAGAGTAAGGTTGAGACATTTCTAAACCCAGAAAATCTCATCCTGAAACCAGGAAGTACTGCTTCTTCCCTGCTCTGGCTCTCCATGTCCTTGTGACTCCTGATCTCTGTCACTCTTGAGGTAGGTATGAAGCCAAGTGGCCAGATTACAAGTCAAACTTGCTCTCTTTTTGTAAGGACATCTCCAGAATGCACCTGGAATCTATCTGCATGCAAATGAAGCATTCCCCAACACCTAGGCCTCGGTCAATGATGTACAGTAACTCCCAAAACCCCTGCCCACTCCTCAAGGTTTATATAGCCCTTGTTCTCCCAAATAAAGAAAGCTATTTCACTGAAAACCGTCCTTGAAGAAGGCTGTTTCTCCCACACTCATGCCAAATGAGATCTTATCTAAACCGCCCTCCCAGGTGAAGCTTAACTCCCTACTGTGCAGCCTGATGCACAACATGCTTGAAAACCCAAAAGGAGAAGCAAACCAGAGGTACAGACATAAATCATTCTAATTTGTTTTAAGTGTTGAAAATACACAACACTTAGAAGGGACCCAGGTTAACCTATGGACTCTGATGAGGAAATATATAAGAACAGCAAGGCTCAAATCTCATCCAGAAAAGTAATCATTCAGGGGGTTCTCTATTCCTTTGGACAATCGTGTTCAGGGCCCTTTGTTCTTCCCACTCTCATTTGATATGAACCTAAGTCTGCTCCAAAATAAATAAGACATAATTTTTTGTTTAATTAAATGTACTCTTTGGCAATCTCTTATACGTACATAATATTTTCTAAATATACTGATCACCCTTCTCTTACACCCTTTGCAGCCTCCCCTAGCAGCTCTATCCACCTCCCAACGTCTAAGTTCTTTTGGCTGTTTCCTTTGTGACTCACAGAGATTATTTAACAGGATCACCATCCTGACCATGGCAAGGGTGAGAAAGAGATCCACCAGAGCTCGTGGGGATTCCCTGAGAGTTAAAGGTACTGAGGACAGAGACTCTCTCCATAACCATCCGCAGCTAGTAGCTTCTGGGAAAGGAGAAGGACCCTATGATTCTCTCCCCACCCCTGAAACAAGGTGGAAAGGTCCAGTCAGTCCCCTGCAGGCTCAGCAAAGACAACTTTAACTTCTATGTATGAGAGAGTATAAGCTATGTCATGCCAAGATTATCTTTTACAACCCTGTTCGCTGACATCATGCTAGACCATTCTTTCCATTTCCTCTTTCACAATGTTCCCTGAGTCTTAGAGAGGGTGATATAGGTGTTGTGCAGTCAACACACATTTATTCTTAGAACTTTGAGCAGCTACCATTCACTGCATTAATAACAAAGTTACTCTGAGCAGTACTGAAAGAAGTCCTGGTCTGTGGGCATCAACATAAACATCTGACACGCGGTATGGTCCCATGCCCTTTTCACAAAACAAAAGGAGTAGGGTCACCCTGTGTTTCTAGCCAATTTTGGTATAAACCCAAAAATTCTCCAAAAAATAACTTTCGTATTTTTCTAAGTCTGAAAATGTGTCTGACGCAGAGTAGTAACAGCTATTATCATTATCCTAGTTCATATAAAAAGTCTCCTGAAAACATAGCATTAAAGAAAGGGTATATTTCATTCTTTATTTTTCATCCGTGTGTGTTTTCGTGTATGTGTACGCATGCTTGTGTGCATGTGCATGTGGATTTGTGTGTGTGTGTATGTGTGTTTGTACATGTTAATGTGTGAAGTCAGAAATCAGTGCTTGGGAGTCAGCTTTTTCCTTCCACTTACATGGTCAGTCTTAGTGTCAAGCGCCTTTACAGTCAGAGCTACCTCACATGACCCTGATGATAATTTTAGGAAGAAGGTGAAGAATGGGTAGGCAAAATTAATGTGTGGTGTGATTAACATCTTTGCATTTAGTACACACCTTAGCTGGGGTTAATTCTATACTGGTGACAGTGCAAGTGCCTATTGGCTGAGAAACTTTATTTCAACTGCATGGGCAGCACCATTTCCTCTCAGAAACGGCTTTCCACTTAGAGACAGTAATCAGCTTAGCTTGGTTGCCTCTGACATTGCTGTCTCCATTGCTTTAGGAGAGAGTCTTGCATGCGTAATCTGAATGCCTTGGAGCCCTCTGACCACCTTGCCCTCAGGTTCTGCCTTCGGTTTTTGGAGTATATCTTCCAAATGTTAACTGCCTGGTGAAATGTCAGCTGCTGAGTACCTATAGATAATTGGTCCATTGGGTTGGTTCATTCTAACAGAATAAAGAGAACAAGGAAGGGAAAATCTTCTCACTGAATTAGATGGACAAAATGGAAGTATCATGCGGAGGCGATCTTTTTTAGTACATCCTACATAATTTGGAGGGAAGATAGTATTTTTTTTGAAAGATAGTAATGGTAACGTACTGTAATGAATGACTGTTTAAAAATTCCTTAATTTCAAAGTTGTCCTGGAAATAGAACATATCTTCAAAAATTTAAGTGAGCATCATAATTTTTCTATTAAATTTCCAAATGCATCTTTAGTATATTCTTTTTTGTTTGTTTGTTTTTCAAGGCAGGGTTTCTCTGTGTAGCCCTGGCTGTCCTGGAACTCACTCTGTAGACCAGGCTGGCTTCCAACTCAGAAATCCACCTGCTGCTGCCTCCCAAGTGCTGGGATTAAAGGCATGAGTCACCACTGCCCAGAATCTTTAGTATATTCTTTAAGAAAAGCCATTTTATTAATTTGGAAACTGAATCATTGAGGTCCAATAACTTATCTGAAGCCACATATATTTTGTTGTCCTAGACAGCCCTAGCTGGTTTAATACTTACTATGTAGCCCAGTCTGCCTTCAAGCTTGCAGCAATCTCCTTATGTCTGCTTTCTGGGTGCTGGAATCCAAATATATGCTGCCATGCAGTGCTAATAACTATATGGTGGTATTAGGTTATCATCTTTAACTCTTTTTAATCCCCAAACAAACCTCTTTTTTTAATGTTGTATTTTTCTTTAAATATATATATATTTTATATATAAATATATAAATATATATAAATATATAAATTATATAAATTATATAAATATATATTATTTATAATATATATATTATATATAATATAT
>NW_022196903.1:96753451-96762418 GCF_008632895.1 Mastomys coucha
GTGTGTGTGTGTGTGTGTGTGTTTCTAAGCTTGGGTATTTACATGTGATGGCATGTGTCCATAGAAGCCAGGAGAGAGCATCAGAGTCTCTAAAGAAGAAGCTGGGAGCTAAAAGAATTGAGTATGAGGGAGTAAAATCAAATCTGTAAGAGGCTGAGCTCTTAGCTGCTGAGCTCTTCCCACTTCCAGTAACTCTTTCGTTGGGTTTCATTAAACAAGGAGAATATTGGAGGTCCCTGTGGGAAGAATCAGGGCTTTAAGGGCTCAGTTCCAAATTTCCTGAATTAGGAATAAGAAGAGCCTTGTGAAGGAATGTGTATATATATATATATAATATATATATATTATATATTGTATATTATATATTATATATTATATATATACATATTATATATATATATATATATATATATTAACAAAGACCAAATCTTCCTAACAAAATTGTCTTTGAAGAACAACTAGAAATGTCAAAAGCACCAGTTCAGTACTTTAATGATTCCCATGTGCCTCAGTCAATGTTCTATTGCTGTGAAAATATGTCATGACTATAGCAACTCTTATTTTTAAAATGTATTTCGTGAGACCTTGCTTACACTTTCAGAGATTAAGTCCATCATCATGGTGGGAAGTATGGCGACAAGTAGGCAAACATGGTACTGGAGCGTAGCTGAACGTTCCATATCTGAAAGGCAGGAGAGAGAGAGAGATAGATAGATAGATAGAGAGAGAGAGAGAGAGAGAGAGAAAGAGAGAGAGAGAGAGAGAGAGAGAGAGAGACTCTGATCCTGGCTTGGGCCCTTGAAATTTTAAAGATTCCACCCATGACACCTACAAGGCTACAACTAATCCGAGAAGGCCATATCACCTAATCCCTGTTAAGTAGCCTCACTTAGTAATGACTAAGCATTCAAATATATGAGTCTACGGGGGGCAATTCCTATTCAAAAACTACACCATGTAAGATCTCTGCTTGCCATAATATTAATTTGTTTTTTTTTCCCTTATATCTGAGTTCCAGGAGAGAGTTTTGAAATGTTGCAATAATGTCACAGTATGGATAATTACTAAATGTGCTATTTTTACAACTGTTTTGAACAGAAATAATTAGGTAGAGCATACCACATGTTTTGTTTGTCTTTGATTGCACTCTTTAGGCCTCATAAAAATAAATGAAATGTGCTATTAAAATAACACAGAATAGATCACAAGTTTACACAAATAAAGTTTGGAAGAATGCTGTTGAACAATACCTGTGACACAAGAAATAGTCACTATGTTGACTAGAATGCACCTTAAACCGGAATGCTTTTCATTTTAGTAAATCTCCTGATTTTTTCAGGGAGGTCTTAAACTTACATTCTTTCTAACTTGCCCCCACCTCCCTGCTATATGCTGGAATATATTTGAATGTACCAATCTAAGCTCCTTGGTGTCATTTGCAAGGTCATTTTGTGTTACGCACTTCAGAAAGAGATGGAATTACAACTATGTCAGCTTTTGATTGACTTGGATTAGGGTATATGAGAGAAGAGGAGTTGTATGACTTTTTTCTTGCACACCTCATCTCCTTTTAGTGCCTTACCACTTCTTCTATGACAGAAACTCTAGACTAGCCTTTAAAGGATTAGATTCCATGGGGAGCAGAGATGGAATCTTATACAGGATGGGTCCAGAAACATCTATTCCCTTGTTCCCACCTAACAACAAGCTAATGAAGGAAATAAGGCCAAAGGTGCTAGATTTTGTAGAAAAAAATCATTTAGAGGAAGCCAACCTACAGAGTCATGAACTAAATTGTTATTTCAAGGTGGTAAGTTTTGTTGGAGATAATTATTATTTAGTAAGATAGGAGCATCTAAGTTTGAAACCTGTTGAGATACTTGCTACCTTTATGAATGTGAGCAGGTTAACTGCCTTCCGTTGAGAAATTTCTGATCTGTATGATGGAGTTACTAAGAATGCCATTTCTACTGTGCTTAGACTCCCAGTTGTCCTTGGAATACATTACCAGGGCTCTTTAAAGTTACAAGTGGACATTTGTTTAGATTTGTCCAGTTTAATATAGTAAAAGTCTTTGTGTTTGTTTTTGTTTTTTTTTAAGCTTATGAAATCTAAAGTATTTCCCTCCCTCCAAAAGTTGCAGTGTTCCAGAAGGGAAGATCGATCATCCATCTCATAGCAAGGAGAACATGCCTCTGGAGCCCCCTCCTGGCAGACAACTACTGCAAATCCTTATATTATTGCCACAGATTATGCTGATGTATTCAGGGATGTGTATATATATATATATATGTATATATATATATATATACATATATATATATATATACACACACACACATATGTGGATACGTACAATAAGAGGAAGCTAAGAGTTTTAAAAGAGAAAGGTGATTTAAGGGGTGATTTGGAAGAAGGATAAGGTAGGCAGAAATGATGTAATCATATTACAATATCAAAAAATAACTACTTAAAAAATACTAACACCCAATTTATGAGGTTATTTGGATATGTATAGGCATGTATATATGTATATATATTATATCACATATAAGTACAAATAATGAAACAAAATATTCAATATGAAGAAATACCAATATTGCCTGAGATAACAACACAAATGCTTCTTGGAGAGATGGAATCTAAAGGTTGCTTTAAAAAATAATTATCTTCTTAATTGATATTCATGCACCATTTTAATATCATCCTGCAATAAATCAGGGCTTAAAACTTTGTTTATCTGCTCACTGTACCAGGAAAATGCAGTATAATTGGAGCTTAATCTTGTTTGATTCATCTTCAACTCCATAAACTTAATATAATATTGGTTCTCCCATTTTTCAACTACAAGATAACTTAAAATTATCTTAGGGAGCTGAGGATTATGATTAATATAATATATATTTATAATATTTCTTTGTGTTTGTTTTAGATTAATTTTTAATTTTTCACTGTCACTAAGTCACAAGCACATTAGAAAGTTCTGAATATGAAGGTAAATGCCTGTTGCAATTATATAAAGTTTGAGAAGAAAAGGCTGTGCCTTTCATGGCTTCTAAAACATTTTATTTTCTTTCTTTTATCTCTTCTTCAGTTCTGTGTTTAATTCAGATACAGGGCAGAGCAGAAGGATACTTTCTCTAGTAATAATGGCTTTTTCTCTCTCCTGTAAAGGTCTTTCCATTATGTGACAATTTGTCTACAATGTGACTGACTATGCCTAACCCAAATTGCATATTTGTCTTTATTGAACTTTTTATCCATTAAGTGCTTCTCTTCATAACAACAACAAAGAAGAGCAACAAGCAAAGAAGAAAGGAAGAAAAAAATTATTTTGCAGTACCTGACTATGATGTAGCTACATAGCTATGGTTTAGTGGGTCAGGATTGTAGGGAGGCTTGTGGTTGGGAGGTCAGGGAAACAGAGAAAATCCTAGGATTCTGTGATACTGAAAAGGCAGATTTATTAAACTATTGCTCTTAGCTAAGGGGAATCTTTGCCTGTAAGAAGATTTTGGCAAAGTGTGGGGACATACTGACTGGCACTATTGATTTAGAAGTAATGCTATTTAGGATCCAGTGGATACAAGCCATACTGTTGTAAAATGTTTTCCAATGCTCTGGAAAGTATTATATAACAGATGATTGTCTGGACCAAAATGTCAATAAACTCTTGGATTGAGAACTGTGAGTTGCAGCTCAGAACCTGATCTTCAGTTTGTTTTAATAGCAGCTGTCAGAGATGTAAGCTGACTCTTGAATTTAACTTTAACTACATGGACCACAGAGAAGTGTGAATGGCCAGGTGTTCACTATGTTGAACAAATCACTAATTAAGTCATCTTATCTTTCCAAATGTACTAAGTCTTGTCATTCTATGAATCACTATAGTCATTAGAGCATATAACAAGAAAACCAACAGCACATGAATAGAGGTTTCTGAATGTTTTTTTTATTTATGGTGTTTTTATCTGACAGTCGGTTACATGTACCTACATAATGATATGGTCAGCACTTGAAGATGAAAGATAGACAAGCCATAGCCCAAAGATCGTATCTTCTAGAACTAACAGTCTTAATCTTACAGCAAATCCCATTGGATAAACAGACTTGTCTTCATGGAGCTGGATAACTCAGGTAGATCTGGTAGGTTCATTCACATACCCAGTTTGTCCTGGAATGGAATGCCTAGAGCACTTTTATATCAGCTGCATTCGCAGATAAATTAAACTACTAAAATGTCCTCCATCCCACTTTTCTGTTTCTGAAGTTAAGAGTGTTAGCATCCAAACAGATTGATCTTCCTCTACTTTGCTACCATGGGTGAAAGGTGTATTATGATTCATGGTAATTCTTGTATTCAAGAAACATTTATTATTAACTTTTTATGGTTATCTCAGCACTACCTCAGGAGTATATCCCCCAAAATGGAAGACATGCTCATTACCATTGTAAATCATATTCCTTGGCCTTAGTTTAAGCATGGAATCTAGGAAGGAGCAAGGCAGGGTAGGCTACTCAGTGCAGATGTTGACTGAGAATCAGTTCTGCATGTGGAGAAGTGGCCTAGTAAAGACATGGAATGATATTTCAGGCATAGGGACTGGAATTGCAAAGAACGAGTATGTGGAAAAATATGATGTCCATGGAAAAACTATCATGTACTGATAACTTCTAAATCTCAAAGATATAATCAAAGAAAGAAAAACACTAAATTGAATAGGAAGATAAACTCTATATATTAACAGACAGAGAAGTAGATAGATGGATGGGAGCTATGTGTGTGCATGTGTGTGTGTGTGTGTGTGTGTGTGTGTGTGTGTCTGTGTTCAAGATAATTAGCTAGATGATAGATATATGGATGATAGAAAGATATACAGATACTTAATGAGAATGTTTCTATAATAATGGTGAGAGGTAGGGATATAAGAACGGCACTCAGATTGTTAGTATGATTATTATTAAATTAAATTATTCATTCTGGATTAAAATAGAATTAATTGGAAGGGAAACATATGTAATTTCTACATGTGCATAGGAAGTAGACTGCATAGTTTACTTTGGTTGTGTACATTTGTGGGATTGGATACAGATGGATTCGTATACTTCCTCTCTTTAGTTCATTTTTATAGTTCTCATTTCAAAGCTGAAAGGAAAATATGTTAAGGTAACTAACATTTGGAAGAATCATAAATATATTTATTTTTAAAGAACTTATGGATGAGCTGGTTACAGAACACAGGGTCATATTAAAAAATAGATGTGTGCTTGTGCTGTTTCCAAATCTCACCCAGATATGCAGGTAAGTAAGTAGATATATGTACACATATGCATACATAGACTTAAGACAAATTTAAAACCAGTTTTTGGTTTGGAAGCCATAATGTATAGTTAGTAATATGGAATCATAAGTCATCAAATAGATCCTTTCAAAAGTAGAAATAGTAATGACCACTGTGTATTTAAATTAGTAAATCTAAATCCTGGATATTAATTTTCTGTACTTGAGTGTCTGACCTAGGAAATATATATTTCAGCAATGAGAAATTTTCACCTGGAGCTTGAGCAATATATTCAATTCCAGTTAGACATAAGTCGTATGGGAAATCAGGCATGTCAGAAAATTTTACTGTAAGTAACAGAAATAAAACCAGTCACAGTTTTAAAAATATATGAAACATTAATACACACAGAAAACTTTTAGGAAACAGTGAGTATAATGAAAATACCAACATACAGTAGTCAATCACACAATGTCTATGATAATTCAGTGTTTTAAGGATGGATACATTTTTAGCAATTTAAAGGGTCAAGTTGAGCCTTGTTGGATCAGTACTGTTTTGATATTTAGTAAATTACAATCTATTTTATCATTTTAAATAATCTACACTGTCATGGACTGAGTTCGCTGCAGGGACCTCTTGTTCCGCGGGATGAGAGTTCTGGTCAGGTGGGCAAAAAATTCGGCAAGTGACAGACAGAGTTGACACAAGGAAGTGCTGGGTCTGAATGTATTTCTTTAAAATGGCATGAGGTTTTTACAGTTATTACAAGAGAGAAATGAAAAATCTGGCAGCTCAGCAGTTGAAGTACATCTGAGGCCATCTAAAACACACAGGGTCTAAAGCCATCTTCTCTGGACTGGTGCAGCACCCCTGAGCTCCCTGAGCACGCTCCGGCCCATGTAGCCCAGCCAGAGTCCCGGGGGGCTGCAGGTGCACCAGCCAGGAGGGTAGAGGCTTGAATCTCAAATCTAGAATGCTGACTACTGCACCCTGTCTCTCACACACACTCGACTCAAGGTCCCACCCATCCTTAGTAAAACACCCACTATGCTAATCTTCTGGGCTAGTAGAGACAGGTCTCTTTCTTGCTAATTCCTAGGAGTGGTTCAGCTGCAGTACATGACTGAGAATGAGAATTCTATTTGACCTTGCCCTGGGATAAGTCTCCCATTCTGTGAAATTCAATGCCCTACCAACAATGCCGTAGGCAATTAGTCTGGATGGATAGCATTCTTTACAAAATTCCAAGCCAGGGTTAGGCTAAGATGTTAGAACATTGGTAAAGGTCAGAGAGCAATGTCCAATTTTGTCTATTAATAAATCATATCTTGGTGGGTACCTAGCATGTGAGATTGCAAGGACATATCTGGGCTACCTCTGAGTTAGGAGATGCCATGACTGACTGAATACGCAGGAGGCACAAACTCCTCTTGAAGTCATAACACCTCTTGTCCATGATCAGGCTTTTAACCCTGATACTGTAGACGTTACTGGAGTAGACGAGTGGGCATGGCACTACACAATATAAAAAAGCAACAATTAAGGCCCAAACACTGAGGATTTGGTACAATTGTAGCTAAGACTAATTTAATTCAACCCAAAATTGACAAGGCTTTATACACATACACACACTACACACACACACACACACACACACACACACACACACACACACAAACACTGTGTGTGCCTGTGAATAAAGTTGATTAAGATGTTTTATAGACACAAGATAAGGAAAAAGTTGAAAAGATGAAAAAAGACTGAGACTCCTTTAATTTATTTCTACATTTCTGCTTTTTCAAAGGAGTCCTGAGAATAATTGAGAGGTCTGAAGAAAATATAAAGAACTAAGTTGTTAAAGGATACTTTTCCTCTCCTGCTCTTCCCAATATCTTATATGAACTGCATTTAATTTTTCCTGGTGTTCTAAAATACTTAAGATATATTTTGCCATTATTAGTATCTATATACATTTGATATATTATCATCTATATTATAACAATTATCATAATGTGATAATTGTATATATAAAATTTTATGTATGTAAATATATACAATTATCATATATATAAACATTATATATAAATATATGTTATATGTGATCATTATATGTAACTATATAATTGTTTGAGTGTATTCTATATGTATATGTGTATATACACACACATTCACACATTCAAATAATTTTGGTAAGAGCCAAAAGTATGCTACTGATTTTAATTATTAAATCCTAATATATCCAAATGTATTTTGGCTAGTATCAGATGATACTTAAGTAGTTACTAAACCAATTGAGAATGTAGTAGTGAACTCTGATTCATATATATATATGTATATATATATATATATATATATATATATATATATAATGTTGGATTCATATATATTCTCATTTTTATATGAAACAAATATAGAAAAGATGAATGTAACCATCCAAATTTACACAGGTTCTGTCCAAAGTTTTTAGAACATCATTAAATGGTGTCCCTTGTTGAGAGTCAAACATTAATTGCATGAGGTTGTGGTGGACATTCTAGACTAAAACTATAATATGTAGGAAGACAGTGTTAGCACACTGACTGATGAATCCTTTACATTATTAAAATGCTTCTTGGTACCACATTCTCTACCACCCTCTATTGCCCTTAGTGCTTACTGATTGTTCCAACTGTTCTGCTATATGTTTTTTGTATAGCTAAGTACCACCAAGAAAATAAATATTTTAAGTTTATAATGAATATTTGTTCTCAATTAAACTGAGATTTGGTTAGTGAATAGTTTTGATGATTAATATACAAAAATAATATTGTCTATCTCATATTGCTATACACTTTTATGTATCTTTCTCCTTTGGCACTTGATTTCATATGTACCAGAGTAGAAAAATGTCCAAGAATTTCTAGTACATGAAAAAATATTATGAGCAAATATAAGCCAAGTATGAGCTTGAGTTTGTCAATCTGTGTTAGAGTATAGGTATTTACTAGAAGAAGAATCAACATGATGCAAGTCTTGACTTAGCAATCAAGCCACAAAATGTGCTGAAGTTTTCAGTAGATGGACCTATCAAGTATGGTCAGATGGTTAATAATAAACTTTTTTTTAAAGACCACTGTAGTATGCCCTACAGGGGGATTACAAAGTCCTAGAGCTGGTTGTGTTGTTGAAGCTAGACTCCAGTCATTTGGAAGCCAGTGTCAGTAAAATTAAATAATTTAATGAGTACAGCATTTATAGATTTGAATAATTCTGGTATAAATTAGAAAGAAAAAAGATTATACTGAATAAAGCCCCTGGAATGTATTATTCTAAGTTAGATGTCAAGTAAGCTTTAGAGTTCATATATTATACGTATATACCAACGTACCTGAAAACATTTAAAGAGACCAACAGAGTGGGAACTATGAGCAGTACCATGTTTTTTTGTTGTTGTTTTTGTTTTGTTTTCATAATTGTTATTATTATTATAATTATTTAGTTCTGTTTATTTTTGTGCATTGGTGTCTTGCCTGAATGTATGTCTAGGTAACTTCCTAGGATTGGAGTTACAGAAAGTTTTCAAGTGCCATGTTGAAGCTGGAGAGTCAACATAGGTCCTCTGGACCCAGCAGCCAGTGCTCTTAACCACTGAGCAATCTCTCTGATGCTGCTTCTCCTTCTCCTCCTCCTCCTCCTCCTCCTC
>NW_022196903.1:96762550-96790133 GCF_008632895.1 Mastomys coucha
TCTTCTTCTTCTTCTTCTTCTTTTACAAATGACAAAAATGTAAGTCTTGCCAGATGATGTATTTTGGAAAAGACAGAAAGAAAAGTAGAACCCACCTGTGTCAAGGATGCAAAGACCAGTAATTTTACAAGGGTAAGATTGCCATGAGTGCAAGCATATTTAGAATAGGTGAAGGATGAACATAGAGTTAAATATATCCTTGAGCATTTGAAGTTACTTCACATGGCCAGTTTCTCCTGGAGGGTAAAATCCTTTTGGAGCACTGGTTAGATTTTCCCAGAAGTACCATAAGCCTTTCAAGTCACTGAGCCAAGTCTTTCTTCATTGTGTTAGTCATGGACCAAAAGAAGGCTATTAACCTAGAAGGTTAATCTGTTTTAAGAGTCCTTTCCCAGCTGCATTATATAAGGCATATATTGATGAAAGAAAGGCTTATTGTTCATTACTAAAGAGGACAGGCAAATTAAGGGAATGAGAGTTCACTGTAGGTTGAAATAATCAGGAGAGAGTCACTTGGTGGTGTCAGATTGGAACTGGACTTTGAAATAGAAATAGGAAATAAAAACTCTCTCTAGGACATAGGATAGTGAACCATCAACTATATTTGTCTTTAGTGAGTAGTGGCAAGGTGATCATATGAAAGTACAGGAACAAAGTTATTTTTTTATTATATCTGCCAGTATTGTTACAATTTGTTATCAGCTAAAAATGTTGATTGCGGTATAATTCTTTTCAGTTGACTTCTCCATTTATGAAATTTTAAAGCCCACTGGCATCTCTAGGAGTCTCTGCTATATTCTTCAACATAAACCAAAGCAATTTTATAACTTAATAGCCCTTATTTTCCAATATAGTAGCCATATTGAAACATTCCTGTTTAGGAAATAGCCTGTGCTTTCCAATATAGAAGCCCTATTCAAACTTTTCTGCAAGTTTGTTCAAAAATCAAACAAACAATAACATTCAAGAAGCAGAGGGATGGTCTGAGTGCTAGAACTCTAGTTTGTTAAGGATTAATTGAGTTGTTATTAACTTGATAAATATTTACTAGCAATGCACTATGTGTAGTCTCTAAACTTGACTTTGAGGGTGTCTTAGTCAGGGTTCTCTAGAGTCACAAAAGTTATGGAATATCTCTATATTGAAGGAATTTGTTATGATGACTTATAGTCTGTAGTCCAACTAACCCAACAATGGTCAGCTGTGAATGAGAAATCCAAGAAAGAACTAATATATCATGTCCAAATGAAACAATTACAAGGTTATAAATACACCTAACATTATATAGCTATTTCTCATATAATCATAAACACATTTACAAATTTACAGTAAGTCCATGTCCCTTGGGAACACTCTTTTAGTATCTCAACTTAAATTTTTAGTTTCTTAACTTTAAATTTGTTAAAGAAATTGGAAGCACAACAAATATCTGTACAAATATGTTCTAAACAAAATAAAACAAAAGCATTCATATTACTTTATAATCCTTGTTTCTGCAACTGGTCACATGACCTTAGATGGTATTTAGAACTGCCTTCCTCTACCACCAATTCTGCATTTTCATCACCCTCTGCAAGCAGCTAATCAGGTCTTGGCTCTTTTTCTGGAGAAGTGACCCATACCTTCATTCCTGATGTGTCTGCGCCCATTGTCATTCTGCTTGGATTAGGCTGTTGTAATTTCCCATTGACTTTAATCACAGGACATGGAAGTACTAAAAGACGCCCTAAGGGATCTCCTACACTCCAGACATAATTCTTCTTACCTCCATTGTGGAAAGGTGATCCAGTTTTCACATGGTAATCTGGATCTATCACCTCTCCTAACACTATTATTCTTTCCTTAGCCAGTTGGTTTAAGGACATTAAAAGATCAATGTCTGAAAAACCAACCAAGAATAGGGTATATGTTTCTTCCCTGTATTCCTAGAATATGATCAGAACTTTAAAGTAGTTATGGAAAGTTTGAGACACTGAAGGAAGAGGTAGAGGCAGAGGCCAAGGCAGAGGCACAGGCATAGTCAGGCAGAGGGGTTGAGAGGGGATCAAGGAACATCGAACATACTGAAAGATGGATATATATTTTCATTGTTTTTTTTTTTTTTTAGCATTATAAAACCTACCATTAGCCACACATAAATAGTGTAAATTGATAAGACCATGCTATTTAGTAAGAAGCCTTTAAATTTTAAGTAGAATTGAGAGAGGTAAATGTTATAGTTTACATTTTCATGAACCATCCCTGAGTCCTGGAATTTCCACCAGAACATATGGTTCAACAGAACAGAATACACTACAGATGCATACATTATTAAAGGGAATAGACACTTGAACATCAGCCACTTTCTTTCATTAAGACACTTTTTTTACTATGTTCCCCTCTTCACCATTCAGTCTTCCTATAAAAGATAATCCATCCTCCAGTCCTATTAAATTACTTTGATCATCAATGAGGAAATAGCCTACTCTGGAGTTGAAAAAACACATTTATATTGATAGTACTAAAACTGCACTGTGGAGTTAGGGTATGATATTCTGCTCTTAACCTCCTATGCTTTGCAGTAGAGAGTCAGAAAGGCATAGTGTGCTACAAAGCCACCCCATAGTGTTTCCATGGTGGCTCAGGCAAGGAAATCAGGGCTCCTGATAAAAGCAAAAAGGTGACACTGGGGCTTGTTCAAAGGAAAAGCAAATTGTCTTACAGCAGTTGCTCACAAGACATCCTTTGGAAGAACAAAGAAATTTTCAGATGCACAGTCATTGGGATTAAATTAACATTGCACTGCGGGGTCTCTTATGAAATATACTAAGAGTCTTCCTTGTTAAAAAAAAAAAAACATAGTTGGCTTTATATAATATCCAGAATTCACAGAAACCCAAGGAACAGAAGAAAATGAACTTTACCCTGTTTATATCAAAATCATATGATGTTCTTCTATGAAATGCTCAGGATCTGAGTTATACTCTTAAAAGAATTTCACGCTTGGAAGGTACATGTATCTTCATAAATCTTTGCCTTTCCTTAAAACCATTCAACAGCTTCATACAAACAGTCATACATGATTTAAATATTACAAAGCTACTATGGACAACATCTCTACATAGAACCCTAGTAAACTAGTTAGTAAATGAGAAGACTGCCTCTGCAATCTGTGAACATATTGCCCTATAAATAAGCATAATGTAGCATTGAGTTTGAACATCATATTTTTCAAATATATATATTAGTCAACATTTGAGATTGGTTTATGCTTCATCTCTTGCTTTCTTCTTTTTGAATAATTTTTTATCTCCTATCCCCTTTCCTGTATTAGTCATAAAAACAAGTGGAACAATGCTGAAAATTTAATATATATTCATCCCAATTTAATCTGCTGCTGTTGTGTGTTTTGACCCTCCAAAATTCATTCTAAGGATTAATCCCTAATACAATAATATAAAAAAACCTGAGGTCTCTAGGAGATAATTAGGTCATGAGGGCTTCTCCCTCCTCTCACTCCTCTCTCCTTTCCCTCTTCTCCCTCCTCCCTCTGCTAAAAGCAAACAGGTGCTCACCAAAGGCCCATGCATTGAATGTGGAACCCCCAGCCTCAATATCTCTGAGAAGTAAATTTCTGATATCAAAAGGATATACTGCATAGCCCAACAAATGAGTTTTATGCAGGCATTCTGACACACAAATATGCTTGCATATATTAATATTGATGTTTATGCATTTTATGTGTCCTTTGTGAATGTTTATCAGTCACTATCATAAGAAAAATGTTCTAAGTTATCCACATTTTCTGCAATTTTATTTAAAGGGTGGGAAGTGTTTTTCCTTCTAACTTTTATTTTGTGGAAAGATCTAAACTCTTTTTCACATGACAGTCTGCATGGCCCAAGAAAATTTAGGAATTTACTTCATTTATACTGATATGAGAAACTAGATACTCTTATAAATTCCTTTTGACATAGCAAACCAAAGATACTAGATAAGCTTTTCTGAAGAAAAAAAGAGAGAGAAATTGTTTTCATGCATAAAGAAGCTGACAATAATGTAAGAATCAGGCTTCTGAGAAAGACTAGGAAAGAGGAATGGAGCAGTGAAGAGACAGCCATCTATTTGTGGGAGCCTGGATTTATTGAGCCACTGTCACAGAAGGAGGATAAGTGTTGTGGCTTCCACATGGTAAAGGCTAATGTTCCCCAAAAGGTGGCATGCTCAGAGAGAAGTAAGAAAAGTTTATGTTGGGAAGATGTGCCCACCTTCAAGGTTTCATGTTTGATAAATTCTAAAAAAAAAAAAAAGGTACAATGAAGTAGATACATTTTCGGAAATGAAGGCTGTGTAACGCAAACAAAAGTTTAGTTTCAGCATTTGTAGATTTACACTCCTAAACATGCTGGCAAGATGGCACAGCAGATCAAGGTTTCTGTTACCTAAGACTGATGACTGATTGAACCCACATAATTGTGGAAGGAGAGGAACAAATGTGGTGTAGTGGGGGAGTCTGAGTCCACAGAGTGATACCAAACAAAGTTAAATTAGTTTTCAAAAAAAAAACTTCTACAAACCTGACATAAAGACAAACTGGTTATTTATTTATTTATTTATTTATTTATTTATTTATTTATTTTTATTAGCTATTTCCTTTATTTACATCTCATATGATATCTCCTTTCCCAGTTTCCCCTCAGGGGGAAAAAAAAGAAAAGAAAAGAAAAGAAAAAAACAAAAACAAAAACAAAAACAGAAATTAAAAAAAGAAAAAACCTGTTCCCTCACCCCTCCCCCTGTTCATCAACCCACCCTCTCCCACTTCCTGGTCCTGGCATTCCCCTACACTGGGGCTTAGAACCTTTACAGGGCCAAGGGACTCTCCTCCCATTGATGACCAACTTGGCCATCCTCTGCTACATGTGCAGCTGAGGCCATGATTCCCACCATGTGCAGTCTTTGGTTGGTGGTTTAGTCCCTGGGAGCTCTGAGGGTACCAGTTAGTTCATATTGTTGTTTGTCCTAAGGAGCTGCAAACCCTTCAGCTCCTTTTTATAGGCAAGTGATTTGAATCAAGTCAAGAAAAACTCCAAGAGAAGTTTTATAAATTTCTGACAAATATAAGCTCCACCAAAATTCAGAGATAAGTAGGTAAATAAATAACAAGCCTGGCGTAGTTAGATTTGCCTGTCAACTCCACACAGCTACAAGTTGCTTGAGAAAGGTGTGTCAGTTGAGGGGTTACCCACATCAGATTGATCTGAGGTCATACCTTTAAAGGATTGTATTGATTGTTATTTGATGTAGGAAAGTCTAGCCCATTGTGGGTGGCACCATTCCCTGGGCAGATAGTCCTAGGCTATGGAAAAATGATAACTACGTATGACTCAGTGAGCAAGCCATGAAGACTGTTTCTTCCTCTATGGTTTCTTCTTTAGTATCCTATGTAAGCTCCTTCACTGACTTTCCTCAATGATAGACTGTGATCTATAAGATGAGATAAACACGTTCTCCCTTAAATTGCTTTTGGTAAGAGCATTTTTATCACAGCAAGAGAAGAGAAATGACAACACAGGCCATAAAACACTCTGAGAATAAAAAAAAAATTGTACTAGCACTACAAAAAGTATAGCTAGTAGAATATTCACTATGTAATAAATGTAATAAATCCTCTTAAAAATAGCAAACAGAGTAGGTAAGAAATAAATGGTATTATAAATGGCAGGAATGTTTGCCTGAGAAAAAAAGAATATGCATGCCTGTGTTAATGTAGTAATATAGAGACATAGGATGGGGTTTAAATAGTAATTGAGAATGGAAATATATGGCTACTGGGGATGAGGAGGTGGGGGTAACCTCTATAAAATCCCAGAGAACTGGAATGTCAGAGGCTCTCAGGACTCAGTGGGGGTTACCTTATCCAAAATGTCCAACAGTTGGGAGATGGAACCTGTAGAGACAACCTCCACTAGTCTGCAAAAGCCCCTAGTGGAGGGATGGGGACACCAACCCACCTTCAAAAATTTTGACCCAGAATTGTTCCTGTCTAAAAGAAATGTAGGCACAAAAATGAAGCAGAGACTGAAGGTTGATAAGAGACCAGCTCATCCTGGAATCCTTCCCATGGACAGATACCAAATACTGACAGTTACAGTGCTATGTTGTGCTTGCAGACAGGAACCTAGCATGGCTGTCCTCTGCAAGGCTCTACCAGCAGCTGACTGAGACAGATGAAGATACTTACAGCCAACCACTGGACTGAGGATTGGGACCTCTATGGAAAAGTAAGGGGAAGGATTGAAGGATCTGAAGGGAATGATAATCCCATAGGAAGACCAACAGTGTCAACTAACCTGGATGCCTGGGAGCTCCCAGAGACTAAGCCAAAGACCAGCAAGCATACATGGGCTGGTCATGGCCCCCAGCACTGAATTGTCTGGTCTTAGTGCGAGAATCCTGTAGAGACTTGATATTCCAGTAAAGGCAGATATGTGGGTGTACACCCTCTCAGAGAATGGGGGATAGACCAGAAAGGGGCAACATTTGGAATGTAAATCAATAAAATAATTAATTTAAAATTCAAACTATGTATTTTAAAGAGTCAAAACTACAAATTCTGAACTACCATGGGAGCCTGACACCTGGGTAACAAAATGACATCTTCTAAATTAGGACAATGAAATTCTAGAACAGTTAGCAGTAGCAAAACAACCTGGGTTGAAAATTTGGTGAGACAAATTAATTCTAAAATTTTAAAGTCATTAAGTATTGAGGACAGTAAACAGAAATAAACTTAGCTAAATAAGAGTCAAACTGCAAAAGTGTAAAGTTCAAACATAAAAAGGGGCTAAAAGATCTTGCTGATAGGTATACATGACTTCAGAAGAAGCACTAATTTAAGAACAACTTATTTTTAAAGGCAACAATAATGTCAGGAGAGTAATGCTGTGTGGCTGAGAGCAAACAACTGTCAGTCTATAATTACATACTCACTAAAGGGCTCCATTAAGAACTGGTACAAAATGAAAACATTTTTCAGACAAACAATAATAAAAGAAAAATCTATCAATGCATTCTTACTGAAGAATTTTGAAAGAACATATTTCAGAGGAAAGATGTAAGTGGCATGAAAACCTGAAAAGTCAGGACAATGTGAAATATGCCAGGAATCAGGCAAGTGTATTTAACAAATGAAACATTGGTAGCTAAGCAAATTTTTCAGGTTTAAATATTCAAGATGGCATAAGTTTTGTACATTAATTAAAGCTAAGTGACAATAGCTTCAAAATGTGTAATTGTAATATTTAGGTGACAGCTACTGCTTAACTGCTTCTATTGAAAAAGGAATGCTAAATTAGTGAGCTAGACAACAATTTTATTTTCTCTGAGTGCTTGAGAGCCCAAAGCTTCCTTTATCTCAGACAGCATTCTAATCTTCAGGCCTTATGCATTTCAATAGAAAAGGACAAATAAACAATACTGAGGAAGATAAAGCATGAATCGATGAGAAGTTAAAAGCAATGTGGAGAAGAAATATCAAGCCATTGCATTTTCTTATGAATATTTAGTATAGAGGCTGGAGAGATGGCTTAGTGGTTAAGAGAATCAGCTGCTTACCCAGAGGACTAGAGTTTAATACCCAGCATCCACATGGTAACTCACAACCTACCTCACTCCAGTTAAAATAGGATTAATGAAAAAATAAAGAGTGTAATTGTGTCACAGACTAAACAGAAAGGGATATATGTACTAAAGAGGCAAAAATTTAAGTGATTAAAAATAAAAGAATGACAATTGTGAAATCATAAATTCAAAGTAAAATTGTACATGAACCTCTCAAGTATCTATACAGCTTTGATGAATATGACAATTCTGTCATGTATTTACTTTAAAAACATGTTTCACAAGTGAAGTAACCCAATCACAAAATAACCACGTGTTATGCACTCACTGATAAATAGATATTAGCTCCAAAACTCAGAATACCCACAATTCACAGACCACATGAAGCTCAAGAAGAAGAAAGACAAAAGTGTGGATGTTTTAGTCCTTCTTAGAAGGGGGAACAAAATTCTCAAGGGAGGAAATACAAAGTGTGGAGCAGAGACTGAAGGAAAGGCCATCCACAGACTGGCCTACCTGGGGATCCATCCCATACACAGTTGTGGATGCCAAGAAGTTGTATGCTGACAGGAGCCTGACATAGCTGTCTCCTGAGAGGCCCTGCCAGAGCCTGACAAATACAGAGGTGGATGCTTGCAGCCAACCTTTGGACTGAGTTCAGCATCCCCAATGGAGGAGTTAGAGAAAGGAAGTGTTTGCAACACCCTAGGAAGAACAACAATATCAACCAAACAGATAGCCCCGAGTTCCCAGGGACTAAACCACCAACAAAAGGGTACACATGGAGGGACCCATGGCTCCAGCTGTATATGTAGCAGAGGTTGGCCTTGTTGGGCATCCAGGGGAGAAGAGATCCTTGGTCTTGTGAAGGCTTGATGACCCAGTGTAGGGGAATTCAAGTGGAAGGAGGTGGAGTTGGTGGGTGGGTGGAGGAACGCCCTCGCAGAAATGTGGGAAAGGGGGTAGAATAGGAGCTTTTAAGGGTGGGGAACGATAAAAGGGAATAACATTTGAAATGTAAATAAAGAAAATATCCAATAAAAAATGTGTTTTTGAAGCTGGATTCTATTGGAGTCTAGCTTTAAAATCCTGGTAAAGTGAATTTCAGATCCTCTGTCTTTAAGTACTGAGTGATGTGGTTAGAGGTTAATGTATTTGTGCATGCCATCCTACCTGGTTTTCTGTTGTTCTGGGGTTGAATCCAGCACTCTGTATCCTAGTCAGTCACTCTACCATCTAATCTCATTCTGCATCACCCCTTTCTATTTTTTTTAAGTATGTGCATCATCTATGGGAAAAAATCATGAATAGAAAACTGAGCCTTCTCACACACTCCTCCTTACCCTCATAGTTTGCTGTTACATCTTGCATTTGAGAGATGCATTTCTTATAATTAATGAAGCTAGTATTGGTCAGTGGTATGAATTAAGACCTCCACTTTGTGTTGTTTCACACATTGCTATATAGTGTTAAATGGGGTTTGAAAATGAATATATTCATCTAACTTATACATAATTTCACTGCTCAGCCTCTTGTACTGTGCTGATTCATTATATCCCCTCCTCCCAAGCCTTCAAAAACCACTGATATTTTTATTTTTTCCATAATTTTGCCTTTTCTAAAATGTCATGGAATCTGAATCATACAGACCAGCTAGCTTCTTTCATTTCTCAAAACACATTTTAGTTTCCTTCATATCTTTGCAGGCTCTGTAGTTAATTTAATTTTATTAGCAAATAATAGTCCATTATTATGATACACTAGAGTTTGATTGTCTATGCTCCTGCTGAAAGATATCTTTGATGCTTCATGTTTATAGCTGCTATGGACTAAGCTTTTTAAATTTATTAATATAGAGGTTTCTCTGTAGACATGAATGTTCAAGCAATATGGTAAATGCCAGTGAGAAAGAACATTTGATAGATTAGATATTAAGGGTGTTATGTTCTCAATATCAGTGAGTAGGAATTTCTGGTGGCTTTCCATTATGGCTGGTTTTGATATTATTTTTTATTTTAATCATTTGGATAGGTAGATAACTCAATCTCATTGTACTTTATTTTGTACTTACATATTAGAAAGCTGTTGAACCATTTCCTATATTCCTATCTGCAATTTGTTTGTGCTTTTCTGTGACAAGGGTATTTTTGTATTTTGCAGACTTCACATTAGATTTTTCATGGGGTTGATATATCATTTCTTGATGCAGTTTGAACATTAACATCAAGCCCAAAAGGATTTTCTTCCAGTCCCTCTTACACAAGTTTTACAATTTTTGAGTTGACCTTTGGATTTAAGATCAGATTAAAATATAGTTTAGGCAGAACAGGTTCTATATCTCAGTTTTCTTCATTTTGCTTTGTTGTTTTGCTTATGGATCACCACTTGTCACCAGGTTATTTGGAAGAGACTGTTCATTCTCCATTTAAATGTCTACCCTCCATGGTCAACTGTAAGTTTACTCTTAATATGTCAATCTCTTCTTTCCCACAGATGTACTTGTCTGTTTTTTCAACATTACTAACTGATATTGATGGTTTTACCTATACAATATGCCTTTACATTGGGTAGTATCAGCATGCCTACCTTGTTTTTCTCTTCTTTGTTTTCTAATCTAGGTCTTCTGTTTTTCATATAAATTTTGGTAGAATATTGCAAATATTAGCATAATCTCCTAAGGTTTAAAATGAGCCTATGTTGAATCAGGGAATATGTCACTACATCTTAATGACTCGTGGAAGGTCTGCAGCACAATATGCCTTAAAGTGACATCATAGAATATATTGACAAAAAGTAGGTAACAAGGTGATGCAATGCCTCAGGATCACCATCATTTATTTGCTCCATTATTGATCAACAGGTCACTATGCACTATGTGACAGTTCATGTAACTTCTTTCATAGTATAAGTGGTATGAGTTCTTTTTGTGTTGAACTTTTAAATTTCAGTTCTTCCTTTCTAGTGTGCAGGAAAGCTGATGTCTTCTATGCAGTTATCTTGTCTTCCGCAGTCTCGCTTGAATAGCCTATTAGTCTCAGGCAGTCTTGTTTACACAATCCAATTGCTGTAGTTTTTTCTACATAAACAGTTCTGCTTTCTGAGAACAAAGATGGTGTTATTTTTGCTTTCTGAATTGTATGCATTTTATTCCCTGGTCTTGAGTTAGAGTTATATAGTCTGCTTCAATGAATGTTTCATATAAACAGAGAAAACTTTGAATAAGCATTCTGAACATACTAAATGACCTAGCTAACTTATAGTGCTGCCTTTACTAAATTTCTGTCTGTTGGATATGGCAACTACCAAACAATAGAAGTGCATCAAAATCTCCAACTATATTAGTGAGAATATTTTATTGTTTCTCAAATTTCTCTCAATTTATTTCCATCTGTATTTTGCCACTGTTGCTAGATACACATATACTGAGATTATTTTTCCTTGTAGAATGGGTTTCTTTGCCAATATATAATGGCTCATTTTATCTCGATTTTTATTGCACTGGATTCTGCATTCTCTGAAATCGATGCAGCTGTTCCAACTTTCTTTTGATGAGTGTTGGCTTGGTATATCTTTACTCTTTCCTTTGTTTTTAATCACCGTGTTACTGTGTTTCAAGTGGATTGCTTTTAGCAAACAGATGGTGGGGTTTTCTTCACTACTTTAGTAGTCTCTGTCTTTTAATTTAGGAAGTTAGATCATTTATGTTTAAAGTGAATGTTAATGTACTTGGATCAGTAACTATCTTGTTTGTACTCATTTTTATCTCTTTAAACTTTGTTTCTTTTCCAATCACCTCTGCTTTCAATTAGCATTATGTTTCCATTACATTTTCTCTCCTGTCCCGGCACAACAACAGAAACAATTTTCTTTCCCTAGAGCTTGCAGTATGTATTGCTGACTAAACTAAGCCATCCCTGAAACAAATAAACCACAGTCCACACAGGCAATGCAGGAGTCTCACAGTAGTATGTTCCATATTCTGAATAACATCATTGCTGCTTCATTGTTATGTGTCCTGTGAGCATCCAAAGGCTTTTGAGTATTATCAAAAGCCTGCGTATTATCAAAATCTTTTAATGAAAATTAAGAGAATGAATATTTTCTTTTCAGTCTTCTTTCTTCATCGAATTGTTTAAACAATGGAGATCTGAGTTTGTGATACTATTTTTCTTCTCTCAGAATTCTTTTAACATTCATTGTAAGGTAAATCTATGAACCACAAATTGCCTTCAGTTTCTTTTTATTTTTTTCCAAAACAGTCTTATTCCTTCTCTTTTGTTTTTCTCACACCATCTTAAACTTTTCTTTGCAGTTTTCTTTTGTTGTTGTGACTTCTGAATATACCTTTATGCCTTCTTTCTTCCTGGCTTTTCCTGAATTTGCTTTGGGTACTGTTAATGTACTCATCTTCTCTCTCTAGGTTCTCCATGTGTATTATCTACTTCTTCCTTCTGAGCACTTGGTATAGGAGTTACTATATCAAAATCTTGCACAGTCTTAATGTATGTGTTATCTTCTTGTGTTCTGAGGCATCTTTTACCTTTTCAGGCTATGACTTTGCTTGTGTTTGCTACACCCACCAAGAGATGTTTTGTTGGAGCTGAGTATAATGTGTTCCATTATAGAAACCAGGGTCATTATGTATTAGTGGGAGGTTTTGTTTCCATAGTTCCTAAGGACAGAGCCTGGGCACTGGAAGCCCTCATGTGCTGGGCTCATCTATTCATCCTCAATAGAAAGCTTAAAGGGACAAATGGTAGTGAAAACCAGAGACAGTTTTGTCCAACATGGCCACGTAAGAAAGAAGAACAAATAAAGGTGTCCATCATTCAGGTCCTGTAGGAGGCTTGTGTTTAAACAGACAAAAAAAGAATATGCTTAGCATAAAACAGCACGTTTTGTCCTCATGTATGTGTGGTTACCCTTGTCATTGCTCTACCATTGTCTGTTTCTTGTCCTTCTTGCAGGTGGTCTGAAAAGTTATCACAACTGTGAGAAATATTTACTGGCAGACATGTTCCTCTCTAGCTTGGCACCGAGCTCAACTTTTTTTGTTGTTGTTCTTAGCATTCGGTTCAGAAGGAAATTCTAGTTTCTTATGGATCATTGTTTCAGCAGTGTGATAGGGCAAGGGATGGGAACAGTGTCTCTCTTTGTAATAGTATTTTCCTTTCATGATAGTGCCAGTGAGAATCACAGCTGTCGCCTCAAAGGAATAAAAAGGGTAGTTTATTATATATCCAAATGTGAGTGACCATGGCTGGGGACACAGATTTAGGTCTCTTTAAATGCCATGTTTGAAAGACATAAAAGTTCCATGAGCATTTTATTGAAACAGAACAAAGGAAGCCATATAATAATATAATTGTCAAATGCACACCTGGGTATCTCAGGTATGTTGGTTACAGTAAAGCAGGGAAAACTCTGCTGCAGGTTTTAGATGCTATCAGATGGGATTCTCAGCTTTTTCATAGGTAGAAACAAAAGATCTACATAATGGTCATAAAGAGATTCAGTCTGTATAAAAGAAGCAATACATGACAATTAAGGAGGCTAAAGATGCCTCAACATAATTTGATTTTGGCTACAACATCCCAATTCATTATTATTATTATTATTATTATTATTATTATTATTATTATTATCATTATCATTATTATTTAATCCTTTTTAGTATTCCAGTCATGTTCCCTCTGACTCATCCTCATCCCATACCACCTGCCCCTGTCCACACATCCCACCGAACCAGACCTCCCCACTCCGTCTCTCAAGGATTAGGTGTGTTTTCTCTCACTGAGGCCAGACCAGGAAGTCCCAGGCTGTATATGTGTCAGGGACACATATCAGCTGGTGTATGCTGCCTGGTTGGTGGCTCACTGTCTGAGAGATCTGAGGGGTCCAGGTTAGCTGAGACTGCAGGTCTTCCTAAGGGGTCACATTCCTCCTCAGATTCTTCAAGCTTTTCACTAATTCAGCCACAGGTCTTTATCCATTGGTTGGGAATAGGTATCTGCATCTAACTCCTTCAGCTGCTTGTTGGGCCTCTCAGAAGACAGCCATGCTAAGCTCCTCTTTGTAAGCACACCTTAGCATCAGTAATAGCAATCAGGCCAGCCTTGGGACCTCCCCCTGAGCTGGATCCCAATTTGAGCCTGTCACTGGACTTCCTTTCCCTCAGGCTTTTCTCCATTTTTGTCCCTGAAGTTCTTTTAGACAGTGACAATTCTGGATCAGAGTTTTTGACTTTAGGATGGCAACCCTATCCCTCCACTTGATGTCCTGTCTTTCTACTGGAGGTGGATGCTACAAGTTCCCTCTTCCCACTGTAGGGCATTTCATCTGAGGTACCTCCCTCTTATTCCTGAGAGTCTCCCTCCTCTCAAGTCTCGGTACATTCAAGAGGGTCCCCACCCCCACCTTCTACCTCCATTCCATTGCCCAGTTTCATTCTTTCGACTGGACCTTAGGGCTTCAGTCCTGTTTTCCCCCAATACCTATCATGTTCCTTCTTTCCCCTCCATGTCCTCTCTCCTACATAGGTCCCTTCCTCTCTCTGCCCCCCTAACTGTTTTCTTTTCCCTCCCAAGTAGGATTAAGTTATCCTCACTTGGGCTCTTCAACTTGTTAACTTTTTTGAGTTTTGTAGATTGTATCCTGGTTATTCTGTACTTTTTTTGGCTATTATCCACTTATTTATTTTTTGGGTTTTGTTTGTTTGTTTGTTTGTTTGTTTTTAGAGACAGGATTTCTTTGTCTAGCCCTAGCTGTCCTGGAACTCACTCTGTAGACCAGGCTTGCCTCGAACTCAGAAATCCACCTGCCTCTGCCTCCCAAGTGCTGGGATTAAAGGCATTCGCCACCACTGCCCAGCTTTAGTATCTACTTTTTAGTGAGTATATATAATGCAGGTCCTTTTGGGTCTGAGTTATCTCACTCAGGATAGTATTTCCTAGTTCCATCCATTGCCTGCAAAACATAAATTCTTCTAATTTGTATGTCATCATTAAAGGCATCTTTCCAGGAATTCTCATCACAATACTTCCAATCTTCTGTCTACCTAACTTGAGTCAGAAGTGTCTTGTGTCTTGGCTATGTTATATCCACATATACCAGTTCCCATATTATTTTAATTCAATTTGAATGTGTATTTTCCTAAGGACATTTTTCTAAATGACGGTTACAAATCTGAACATGTTGGCATTTACCTGTCACTCCAGAACTCAGGAGGTAGAGAGGAGAATCCCCAGATAGAGACCACATTAGTCTATATACAGGTATCCTGACCACATTAGTCTACATACAGGTATCCTGTCTCAAATAAATAAATGAATAAAAAAAAATGAATGTTGCTCATTTCCAATCTGCTGTTATGGCTCTGATGATCTTTTGATGTAACAAGAAGTAATGCTAATTCCATAGTAGAATTTCATAATTTTATGATGAAACCTATCTCTTGCTCTCCCTTTTCCCTCTCCCACCTTCCTCTGGCCTCTTTCTTTCTCCCCCTTTCCTCAACCATGACATTAAAAACAAACAAACAAACAAATAAAAACAAACAAACAAACAAACAGAAAAAGCACCTTTCTTTATTGGTTAAAATTTTCTACACTTATAAGAAACAGAAGAGAAATAGGAGGGTTCGCAGGTTACAGATTCTCCATGTCCCCAGTCCTAGTCAGGATCTGGATGGCCACCATTCCAGGAGGACAGACAGGTATTGTGTGGAGTAGTAATTACTTTCCCACTGGATTTATTATTTCCAGTGGGTCTTCTCTGGCCCCTCTGTCTAAAGCAATAAAATGATTTTGGTCAATATGTACTGTAAAAAGGTGATGGAAAGAAACCATGGCAGTGAAATTCTTTCACACGTGGAGAATCTCTTAAATTTGATTTTCAAATGAGATCACAATTAAATATGATCATTTCATGAAAATGCTTAACTATTTCTTGTACTTTCTGACTCCAGTGGCTTTCTCCTGCTAAATTGATCTCACCTGTAGCTTTCTGGATGTATGTACCTTACCACATTTGGGGAGTCAGGACCTGTAGTCTGAATTCTTTGGGACATCTAAGTGAAGTAATTGATTTTCAGGTTGTTCCCATCTCTGGGAATGAGAGTTTCCAATTCCTTCATGTGTTGAAGTGGAGGTTATCTTCGAAGGATCTCTACATGGCAAACAAACTAAACGATAAAGGCCGTTTTTTTGTTTTTGTTTTTTCCCTCCAGAGCACAAGGCAGCTTTCCTATAGCTTTGGAAGATAAAGATAATGGCTCTCGGGGGAACAAAGGTTAGGCTTCCTTTGCTCATTAGAAAAGATTTGGGCTGTTAAATTCAGATCTCCTCTCTTAATGTAACCTACTTCCCAAACATGTGTCATCTGGCCCACTTCTCTTTACTCTTGGGAACTGGAATGTGGGGAAGCAGCACAAGAATATTGATATTCTGCGTTTCCATGTGAGCAATGAACTATCCTTTGTCCCTGACTCTTCTATATTCTGCTGGTATCCAAAAAAGCCAAAAAAAAAAAAATTGTCTTGGAGTATTTTTAACTAGCAGATTCTTCCCAGTTCTTTGCAAATCACCAAGATTTTTGCAAAGATTAGTGAAATGAGGTATTAAAAACCAAATATTTATGCAGCCCATATTCATTCTTCAAGAACTAGAATATAAAATGAAATTAAATTGATATTTTAACTTTTCTCATTAAGAAAACATCACACACATCTTTTTGTACTATTTTTACTTTATTTTGTGTATGGGTAGTTTTCCTGCATGTATGTCTGTGCCCCACATTCATACCTTGTGCCCACTGAAGACATCAATTTCCCCTAGGAATGGCCTCTAGATGGTTGTGAATGAGGTACCATGAATTGGCATGCTGAGATACTCTAAAAGAACAATCAGTGTTCTTAACCACTAGCCTTCTTTCTAGCACCACAGTCAGCCTTTCTCTTAGGAGTCAGAGAGGAGATAATGGCATTTTTTAAAAAAACTCATCCAGAGAATGAAGCAAAAATTCTAGATCTTTCAGGAGTGTACTTTGAAACCACTAGAATAAAACTAGTTAAGGGCTGGGAATGTAGTTCAGAGTCAGTGCCATTGCTGACTACATGGGAGATTCTGAATTCCAATTCTAGCACTGAAAAAAAAAATTCTGTTGCAAGGAAAAAATCAGGAATTTCTTTCCTCACCACACACATAAGTATTTTTTGAATATTTATTTTATTTTTGTTTATGTATGCTTGTGTGTGAGTATGTCTCTGTGAGAATGTACATGCCTATATATGAGATAGTACTGGTCTACGTGAGTGTGTGTATTTCTGTGTGAGTAAGTTTTTTTTATGTAACTTTTTGTATGTGTATGTATGTGGGTATGTGTGTGTGTGTCTATGTGAGAATGTGTATGCCTATGTGAGAGTGTTTGTTATGTGAGTGTGTCTATGTGAGTGTGTGTCTATTTAAATGAGGATGTGTATGAATGTTACATGTCTATGTAAATGTGTATGTGTCTATGTGAGTATGCGTGCATCTATGTACAATTGTAGACTGAACCCAGAAGAGGATATTAGATACCTCAAAGCTATAATTACAGAGGGTCTTAAGCCATGCCATGCAGGTGCTGGGGTCCTAACCCAAGTCTTAATGATTGAGCAGCAAGTATTCTTAGTAGCTGAGCCATCTCTTCAGCCCCAGGTACGAGAACCTTCTAAACAGCTTAGTTCAATGTCTTATAAAAAGATCATATGTCTTCACCAATTTAAATTTCATCCAGTCATAACAGATGAATTCTGCACTACATAATTTACCATATTTCACAGTAAACAGAAATAAGGTAATAATACATATATATGTTTAAATGCATAAAATTTACCAATGAACATATTCAGAATTACAAATAGAACTTTTTTCTTTACTCATGTAATTTTATTTTTAATTAAAAGCTGGAGTCCTTTGTCATACCATATATCCTGATTAGTTTCCTTTCTCTTTACTCCTCCCGGTTCTTGCCTACTTCCCCTCCCCTCTGTATTTCTGTCTCTAGAAAAGTCTTCTAAAGAGATTGCAAACCAAACATGATAAACTGCAACATAAGATAAAACAAAACAAAACAAAAAACTATCACATCAAAGCTAGGCAAAGCAACTCAATGAAAGGAAAAGAGCCCCAAGAGCAGGCAAAAGAATTAGAAACCAAATCATTTGCACACTCAGGATTCTCGTACACATACTAAACTGAACATTATACTAGATACGTAGAGGACCTGGGGCAGACCAGTGTAAGCCCTTGTGCTTACTGCATTCATCTTTTTGAGTTTATATGAGCCTTGCTTAGTTGATTCAGAGAGCCTTGATCTCTGGTGTCCTTGATTCCTCCTGCCTCCAGATTTTACACTTCCTTCTTCTGCTACGATTTGCAATAACCCTAACAACAAAACAAAAATAATATATTTTGAAATAAAATGAAGCATATGAAAACGTAAAGAGATGCTTATCTATTTTATTTATTTATTTCTGTTATAGTTCGCTTTATCTTCCTATAGTAAAGATCATAAGAGAAGCAACTTAGGGAGCAAAGGGCTTATTTCAGTTTATAACTTTCAGCTTACATTCCATCACTGAGGAAAGTCAGGGCAGGAGCTCAAGCAGGAACCTGAATGCAGGAAATGAAGCAGAGGCTTAGCAGGGATGCTGTCTACTAGTTTGATCCCTATGGATTTTAAAATATTCCTTTCACATACAGTATTGGAGCACAAGCCAGGAAGAAGCCACAGTCCACAATAGACCCTCACTTACCAATCATTGATCAAAAAAATGCTTCACAGACTTGCCCCCAAGCAAAAAATGATAGAAGTATTTTTCTCCATTTAGGGTTTCTCTGCCCAGATGACCCTAGTTTATACCAAGTTGATGAAATAACTGGTGCAATCATTTTACTTATTTACTTATTTATTCATTATTTACAGGAACTTCCTCTGTAGCTCAGGACTTACCTTAGACTTGCAACCATCTTTCTCTAAAGTAATGGGATTCCTTATTGATATATGACATGATGCAAAATTCCAAGAGCATTTAATTTTTTATGCTCATTAATAAAATACAAGCATGGATAAACTGTGGCTTAATCAAGGGCACAAATTCTGGATCGTCAATTTAAAGGTGATAATTTTCTTAAAATTTATCTAGAGAGTCAACAAACCTCAAATTAACCCAACCATTTCTAAAATTTACTTGGGTGTTATGACTCATTTTAGGGGTAGGGGGAGAAGGAGAGGGATGGCCATCCTGAGGCTTGAGAACCGTCAGAGTGATAGGAATTTAGGTAGCATTTTGATAGATGGCTGTTGTATAATTTTTGAACAGCATAATATATATTTCAACCAGTAATCCAGTAATCAAAGTATGAAATTCTTTATTATCGCTTTTCATTTTTATTTTCTATTTATCTGCTTTAAGGTCACAGATAAGAGGAACTTTAGACACAGATTAATGTTTTCTGTATAGACTGTCCATGCTAATGGGAACACTGCCTGAATTAGTTTTAGACATAGTGATCAACTGAAGTTCAAAAGGAACTCCTCATATTGTGATTTCCACAACAGTTATTGCTCATTGCTATTTATTTTGTGGGTGATGATAGTCTAAAAAGAAAGGTGTCTGGTGATATTTCAAAAGCCTTTTCAGTTAAGTTTATATACAGATTGAAATGACTCATTAGTATCATGTGTGTTTTGTTAAATAAAACAAAAAAACAAACATTTTTTAACATTTATTTATTTCACATGTTCATTTAAATTTAAGCGAACAACTTACACCCATATCTTCAGATGTTATAAAGGCTTTTGCAGTATCCTTGACATATTTTTGAAGTATTTTCAACAAACACAAAATTGCAATTACTGAAAAATAAATCTTTAATGACTCTATTTTGAATTCTTATCATAACTTTAAGCATTGTGTACAGACATTTCAGAAACTTTTTTGCATAATTAATTCCTTTTTTTCTTTTTCTTTTAAATCAATTGAATTTTTTTTACTTATTCACTTTACACACTGCTCACTGCCACCATCCTGCTCGCCCCCTCCCATAACCCATACACCACTGACCTCCCCTTCTCCTCAGAGCAGGTAGGGCCCTGCTTAGGTATCTACCCACACTTACTCTTCAAGTCTCTGCTAAGTACTCTTCACCCATTGAAGCCAGACAAGGCAGCCCAGCTAGAAGAACATAACCTACATTCAGACAATAGCTTTTGGGATGACCCCTGTTCTAGTTGTTCAGGATCTACATGAAGATCAAGCTGCATATCAGCTACCTATGTGCAAGGGAGGCCTAGGAACAGCCAGTGGCTATTCTTTGGTTGGTAGTTCAGATTGTGAGACCTCCAAGAGTCCAGGTTAGTTGACTCTGTTGGTCTTCATGTGGAGTTCCTATTTCCTTCAGGGCCCACAATTCTTTGTCCTATTTCTCCATAAGAAGCCCCAAGCTCCATCTACTGTTTGGCTGTGGATGTCTGCATCTGTCTGAGTCAGCTGCTGGGTAGAGCCTCTCAGAGGGCAAATTGCTCCTGGCTGCAAGCATAGCAGTTTCATTACCAGTGTTAGGGAATTGGTGCTTGCCCATGGAATAGCCCTCAACTTGGGCTGGTTGTTGCTTGGCCATTTCCCCAGTCTCTGCTCCAACTCTATGACTGCATTTCTTGCAGACAGAATAATTTTTGGTTTGAAAGTTTTGTGGGTAAGTTGGTATCTCTATTGTTCCACTGGGGTTCTTGCCTGGCTATAGGAGGTAGTCTTTTTAGGTTCTATATCCCCAATGTAATGAGTCACAGCTAAGGTCACCCCAATTGATTCTTTGATGCCTCCCTTATCCCAAGTCTCTGCTGAATCTTGGAGATCCCTCCCCTCATTATCCCCCCTCATACTTGGCCCTGTCAATTGCAGGTTTCCATTATTTTCATGGCCATGTAATCTTCTCTCTCCACACATGATCTGAACCCCCCATTCCCTCCATCCCCTCCCTCCCAGTTCTGTCCCACCACATGCCTCTTATGACTATTTTATCCCTCTTTCTAAGTGAGACACAAGATTTCTCACTTGGGTCTTCCTTATTGTTTAGCTTATTTGGGTTTGTGGGGTGTAACATGGTACCTGTATTTTTTACTCATATCCATTTATATGTACCATGCATGTCCTGTTGGGATTAAGTTACCTCACTCAGGATAATAGTCTCAAGTTTCATCCATTTGCCTACTAAAGACCAAAAATTGACAAATGGACCTCATAAAACTGAAAAGCTTCCTTAAGTCAAAGGACACAGTCAATAGAATAAATCCACAGTCTACAGATTGAAAAAGGATCTTCACTAATCCTACATCTGACAGAGAGCTAATATCAATTTATAAGGAACTCAAGAAGGTAGACAATAACAACCCAAATAACTCAATTTAAGAATGGAGTACAGAACTAAACAGAAAATTCTCAATGGGTATCTAGAATAGCTGAGAAGCACTAAAAGAAATGTTTGAGGTCCTTAGTCATCAGGGAAATTCAAATCAAAACATCCCTGAGGTTTAATCTTAGAGTGGCTAAGATCAAAAACTCACAGATAACACATGCTGGCAAAGCTGTAGATCCAGAGGAACACTTCTTCCTTGCTGGAGGGAGGACAAACATGTGTGACAACTTTGGAAATCTATTTGTGGTTTCTCAGAAAACTACAAATAGTTTGAGAGCCAGCTATACCTCTCCTGTGCATATACCCAAAAGGTGCTCCAACATCCCACAAGTACACTTGCTCAACTATGCACATAGCAGCTTTATTTGTAATAGCCAGAAACTGGAAACAACCTAGATGTCCCTCAACTGAAGAACGGATAAAGAGATATGGTATGTCTACACAATGGAATACTATTAGGCTATTAAAAACAAAGACATCATGAATTTCTATCTTAATCCCCACCAAACCCCATAGTGCATGTCTCAATGTCTTGAAAATCATTCTAAAAGCTATCCAATCCATTTTGCTGTATGCAAGTGTTCCTTCCTTTTGTGGACCACATTCAGTTTAGGCCCTTCTTGAATCAAACACAGAAGTTCATCCAAACTGTCACTCTTCTCAGTGGTGGCTTCAGTGACAGAGCTTGCTTTTGAGTACTACAGTTTAATTCTCAAATGTTAGTTATTTTTGTTGTTGTTTTTGTACATATGTATATTCAGTATGATGGGGGAAAATCATGAGCATGCCACAGCATGTGTGTGAAAGTCAAAGAACAACTTTCAGGGCACTGTTCTGTTCTTCCACTCTGTATTCTGGGAATTGAACTAAGGTAATTAAGGTTCTGTGGCAAAAATATGTCTCAGTGGCCCTGTTTGCTTGTTTACTTGCTTTCTTGCTTCGTCCTTTGTTCATTCCTTCTTTCCTTGCTTGCTTGTTCCTGTTCTTCCTGATTTGTTTGTTTGTTTATTGAGAAAAAATCTCATTCTATAGTCCTCACTGTCTTTTAATTTATCATTCTTTGTAGTCTAGTCTGGCCTCTAATTCAGAGTTTTACTCTTGACTCTTGTTAGGATTATAGGTGTGAGACTCATTAGACTACTGCTGTTTAAATACTCTGGTCTTTTCAACATTCTAATTAGTGTTTCTTCTACAAAATTTACTTAATTTTAAGATCCATCACCAGATCACTCAGTAGGCAGTAGCTGACTCCTCTCTCATTTCACTCATCTTCTCTTGGAAATTATATTGCCAGTCCTATGTTTTGTGTTAATTTATTTGATATGTAGTATATCTCACTTCTCAAGATTCAAACACTAATTCGAGTCAAGATCTAATAATAGAAAAGTATTCTTGATTTGAAACTCTCTCTCCTTTCTCTCCTCTTCAATCTCTCCTCTCCCCTCTCCTCTCTCTTCAATGTGTCCTCTCTCTCCTCTCTCTCTCTCTCTCTCTCTCTCTCTCTCTCTCTCTCTCTCTCTCTCTCTCTCCCCAACCCTCTCTTTCCTTCCCTCCCTTTCTCCTCTTCCCTTAAATGAATTTTAAGCAATCTCATGATTTATTTGCATTTAGTTATAATAAGCATCTCATCCTCCTGAAGTTTTTCCCCTCCAGTGTGTCTGTATTTCTGTGTTTTCTACAAAGCACACCAGTAAACTAGCTATAGTGCCTCTCATAAAATGAACTGCTGGGATATTTGAGTTCTTAAATAAATTCTGGTTTCTCAGCAGGGCACAAAAATGTATGCTTCAGCCACATTCTGTAGATCAAGTATTAAATAAAACCCATTTGAGAAGGCAGCGTGCAATGAAATACAAACAAAGTTGAACAAGCCTTTCAGTCATGTAAACTCCCATGCAGTTACCTCTTGAGCAAATGTTTGGGCAAAGGAGAGGTTTGCTGCACTTGAAGGAATTGGCCTACTGCCCAAACTAGCAAAGCAAGTCACAGAGGAATTGAATGCTGCCTCTGGCTGACATATCAAAGCATTAAGTGAAAAAAAAAAAAAAAGAAAGAAAGAAAGAAACAGCTTAATCAACCTTAGCTGAACCTTTCTCCAGACACTAAAATAATTCATCTATTAACTGTGCCATCTAACACCTAAGTATATTTCCTGAGAGAAAGCATCAAGGGTAGAGGCTAAGTGCTGAATTATGGATGAAAGAGAGTTGACAGGTGTACTAGTCAGCTTTCCATCACTATAACAAAATACCTTAGGTAATCAACTTATAAAAAGAATGAGGTTTATTTTGCCTATAATTTTTGAGTCGAGTCAAGTACCATCATCAGTTACCTTCTCCCCCCCCCCAATTCATTGAGCCCACTGAGCTTCCTGAAAGATATGTTATTATCCAATAATATCAGTCTAATGACATTGGAGTTTTGGTGTAATTCAAAATCCACACTACGCAGAATGTACACTAAGAATTCAAATGTATGCTCCTTACAGCCTTCTATCATGGGGTTTCAGTCCAGTCACTTTTACATACATTATGCAATTCTTGATTCAAATAGATCTAAGGTTCTCCTTAAATGCCCCCTCCCCCAGCATTGCTTCTGTGCTTTTAACATTGCTTCTCATCTCCACAGGCTTTCATCTTCTTTATATAGAAGAGCACCTACCAAGAGAGATGAGAACCAGTGAGCATATTAAATAACAGGGTCTGAAGTTAACACATGTCTTGAATCATCTATTTTTGTAAGTCCAAAGAAATAAAATGGCAATCAAATTAAAAGTTTTTGACAAGGCAGTTGTCAACCTCAATGAAAATGCTGTAGGTTAATTCTTTAAGTCAGTTATAATCGGACTCAAACTCCAAGCTCCTTGAATTCCAATGTTGTATCTCTGATTTTTTTTTCTTAAATTTCTTTTGTTCAATTAATTCTGTCTTTGCCTGATGCCAGATTCCACTGGATGAAGATATTGTTACTATGAATGTTAGCTACTATGAAGAGGTAATAGAAAAGTAAGGTGTAAAATACAAGAAAATAAAAGGCTTCCAAAAGGTTTAATCCCTTTGAACTTACACAAGGTGATCGAGTGTGCTTAGAATTAGGTCTCACCTGCTTATGTGATAGATAAAGGACCAGTGGGAACAGCTTCTGCTCTATGTATGTGTAAGTTTGTATAGGTTTGTGTGTGTATGTGAATGTGCAGGTAGGAATGTGTGCATATGTGTGAGCATAATCATGTAGAGGTCAAAGGTCAACATTTGGTATTATTTTTAAGGAGAAGCCCACTTTATTCTTGTTATAAATTCATGAGTTTTCTTTTAGAGATACCAGCGTTGTTGACTAACTTACGCTTGCTGACACATCATCCAGAGATCCACCTCTATCTCCCTCTCTAATGCCAGTTTACAAGGATGTGCTACCAAGGACAGCTTCTATACAGATGTGGAAGATTGAACTTCTCGTATGTTTTTGTGTCAAGCAGTGTACTGAGTAAGCTACATCTCCACCCCAATTTTCTTTTCTAAAAGCAATCATTCTTTGTGTTAAAAAGGGAATCACCACTCCACTTATGTCCTTTTTTCAATTTTCTTTTGGGTATATTCTTTGTTGTAGGTGATGTAACAAATTACCTCAGTCATAGCAGCCTAAAAAAAGGCACTTAATCTTTCATAGTTTGGGATGTCATAAGTCTAGGAACATTTTCACTGTGGCCAGAGGAAAGACAATTCTTTGCCTATTCTTTGCCAATTCTAGCTTTAAAATTGTCTTCATAGGTTTGTGTCCCTTCTCAGTCTTCTACATTTTGGTCCACAGGGTTTCATAGCTTTGGTCTAACATTGCCTTTGTCTTCTGCCATCAAAAATCTCTATGGCATTATTTTTTTAATCTTATTCTATTGACTTCATTGTGTTAAATTCAGGGAATATGCACTATACCTTGTTAATGTATTTTATGCGCTCAGTAAAATATTATTGTTTCCAATTATAATGTTTTACAGAATGTTTGCATATCTTGTGCATCTTAAGTGATTGAAGGATTACTATCTGTTAGTTAATAACTCCTCATTTGCTTAAACATGAGTCTCTAGAAAACATTATTTTACTGTTTGAGTCCATAAATTTAACTGTTTTCAATACCCTTTAGTATATACTGCCTTTGTACTGCTTCATTCAGGTTTTATATATTTCTGAATTCTCCATACTACTGATGAATTGTATGTCTATACAACTTTGTGTGTCATGTTTTCTTTGTCTTTCCATCTACCCATGCAAATAAAGCACAAACTGGATGACCTAGTTTATCTTCCAGATTTGGTTTCCAATTCTATTTACTAGGTACCCAGAATCTGAATCCTAGATAATAAGGTATTTCTATTCTTAAATTTTTTGGAGCCTTCACAGCTTTTTCCATAGTAAGGAACAATATTTTGCCTTCTAATCTACAGAGGATTACTACTTCTCTCCATCCTCTCATCTTGGTTCTCTTGTGGCTTTTCTTGTTCTTTGTTTGGTGTGTGTGTGTGCATGTGTTTATTTGGTTGAGCCTCAGGACTTTGATAATAGACATATGTCTGATATCTTTATGCTATGTATATATTTTTATGACGCATTAATTATAATCAATTTGGTGTTTCCAGCTTTCTTCTTATGGCTGAGATTAATTTGAACAATCATGGTCTTTTGTAGATCAATATGAACTTTAAAATAAATTTTATTCATTTATAAAACAGTTTTTACAGGAATTTTATTGTAATTCCGTTCAGTTTGTACACGATGTTATAAAGTCTGGTATTTGAACAACATTAAACCTTCTAGAGGATGAACACAAGGTAATCTTCCATTACCCTTTTATTTCTCTGATTAATGCTTTTTGTAATTTTTCACATATAATTATTTCACCCAGTGTGATGGCTATTCTTGGTTATCAACTTGGTTACACCTGGAATTAACTAAAACCCAAGTGGCTAGGTATAAATGAAAGAGATTTTTTTTTCTTGATTGAATCATTGAAGTGGGAAGACTTACCCTAAATCTGGATCTTTTATGGTGAAAAGATCGCTCTTAAATCTGGGTCACACATTCTAGTGGGAGCATATAGAGAAAAGAGTCTATTAAAACAAAGACAATAAAGTTTTCTTCTTCTCTTCAGCCTCAATGGCAGTTTAATCTTTCTTCACTTGTATTAGAGTCCCCTTCCTTGGGGTTTTGGGTTATAGTGAAGGCACACACACACACACACACACACACACACACACACACACACACATGTACATGGAATTATTTTCCAAATTCTTTTTGTTAGTTTATTCTTGTGTTTAGAAGTAGCACTGATGTTTACAGTGCTATTTCATAGATTTTTTGAAAGACTTAGTGCATGTGTGTGTGTGTGTGTGTGTGTGTATGCCAGTGGATGCCTCAGAAGGCCAGAAGAAGATATTGGATCTCTTTGAAATTGTGAAATGGTAGATGTGGGCTCTGGGCTCTGGTCTTCTGAAAAAGCAGCAAGCACTCTTAACTACGGGGCCATCTCTTCAGTCCCTATAATTACTTTTTTATAAATCTTAAAGCATATATTCTTCATTAGTCCTAACAGATTTTTGGTGGAGCGTTTAAGGAGTGCTCTATTTAAGATGATACTGTAAACCCAATGGAGGATTTTCCATTTCATCTCTGATTTTAATATCCAAGTTTCTTGTTCTACATAAAATTGGCAATGTTTTGTGGAATGTAAATGAGAAGGATGATCATCCTTAATTTCTACCTTATCCTAGAGAGAAACCTTGTAGTTTTTACTACATTATATTGTTGGTTTCTATTTTAGTTATTATCTTTATTATGTTGAGGCAATTTTCTTGCTTTCCTAGTTTTATTATAGATTTTATTATGAGAAGTTGAAGAGTTGATCAGATTCTTCACCTTCATCTAATACTAATATATAGTTTTATCTTTTACTTGCTAATGTATTGTATTGCATAAAGTATAGTTTATGTGTAAATGCATTCTTGGACCTCAATGACATTCTACTGGTTATGATCAATGATCCTTTTAATGTGATGTTGAATTTAATTTGCTTATATTTTGAGTACTTTTATCTATTTCATCAAAGATGTAAACTGGTAGTTTTCTTGTGTATTGTAGTGACTTTATTGCTTTGTTAGAACACCATGACCATAACAACTTGTAAAAGAAAGCATTTAATTTCACTTATGATTTCAGAGGGTGAGAGTATTTTATGATGATGGAAAGAGGCAGCTGATAGCTCACATCTTGGTCCATAACCATGAGGAAGAGAGAATAACACAAGTTCCTTGCACCATAAAACCTGCCTCAGTAACATACCTTTTAAAACACAATGCTACATCTAATTCTTCCCAAAGAGTTCCATGAACATTGTCATTCAAGCACCACAATATCTTTTTCTGACTTCTTTTATTTCCTATTTCTCCATTTCTCCCACACTACCTCTTCCCCCATCTCTCTTCCCCCTCTCTCTCTAGCTGCCTCTCTCTCTCTCTCTCTCTCTCTCTCTCT
>NW_022196903.1:96790166-96810351 GCF_008632895.1 Mastomys coucha
TCTCTCTCTCTCTCTCTCTCTCTCTCTCTCCCCTCTGTGTGTGTGTGTGTGTGTGTGTGTGTGTGTGTATGTATGTATGTAGGTGGGGCTGATAAAAGTTCTCATTATGTACTTCATGCTGCATTTGAATCTTGATTCCTTCTCCAGAGTAATGTGATTATAAGTCTTCATAAGTATACCCAGCCCTCTAGCTTTTATGTCAAAACAAACTTGTCCCATAAGATGACTTTCAAAGAGTTTGATGTTCTTAATTTCCTTAAAATAGATTATGAATAATTGCCATTAATTTTTCTCTAACTATTCAGTGTACCATGGAAGCCAGCTGTCCTAATTGAGGTTTCTATTGCTATGAAGAGACACCATAACCATGGCAACTTTTATAAAGTAAAACATTTCATTGGAGCTGGCTTACAGTTCAGAAGTTTAGTTCATTATTTTCATGGTGGGAATCAGTAGTGCAGAGGCAGACATGGTGCTGGAGAAGGAGCTAAAAGTTCTACATCAGAAGGCAGCAGGAAGAGCATGTGAACTACTAGGCCAGGCTTGAGCTTCAGAGATCTCAAACTCTCCTACCATATCTGTCCTGTGAGCTGTTCCAACTAGCAGCTGACTGAAACAGATGCAGAACCCTACAGCCAAAGGTTAGATGGAACTCAGGGGTCTAATGGAAGAAGTGTGGAAGGATTGAGGACCCCAAAGTGTATAGGAACTCCACAAAGATCAACAGTCAACTAACAGGGACTCTGCAGACTCACAGAGACTGAACCACCAAACAAAGAACATACAAGAGCTGGATCTAGGCACCTGCACATAGATGGCAGATCTATGCTGCTTCATGGAGGTCCCCCCAACAACTGGTCCCTAAATCTATTGCCTGTACATAGGATATGTTCTACTAGCTGGGCTGCCTTAGATGGCCTCAATGAAAGAGGATGCGACTAGCCCCAGAGACTTGATATGCCAGGGTGAGGAGATACCCCAGGGGAGCCCCGCCTTCTCATGAGAGGAGAGAGAAGTAGGGACTGTGTGACGGGGTATAGGAAGGAGAGAGGGCTTCAATCAGCATGTAAAGCGAATAAGCAAATTAATTAATGGAAAAGCTAAAAAAACAAACAAAGCAAAGCAAGGCTCCTAGCTGGTGAGATGTGCAGGCATCATTCCAAGAGGCCATTGAGTGCTGGATAAGAGCCAAATCCACCTTCTTGATTAGACTGCTGAATCCTTATTCTGTTATTCTAGTGGTATTTACTCTACAGTCTTGTTCTTGTGAGTAATGAAATTCATACTTTTTATACTATTAATGATAGCAAAAATGGAGTGTAAGGAGTTAGAAGATGAAGACAGTGTCTTGGTCACTGTTTGGAGAAGATGATGTACATGATGTTTTATTAACAGTGTCAAATTGCATGGTTTTCATTTCAGGGAAATTAAAATTGGAATGGGGAAACTCTTTCTTTATATATATAATTTGGGGGCCCAAGTATCTATTTCTTCCTTTGAGGTTTTTTTTTATTGGCTGTTTTATTTACTTACATTTCAAATGGCATCCTCTTTCCCAGTTTCCTATCAACAAATTCCCTATCCCATTCTTGCTCTTCCTACTTCTATAAAGGTGTTCCCCACCCACCTACTCCTGCCCTACCTCCCTAGAATTCCCCTATGCTGGGACATCAAACCTCCACAGGACCAAGGGCCTCACCTCCCATTGATGCCAAACAAGGCCATCCACTTCCACATATACAGTTGGAACCATGGGTCCCTCCATGTGTGCTCTCTGGTTGGTGGTTTAGTACCTGAGAGCTCTGGGGGTCTGGTTGGTTGATATTGTTGTTCTTCCTGTGGGGTTGCAAACCCCTTCAGCTCCTTCAGTCCTTCCCCTAACTCCTCCATTGGGGTCCCTGTGTTCATTCTGGTGGTTGGCTGTGAGCATCTACATCTGTTTTGGTCAGGGTCTAGCCGAGTCTCTCAGGGGACAGTTATATGGGGATACTTTTTTAAAACACATATCAACATTATTCACAGTGCTCAATATTAATGTTTGCCTCTGCTCTCTTTGTACATTATGAGCATAGGATAGATAAACTCGGAGGTTTTAGTCTGGACCTTGAATTTGGTACTAGCTCAAATATTTCAGGTTTGATCTCCTTGTTGGAAATATAAAATTATGAAAATTAAAATGGCTAGGAGATACAAAGATATATAGCTCATGTTTGAAAGTATGTATTCCTACTCACAACTTCTAGGAAGCATTATGTTTCATGGTTTCTATGTCTTTTGAATTTCTCATATACATTTGTCAACTTTCCTTCTTATCTCATGATCAACTATAATAGGTATTTAATTAAACATGACAGTGATGTTTCATTTTTGTTGAAGTTGAGCTGGTTAAAATCATGTTTATGCTTCAGTGAAAATAAAAATAAATTGTTAAACTTGATCTTGAATATTTTCCATAAAGTCCATTTTTCAATGGTTAACTAAAAGAAAAAAGAATAAATTTAGTTCAAATGTTGTGCAATGTTGATGATGTAACTGTGGTTGTATGTGTCTAGAATATGACAATTTGCAGGTTAGATACTTGCAACAAAGAATAAAAATAAAAGTGATGTGCAAATTAGGGTTAGGGTTAGGGTAATATTATGTAAAGACCCTGAGATTACTCAGAAGTGTTAAAATATCTGGCTGAAATCATAAAACTAACACTTAAGATGTGTTACCTTCGTATCTGACACTTTGAAACTGACTTGCTTATTTATTTTTTCTTCAATGTATTTGTTCACTTGAAGGAGGCAAATAAAGTTAAAACAAACTAATTCCTGACCATAAGAAATATTGAAGAAACATTTTTATATACTGCTGGGAAAGTACAGTCCTTTGAGTTATCATGACTCTCTTGTGTGCATAGGAGGGGTCCTGCCTTAACCACTCACACGTCACAGAAGCTGGCCAAATTCTCAGGCATCTTGGTGCATGGACAGTCCTGTCACTACTTCTGTTGTGATTATAAAAAGAGAAATATGTACAATATGTTCTGTGGGTATGTGGTGAGCTATGGGGGAAGGGAGTGACTCAGTGGGCCCATGCCAAAGCATCCCTCCCCACTGAGGGACCAGCCACAGGACAATGGTATAGTATTGAATAGAGTTTATTTAGGGCATGGGGATGGGAGTTAAGAAGGTAGTAGAGGCAAAGAAAGATGAGAGGGGGGAAGAGAGAGAGAGAGACAGAGAGAGAGAGAGAGAGAGAGAGAGAGAGAGAGAGAGAGAGAAGAGGAGGCCAGCTATGACATGGAGAGAGGGGCGAAGGGAATGGAGAGAAAGGGGGAGGAAGGGGACAAGAGGCAAGAGAGAGAGGCAAGAGAAAGAGGAGGGGGCAAGCAGCCAGACCTACCTGGCGGTTGCCAGATAACCGTGGGGGGAGCATATCTGGCTGTTGCCAGGTAATTGTGGGGGTGGAGTCCAGACAGAATACCAACATTCCCCTGTTTTGGTTTAGATAAAAAAGAAAAAATTAGAAATAGGTGACCGTGAAGCAGGAATAGGGTTGTCGTGATATCTGGCTGCTTCATGCTGGCACTGGGGGCAAAGTGTGTCTTGGGAACCTAGAGGAATTGGTATGGGGGATGTTTGTCCAGTCTTAGGAGAGTTGACTGTTTCCTTGCTGTCCAGGGTCTGTGGAGCCATCTGAGCATAGGTCAGAAGGAATAGATCCAGAAGCGTCTGTGTCTGTGACAGGAGATCGAGCATCTGAAGGTTGCTTCTCTGGAGCTGTCTTGGATATAGCAAGCACCAGGACTTGACAAGATGTTGAAACACATTATTATAGAGAATTATCTAAAGACTTTTCATAGAATTTGAGCCCGAACAAAGAAGTACATCTCATCCTATTCCTTCAAACAATTACAGCTAAAAACTGTGGAAAATAATCTTTAAGCACAATTCTGATGAGACTGAAGATGTTTAGCAAAAGAAAGAGCAAGTGGTCTTCAGGTTTTGAAGCAGGAAAAGAACAAACTTTCCTGGGATTGTTTTTGACTGCAATATGTCTCCACTTTTGCACCAAGAGAAGAATGTAACTCAGAGAACATGGTAAGAACCGAGTGAAGGAGAGCCTTCAGTTTCTTGCCAAGGTATCAGAAACAGTGCAGAATCTGCAGTAAATCCAGCTACTTGAGGATAGCACCAGAAAGAAATCAGGTCCCTTCCCATCCTATGCAGAGTACTGGATAGACCCAAGGCTCAGTCTTTGCTTTGTCCTCCCCAATGCCCTTCTCAGCAATGTTCTGGAGATCTCCTCACAGCCCTGAATCCTTGTACTAAACAGAGGACTTTTCGTCCCACATAATTCTTTTCTCCCTTGCTTATGCCTTCAATTTTCTTATAGTTCTTTCATTCTCATGTCTTCACTCATATTGAAATCTAAAAGAAATTACATAATTATACTATGAAATGAAAACCAATGCCCCTAAACATCGTACAACAAAAATGCAGAATTCTGGGCCTGGAGAAATGTCTCAGCAGTTAAGAGCACTGCCTTCTTCTTCCAAAGGTCCTGAGTTCAAATCCTGGCAACTACATGATGGCTCACAACCATCTGTAATGGGATCTGATGCCCTCTACTGGAGTGTCTGAAGACAGCTACAGTGTACTTACATATAATAAATAAATAGATTTTTAAAAAAATGCAGAATTCTTCCTCATGTGACCAAAGTGACTTTTGTGGATGTCCTGGTCCCTATATCTGCAGCTACCTCCATCATTTATGTCTTCAGTAATGGCATACATAGGATCTTCAACCAAATTTTTAATACTAGAAGTCACCTAATTTAAAAAGACGACTAAGTTCAATCTCTCTGCTTAAACTGAGCAATTAGAGTAATGTTGCAGGCTTCCACATGAGTTGTTTCCATCTATCACAAAACTCTCTCAAAACGTTTTTGTACTTTTTCCATTGTTAACCCAGCATCTAATTATAAATTAAAAGGAAAATAATTTCTAAATGTTTCCAAATTATTCTGAGTAGCAGTTAAATACAAATTGTTTAAATGGCATGTCTTTTATAATTCATGATCTTAATGTGGATGGAAGAAATGTATGAGGACATACATTCCAGTTCCATTAAAACATGAATGATAATCTCTCCTTTTTCAGTTTCACAGTTGCCAAGGCAACCAGTTATATGCATTTATAATACCACCCTGGATAATCTAGCAGAATGTATCTCTCTTCTTTTCTCCTACACAATCCATCAATCTCTGATTTTCTCTCTATCCCTCCATCCTTCTTTCCTTTGATCCATTTTGATCAGTAGTGGAGTCTAGGAAAAACTGTCTAATTGTTTTGAAGTGTTCAACATCAGGCAGTGGACTGCACAATTACTACATCTACCCATAAAGGTGTTTGTTGCCAAGCCAGGCAAGCTCAGTCGGATTTCAAAGATCCAAACGGTGCAAAGGGAGAAGTAGCTCCTACAACTTGTTTTCTGAACTCCGTGTGTACCATGCTATGTGCACACATATAAACACCTGCATGCGCGCACACACACACACACACACACGCACACGCACACACACACACACACACACACACACACACACAGTTCTTTTAATGTAAACAAAATTAAAATGGGTAGTTTGAAGGGACCCTAACTCCCAGGATTCTTCTAATGGTATGACCTGTTGTGAGATTAATAGGAAACACACAGATAGGCATTAAGGAGAATATTGGATATCAAGACCTTGGAAAAGTTGTGAAAGGTTTGGATCATGACACCAAATGTTTAGAGGCTACTCCACTTCAGTTGGTGGCAATAGCTTAACTGTTTAGCCAACAACAACCTGGTATTGTGGAATGTGTTACAGTTTCCCCATTTGTCAATTTAGAAAACGAACGTTGTTCAAAGGTTACTCCCAAATGATTAAGAGTTAATACAGTGGAAAAGTTTAAGTGGAATAACAGATTTTGGAAGAAAGTATAAGAAGAACCAAGGGTCTTAGAAATCTTTCTTTCTTCCCTTCCTTCTATCTTTCTTTCTTCCTTTCTTTCTTCTTTATTTATTTATTTATTTAATTGGTTATTTTACTTATTTATATTTCAAATGTTGTCCTCCTTCCAAGTTTCCCCTCTACAAGCTCCTTATCCCATCTCCCTCCTCTCTTCTTCTGTGAGATACTCCCCTACCCACCCACCCACCCACTCCTGCCTCATCAGCCTAGCATTCCTCTTTGATGAGGCATCAAGTCTCAACAGGATCAAGGGCCTCACCTCCCATTGACACCAGACAATGCCATCCTCTGTTATATATACAGCTGGAGCCATGGGTCCCTCCATGTGTACTCTTGGGTTGATAGTTTAGTCCACTGGAGCTTGGGAGGAGGGGTCTGGTTGGTTGTTATTGTTATTTTTCCTACAGAGTTGCAAAACTCTTCAAGTTCTTCACTCCTTCCTCTAACTACTCCATTGGGCTCCCTATGCTCAGTCCAATAATTACCATCAGAGGACAGCTATATCAGTCTCCCGTCCAAAAGCCCTCCTTGGCATCAGCAATAGTGTCTGGGTTTGGTGTCTGCAGATAGGATGGATCCCTATGTGGGGCAGTCTCTGCATGGTCATTCTTTTACTCCCTGCATTTCCTTTAGACAGGATCAACTCTGGGTTAATATTTTTGAGTAGATAATTAATAAATAGAACTATACATAGCTGTACTTAGAATGTGAACATGTGAGGATACTAGGAATTGGGGTAAAGAAGCCAGGAACTATGACAGAAATAGTATTATATGGCTGGATAGGTGGCTCAGCAGTTAGGAGTTCGTTCTGTCTTTCCAAAAGACTCATGGATTGCCAGAAAATATGTCAGGTATCTGATTGCTGCTTGTATATCCAACACTATGAGATTAAAACACCCTCTTTGTTTCTGAGCAGACACTTCACATATGTGAGTATATATACAAAACACATAAATAAATAGATCAATAAATAGATAGTGAGAGGTAGACATAAACAGAGACAGAGATGAGACAGAGACAGACAATGATAGGTAAGGGTATAGGTAAAGGTATAGATATAGGTATAGGTATAGATAGATAGCCATTATCAGAAAGTTATTAGGCATTAGATTATTTTCTCAGGTTTATTTATTTTTTGTAAGATATTTTCTTTATTTACATGTCAAATGATATCTCCTTTCCAGGTTTCCCCTCCGAAAAAAAGAAAAAATAAATAAAATAAAAAAAAAATCCCTGTTCCCTCCCCCCACCCCCTGCTCACATACCCACCCGATCCTGCTTCCTGGTCCTGGCAGACCCAAGAACTGAAGGGTTTGCAGCCCCTTAGGATGAACAACAATATGAACTAACTAGTACTCTCAGAGCTCCCAGGGACTAAACCACCAACCAAAGAGTACACATGATGGGACTAATGGCTCCAGCAACATATGTATAGCAGAGGATGGCCTAGTAGGTCATCAATGGGAGGAGAGGCCCTTGGTCCTGTGAAGTTTCAGGTTTATTTTTATAAGGTAAAGAGGATGTCTTTTAATAACTTGGGGAAATACAAGACAAATTACATGATTCTTTTTGATGATTAATTTTTGCCACATGTTCATCTTCCCTCAATCCAAGCCTAGAGTGTTTGCATTTCAATGTTACTTGGCTTGGAGCACTGAAAGTTCATTTCTAATCGTCCAGCTGGTCGCTTGTAGCACTTGCTAACACAGAAGGGGAGACTGACAGGCTGAACAAGGTTGAAAGGGACTTGTTACTTCCTTCTTTGATCTTTCTGTGTCCTCATCTCTCCCACTGCCCTTTACCCCAGCATGGACAGTTGGTGATATTTTGAAATTTTATAGTTCAACTCAAAACAAGGATCTTCATAAGAAAAATAAAATGAGGAAAGACAACAAATACCCAATATCAAATTTTAGAAAGAAATTATCTCTTAAGGTTTATTATGAAAAGCAGCTGAATTTGTGAAAATCTCCTAGCTGCTTCTTGGAAAGCCAAGAAAGTTTTGATGCGTTAGTCATTCTACACATATTCAATATATTGATATATAAACCAATCCCATTTGTACAAATTCAGCCTCCAGTGTACAGAACATTATGTGCTCACAGCCAGGAGCAAATAAAAACTATCCCTTCTGTTTTTCAGCTGATGCTTTGGGGGGCAGAAAAATAGTGAAACCAGCAAACAGCTTTTTGGATTGAGATTTATTTTTTTAAATTATTTTTTATTAGATGTTTTCTTATTTACAATATCTCCTTTCCCAGGTTCCCCTCCAAAAAACAAAAAGACTAAAACAATCCCCTGTCCCCTACTCCCTCCCCCTGCTCAACATCTCACCCCCTCCTGCTTACTGGCCCTGGCATTCCCCTACACTGGGGCATAGAACCTTCACAGGGTCAAGATCCTCTCCTCCCATTGATGACTGGCTTGGCCATCCTCTGTTATATGCATGCTGGTGGAGCCATGAGTCCCCCCATGTGTACTCTTTGGTTGGAGTTTTCTTTATGTAAAAGTGAAGTTTGTAAAACTAATAAAAGAAAACAATAGGGTAAAATTACTTCTGTTATCAAATAAATTATGACAATACAGGCAAATAAAATGATACCTAAAGTTTGCTTTTTTAACCACTGTATTAGGTAGGGATTTTTGTGTTTTTATTTTAAACATGCATCATGTGTACACGTATGTGTGTGTATGTATGTGTATATATATGATTTCTTAGAGTAACTTAGAAGTTATGGTCCAACTATTTCAACAATGGCTAGCTCCCAATAGAAATTCCAATAATTAAATAGTCTTTCATGCCATAAGGCTGGATGTTTTAGCTGGTCTTCACTATATGCCAGAATCCCAAAGAAGGAAGCTCTAATACAAGTGAAGGAAGAATGAACTTGTCATTAAAAGTGAAGACAAGCAGGAAAAGGCAACCGCTTTCTTCCTCTATGGTGTTTCTATAGGCTGCTACCAGAAGGTGTTACCTTACCCTGATTTATGATGGATTCTCTTACCTCAAAAGATCAGAATTTAGGTTGGGTCTTCTCACTTCAACTAGGAGTAGGGAGGAGAAGAAGGAAAGGAGGGGGAGGAGGAGAAGGAGAAGAAGGATATAGTCAACTGCTTGCGATTTAGTTAATTCCAGAGGTAGCCAGGTTGACAACCAAGAATACCCAGCACAGAATATGCCCTGAGAGTTATAAACCAAAATAAACCCTTTGCTCCCACTTTATTTGTGGCCATGGTGATCTATCCCAGCAACAGAAACTCTAATACAGCTGCATAGGACGTTGGGAGGTAACTGGTTTCATGCTTGGACTTGTAACTCAGCAAGACCCCTATTATGTGCCTACTATGGCTTCACAGTAGATCCCATACCCATACACAATGTATTGTCATAGCAGAGTAGGCTACAGAAACCTAAAATCTGGAGCAAAAATGTAAGTGGGAATCTGAGATATTGGTAACAGACTCAACAGGGCTAGTGAACGATAAATATCTGTAAATTTGTTTCAGTACTTGTATGCACATGTGCATTTTGATAGTGTGTACATACACAGAAATGCATTTAAATTTCCCCTTAACAATTTTCAGATCATTTGTGTGATGGTTGGTATTATATAAGCACGCAGCCTTTGCCTGACGTTTTTTCTTTCTCTGAAAGTCCAAGTGAACAGTTGCTGAATGAGAATGGGGTAGCTATAACTCTCAAAGACAAACACTAGACTATTATCAGTATAAAAGCAGGAGAATTTGGCCAAACTCCAAACCCACGAACCCACTTTCACATAGAAGCTAGTAATCTTAGGAAGCATGGGATCCCCAGAAACGAGGCTGCCTGGTTCCAATTCATCTAGATAATTTGAATTACCAGATTAATGTTTTTTAGTGTTCTGTTCTTCTAGACATTGGCATAACTAAGCCTGTCACTCAGGGGGCACTGTGTCGCTTAATCTCTTAATATTAAGTAAAGCTTTCTGAAATCTATAAGAAAAGACTCTTAAACAGATGCGAAATGTCATTATCAACAGAAGCTTAACATCTCACTGAACTCTGGGAAATGACATAACTGAGACATTTCAAATACCCAAGGGAAACTATCCTGTATGCCAGTAGTAAAATCTGTAGAGTAGTTCAACATTTGACAGATAAATTATATGGGCAGATAGTAAAGGTATCTGTATTGTTAGTGGTATTAATTACTTCTCTGATTAAGAACACCAGCATCAAAATAACTTGTAGAAGTAAGAGTATATTCTATGTTATTGTTCCAGAGGGATAGAATTTATCAGTGATGGAGCAGAGAGGAGAGAGTTCACATTTCATTCACACCCAGGGAATACAGTAAAGAAACAGAGCGCAGAGCAAAGCTTTGAACACTCTAGAAACATGTGCAATTTAATTTACATTAATATATATGTATATATGTGTGTGTGTTTCCATATTGTATTTGTATTTATCTGTACATGTGTGTTAGAATTACTAAAAATTATCATCAAGTCTTAGCTTTACATATTTAAAAATCAAAGGTTATAGTTTTTTTTAAATTATTCTAACAGTCTAGCAAATTTTATTTCCACTGAAGTTCTTAAAAGAAACCTCATGATAGTGGGAGGGGAAGTCTTTGTAGGAAGGGAAAGAAAATCTGTTAAATGGTGGCAGGTCCTTTGCCTAGCTATGGACCAAATTTCTTCCCTGATCTCTATCAGCATTCATAATAATTCCTGTAGCCTTTGAAATTTTAAAAAGCAAGGCAATAGCCATATTTCTTTTCTATAGTGAGTAAGTAGCTCTATGTACACAGATGATTACAAATATATCTTTTCCAACCTCTGTTTCCAGAGAAAAATATAACTTTCTCCCTGGCAATTTGAAAAGCTGTGTTGTGTAGTATCTTACAGTGAATTACAATAAAAAGCAGAAGTACAGAAACATATCTCTTGCTAATGTTCCCATGAACCAGGGTGCTTCACAGTGAGTGTTTGACATTTATGTATCTATGGTACATAGATATTGTGTAAGCCTAGACACGAAGGAGATATATACCCCTTGGGTGTGCATGTATATTCTCTATTCTGTTTATAAACAGAGACGACACATGGCAGTATTACACGTTGTAATGGTAATCTACAAAACTCATATTCAGATCAGAATGTTCCCTGTTATGACCATAACCGTCACTTATGGATATCAAGCTGACACTTTTGATTGATTCATTTGTATTGGAGATTTTTGTAACTAGACTAGAATATTACCTATTATTCCTTTAATTTTTTCTCAACCGACATTTATAATTATCTCATATGTCATGTACTGTGCGGGACTCTGGGGACTCAGGACAGATAGAAGTTTTCTGTAAAAAATATAATTCATTAGTTATTCACTGACACTTAAGAAATGATAAAAAATGAGAAGATACCATAATTTCTCAAAATCATGAGAAAAGTATATTCATATTGATACATATTTCTAAAAATCATACATCTAAGAAATAAAATTTGTTCAGTATTATCATTGAACAAAGCTCTTTCAATCTGAGAAGATGCTTCAAAGAAAAAATAAGCTTATCAAATGGATATGTTTTATATGTTTCGCATCAGACCTCATATAACTTGTACCATTGCCTTATAGCTAGAACATCAGCATGCATGGTTTCTTTTACACTTTGTTGTAGAGCAATAGGAACTTTTCCTTTATATACCAATAATAATCATTGAAAAACATTACTTCTCAGGACATCTGAGCCAATATCTCAGTGTGCTGGTATAGAGTGGCAATGACCTGATGATACTACAAGAGAGTCTTCTATGCTGTGCAGTGCCGGTTCCCCTCCAACAAAGAACCTGCTTCTCTCAATTCATGTATATGGGTTTTAGGGACAACAGAATTTGGGGCCTTTCATTTATAGAAAATTAGAAACTGTTCCCATGGTTTCTCTCTGTTACATTTAACCCCAAGATAATTCACAAATGATAGGTACAGTTATATCCCAAGTTAAATTTTTATCATCCAGAAACTGAAATTCAAATTTTATATAATTTTATGTGGCACAGGTTGTCTCTAATCATTTGAGAATGTAAAACTGTAAAACTACATTATTTTCTTTTTTTAGACATTTTCTTTATTTACATGTCAAATGATATCTCCTTTCCCAATTTCCCCTACGGAAAAAAAAAAAAGAAGAAAAAAGAAAGAAGAAAAAACTGTTCCCTCCCCCTCCCCCTGCTCACCAACCTACCCTCTCCCACTTTAAAATGCAATCTACAAACTGCAAGAAACTCAAGAAGAAGGATGACCAAAGAGTGGATACTTAGTTGCTTCTTAAAAGGGGAGATAAAATACCCACGGAAGGAGTTGCAGAGACAAACTATGGAGCAGAGACTGAAGAAAGCACAATCCAGAGACTGCTTCACCTGGGAATCCTTCCCATATACAATCATAAAACCCAGACATTATTGAGGATGCCAGCAAGTGCTGGCTGACAGGAGCCTGATATAGCTGTCTCCTGAGAGGCTCTGACAGTACCTGACTAATACAGAAGTAGAGGCTCACAGCCATCCATTGGAGTGAGCCCAGGTTCCCCAATGAAGGAGCTAGAGAAAGGACCCAAAGAGCTGAAGAGTTTGCAGTCCCTTAGGAAGAACTACATTATTTTCAAGACTGGATATTCATTTATATCCCATAAGATTGTTCTGTTGAAACTCAAACAACCAATGCAAATTTATGTAGAGGTAGATCTTTGAGGAGATTGGGAATGGTAAGTGGAAATGTAATGTTTCAAGAAAGGATAATCCTTCCTTTAAGATAGAAAAAGAGTCACAATAGAATCTGAATCAGCCAGTACTTTGATCTTTACATTCTAACCTAAAGTATTATGGATTGTTGCATGAGATTGTGTTCAGGGAAGACACTCATGGCTCACTGTCCATAAGAACAAGTGGGAGGCTGGATTTGACAGCCTCTTGATCCACATACACATATTCTTCTGTCTCTGCAACTCATAAGGAGTATTCATGGTTTCATTTCATTTTGAGCCATGTGTGCATGTGCTTGTGTGTGAGAAAAGAAAAGATGGGGGATAGATGAAGAGAGATACAATGAGTGAGAGAGAGAGAGAGAGACAGAGAAAGACAGAAAGAGAGAGACAGATAGGCAGACAGAGAGACAGAAAGAGTCTGATTTGTCTCTGACTTTTCCCCATGAAACCTCTGGTTCTGTGGGTTATAACACACAAAGAGAAAATTGAATAGAAAACTGTATGAGCAGTCAAGTTGTTAAATATTGTCTAGAAGATAAATGAACACAGAATCCTTGCTAATAAATAATTTCTGATCTTCTCATTCTCCTCTACTTTTCTCCACCCGTCAGCATTTTAACATATTTAGTTATCTCTCAGAAAAAAGACTCTTAAGTCAACAGTTCACCAACCTTCCCTATGAAAATATTAATCATATTAGAATGGCAGGCTAAGGAGTTGGTCCAGGCACACTGCCTGTTTTGGATTCTCTGGAAGTCTAGCCTTACTATTATTATTTCATCCACTTGCCCCATATGTGGGCTCACATTGTTTGCTCCAGCCTTGACATGTAGTAGTCCTAGTCACTTGACATAACCACTTAGTGCTTTACTCTCTTAATGAACTCACTTAACAAGCTATGCCATTCAGTGCTTAGGGAAGCACCAATCAAACCAGGATCTTTGGTCTCGTCTCATCAGTTTGCCTTTTAAAAAGCCATCTGCTGTGTCATCAAGGAAAGAATGCTTTCCTCTGTTCTATTGTCATTATTACAAGGAATTATGTATTATGTGAGTGTTTCACTTAATATCCAGAACCAATACCAAGTGGCCACTCTGACCAAAGGAAAAAATAATTTTTTTTTGAAGTTTTCTCTTTTATCCTCCATTGAACCAGCTGGCCTGTGTATCTTTCATAGGCACTCTGAAAGGATGAATAGTCCACTTCAGCCATCAGCACTCTACTGTGATGTTTTAACAGCTGTAGAGGAAAGCAGTCCCCTTATCTTTCTCTCTTCCTTAGTACCACATCTCTTCTTTCCCATGAAAAGAAAGAGCCTTTGCTAATTGCAAAGTGTCTGCCTTTGTCAGCCTTTGAAAGCAGTTATGTTACTAATGAATATTTTTTCTTAAAAAAAAAATACAGCTCCCAAAGGATAATTGGATGGCACCTTAGAATAGCCTCCTGACTGTAGACTCGGGTCATTTCTGACTCAAAGAAGAAAACAGATAACTGTTCAATAAAACACTTCAGGCATAATTTCATTAATGTTGCTCAGTCGTTTATGAATTCTGTCTTTGAATGTAAGAATCTGGCATTCAGTTGAATGCAAAAGAACAGATTTGACTGAATGCGTGGAACTTGAGAATCAGCAATTGAGAATATGAGAAGCATATTCATATTGGTGAAGCGGACGCTTATCCAGATTTGTGCCACTGGAGTGTGTTCTCTTAAGAAAACTGTCATGTTTCAGCAATTAAATTTCTTAATATAAACCTGTGTGGACATTAAAGCATTTTTTTAATTACATGACCAAGAAGAACTGTTACACTTGCTCTGAACTATGTGTGCACACCTGAAAAATAGATGGCACAGAGTAGCCAGACCAGTGGCTGATGACTTAGAACATCATTGTTCAGCAACACAAAACACAGCACAAGTGATGTGCAGCCAGGTGAAGAAACACCAGAACAAAGGGAGGTTATAAGGATGGATGGAGTGCTAAAAATATTAAAGCAATAAATACATAGAAAGACAAAGTCAAGTGCATATGATTGAGTTCCATCACACGGACATATGTTATTTTATGGGTATATTTTATATAAATGTATACAAACTTATTTAGGTATATTCAATTGTGTAATTATACATTTAAATAATAATTCTATAATGTAATTACTGAAAAAATATATATACATTTAATAGTATGAACACAACTTTTTTGAAAAATTAATATACATATACAAGCGAGTTGTTATACATAAGCCTATCAGTTGGCTGTTTAGAAAAAATATATAGTGGAAATAAGTCTGTAAAGAGATTTGCCTTTGAGAAAGTGTTGAGACAGGATGCAGTAGGGAAGGACACATTATTTTTCTACAATATAGACTTGTGAGTTATTTCATTTTTAACTCAACTATGGATTTTTTGGCAGTAAAGCCTCCTCCTAAGGTTTAAAAACTTGAACAGTAGCTATTGTTAATGAGAATTCCCAACAGGAAAACAACAGATCCTTAAATCTTGGTCACTTTGGGTCACTTCCTCAAGCGTGAGAGGAGTTGCTATTTGTTAGCTTCCTATAAACCCCAGGGGATGCTCTCTATTCCTAGGACACAACACAGACCACTGTCTTGGTTTGAGGTATATTTTAAAGGACTATGCATTTTTGTGTGTGGTATTTCCTCATGTATGGGTGTAGATATGTGCAGGTGCACATGCATGTGCATCTATATCTGTGTGTACAAGTCAGAGCTTAGCATGAGGCATAGTCCTTGATCACTTTCTACTGTATTTACATGGGTAGGGTCTCTCACTAAACCTGAAACTAACCAATTCAGGAGAGTTAAGCATTAGATCCGCAGCATTAGGGTTATGAAAAACCATTCCCCAGACTTTCATATGTGAGAGTACACAAGATCTGAACTCTGGTCCCCAAGTGTCTAACAAATCCTTTATCCACTAAGAAATCTCCCCATCCCAATTAAGTATTTTGAATACTTATCCATTTAAGCTGTATAATTTCCTTGAGAAGTATTCAACTTTTTCAACAATCTACCTCAAATAGATCTAAACTTGCTGAGCTTGAAAAACAACATTTAAATACTTACTGTGTGGAAAAATGCACAAGCTATGTCCAGCAACTGTTTGCATTCCTTGGCTAACGTAAGATCTCCATGGCGTTTTGTTTTCTTGTCTTTTAGCAGAGCTAGATAATTTTCTTTTCAATTTTCATGTGTGTGGGTTAGAAAAATATAAATCCATTCAAAGCCATTATATTTGAAATTAAATATTAATGACTCAACCACCGCAATGTCAACCTGGGTTGGAAAACATCCTTCATGAGAGTGGATTCGACTACCATAGCCTAACTAAACTGTAAATGTTAATCTCTCGCTCTCAGGGCCACAATTGACACAGGCAACATTTAAGGGTCTCCCATTAACTGCAGTTAAATTCCTGAATCATAGTTTTTCTCAGTTTAATAAATAAAAATTATCAAATGCCAAACTTAGCCTTGTAGATTTGTAATCAACCATCCAATTGTAACTAGACCTTTCTTAACTGTGCTTTAAATTTTTCACTTAGTCCTTTTAGTTATGAGAATGAGGGGTGATTTATCAAAAGCACAATGAGGGGTTATCAAACGCTCATATCAGTTAAAGAAAGAGGAAAATTACACTCAAGAGATAAATCTTTCACTAAACTTTACAAAGGCCTTAAGCAGCCTCTACCCCATTTATCATTCTGTCTTCAGAATGTACCAGCTGCACCAGTTTAAAAAGCAACATAGAGAATGCATCCAAAACCAGGGTTGATGGCTGGTAGAGTGGATGAAAATTCTATTTCACCTTTATGTATTCACTCACTTTAGAATCTACTTTTAAAACTAGCCATATTTGGGGCTAAAGTTTGATGTTGCACCAAAATAACTAAATAAGTAATACGATGTTTTTAACCTTGGCAATATTTCTGTATCACAAAACAAAAGCAGTTCTCTTGGTATTATCTTAGAAATGCACCTTGTTTGATGTCAGTATGCTTGAAACATGTAAAATTTTTCTTTCTTACTCTCATTGTGATTATAACCAACTTGATTATAACAATTTGATTATAACCAAAAGACTACAAGGCAATAAAGTATGTTTATTACTTAGTTAGTTTTGTTTTGGGCAGACACCATTTCATTCTGTTGATGGAAGGAGCCTGAAACTCATCATATCCTCCAGACTGGCCTTCAACTCGTGATGATCTTTCTTTGTCCCTTTCCTGAATTCTTGGATTAAAAATGCAACCCACTGTACCTGACTACGCCCTATGTCACCACCATCACCACCACTCAAGACTATGTTGCTTGCATTAATCATTGTGTCTCACATTGCATTCTTTCATTTAGCATTGTGGTACATGTCTATGATCATAGCATTTGGGAGGTAGAGACAGGAATGCCAAGAGTTCAAGGTTGTATTCAGTTAACAGCAAATTCAAGGTCAGCCTGGGTCAACAGAAACCTTTGTTTCAAAAAATAAGTCTAGTGAGGTGGTTTAATAAGATACTTGTTGTGCAAACATGGGGACCCAAGTTCAGATCCCCAGAAATAATGTAAAAAGTTGGGTATGGTGCTGTGCTGTAGTACAGATGCTGGATGGGGTGAGAGCAAACATAGAAAAGTCCCTGAAGCTCATTGCCTGATCAGTCTAGCTATATCAATAAACTGCAGATTGAGTTTTTCACAAAAATTAAAGCAGAAAGAAAAATATCCAACTTCTGTTCTCCACACAGTCATCCACTCACAACCACATGTATCCATGCACACAGGCACATTAAAATACCATACACATACAATACAGCACAGACACATTTTTTTAAAATTGAAATTATTCTGTTTTCAGTATCTTTTGGAGTTAATAATCCATTCCCTTCTGGAATATAAGGTTTATTGAGAGGAAGGATATTTTTTTATCCTGTCTATTTTGCTGTTATATTCTGAGCACCTAGATGAATGCATGTGTGTCAACAGGTATCTGTCCTTGTAATAAAATACCTTATATAAACAACCTATGATACATAAAGCTTTAAGTAGATCATGGTTCCAGATGATGCTGGTCACGATTGCATGGCTCTATGGCCTTGCATGCTTGGTGTCACAGTGCTGTATTGGTGCCTGCTGCAGAGGAGACTCATACTGTGCACTGACCAGGAAACAAAGAGAAAGAGAGCTGGACATATGGCTATGATACTTCCTATAAGAGTATGCACCCAGCGGCTTGGATTTTCGCTACATCCTAGTAATGTCACTCAGATCAAAGCTTTTAACATATGGGCTGTTGAAGTCTAAGAACATAATATATTTGGCCTGTAAGTGGGACATTTAAGATTCATACCACAAGCCTGGTATGGAGTATATATTCAATACAGATTTTTCAATAAATGAATGAATGGTTAGATGGGCAAGTGAGTAAAACACTTTAAATGCAAGAGTTTCAAATACTGATTTATTGTTTTTATATAGTTTTTATAGCCAAGAATATAAATCGCTCAAATTTGAGGGTATTTTTATGGATTTTATTTCAAGGGCCATAAAATAAAAAATTAAGTACATATTGGATATTAAATTAGAAATAGCATTCATTTTATTATTTTTACATGGTAAATTTATTTATTGAAGTTTTAAATAATTTCTGTAACTTTGAATTTTACTCTTTTTAACGTGGTTCAAAACCCTTATTCGGTATGAAGATTTCATAGTAGTAATTGCATTAGATGCTAAAGTCCAGGAAGAAAAAGTCTTTGTTCTTGTGCACCTAAGAGTTTCATTGAAGAGAGTGTTAAAATGTGTACAAAAAAAATCAGAAATGACTGAGACTTCATGTTCAGAGAAAAGCAGATAAATATGTTATTGGACAACACAGAGAAGGTGTGCAGTATGGGTATCTGCCATTCTGATGGAGGTACACTTGATTTGAGTCAGAGAGGGCAGTTGTGAGTGGTAATATGATGCTGCAGAAATATGAGAGCATCTCATAAGGACATCTTTTGTAAAATTCAGCTATTGACTGAACAGGGGAAGTGGACATGGGCCCTCCCCTTTAAATAGGAAGATGTTCAGTAATTGATATTCATTAACAGAGGAAAAAAATCCATTTTTCTCTAATAGAATCTCAATAGGTATATTAACCACATTTCAGAGTAGTTGGCCAACACAAAACGAACTCAATGATATTTTTGTAGACTTTTTTTTTTTCATTTTGCTTTGCTAGGACATTTTTATCTTATCAGTCTTTTGCTTATTTATTTTCATTTCTAACTTTGTGCTTTTGTGGGGATTTGTGTGTGCCTTGTACACATTGCTTATGGGGTTTAGGTTGGTTGATTGTTGTTGTTGTTGTTTGGATGGTTGGTTGTTCTAAATGGAAAAAGTGAAAAAGAACATATATTTGAGTAGGTAGTAAGGTGATGACTCTCTGGAAGGAGCTAGAGGAAGGGCAAAACATGATCACAATATATTGTATGAAAATGTTCAATAAAAAATTAACTGTAGATTAAAGTAAAGTAGAAGAGAAAATGTAGAGAGTCATTTGGTGAACAGTTCTTAAATTTCCTATAAAAACTATGATCAACATTGCCAACATCACTGTAGCCAGCATCTTTTGTATCATTTGATGCAATGGATCCTGCCTGTGGGTGACATGGTAATAAGCACTATCAAGAAACTCAAACAGGAGCTAATAGGGAAGGTCCATCCTGCAGTAGTAATTTGACAATGAAAAGAAGTGATGTTTATTTATGTTGGAGATAATGCAGGAGCTGTGATAAATAATAAAGATGAAATGTTCTGACATCGCATCAGCAGGCGTAAGGGAGTATGCAGACTGGTAGCTTTGCAGCCCATGATTGCATTGAGTACAAGAAGCACTGCATGGTTCTACAATGTACTTATAAAGCATAACACACCCTTTATAAGTCTTTCATCCAAAGAGAAGAACCCTGTTTAATAATTTGTCCAATTTTCTTTCTGAATATTCATTTTTTTCTTTTCTTTAACTTTTATTGCATTATGATGAGAAAAGTTACATGATTTCAATTTGTCTGAATTTGTTAACATTTAAAAACATATTTTAAGTAAATATAATTAAATCAATTCTTGTTTCCCCTTTGTATCCCAACTCCTCCCAGAAACCCCCTCTTCAATACTTACAATATCTTTTTTTGTCATATTCCTTAAAATTTATAAAATATTATAACAATAAAAATGAGTATTATAAAAGTTGTTTGATAAAACAACAATCAAGTTAACAGTGTTATACAGATGCATGTCTACAGCAATACTGTAAATACATACGTTTTTCTCAGTATAAATTTCAAATAACTCCAAATATATTAACTATATATTTCAAAATATTACATCACTACTAGTATTTTCTTAAATGAACATAAATATATAAAGTCTTTTTG
>NW_022196903.1:96811285-96813655 GCF_008632895.1 Mastomys coucha
TTTCCATCTATTATCCTTTGCAGGGCTGGATTTGTGGAAAGATATTGTGTAAATTTTGTTTTGTCATAGAAATCAGGAGTCATAGATGCAAGCATCACCAACAGAATTCAAGAGATAGAAGAGAAAATCTCAGGGGCAGAAGAAATCATAGAAAACATTGACACAACAGTTAAAGAAAATGCAAAAAGCAAAATGCTCCTAACCCAAAACATCCAAGAAATCCAGGATGCAATGAGAAGACCAAACGTAAGGATAATAGGTATAGAAGAGAGTGAACACTCCAAATGTAATGGGCCAGTAAATATCTTTAACAAAATTATAGAAGAAAACTTCCCTAACCTAAAGAAAGAGATGCCCATGATCATACAAGAAGCCTACAGAACTCCAAATAGACTGGACCAGAAAAGAAATTCCTCCCGTCACATAATAATAAAAACACCAAATGCACTAAAAAAAGAAAGAATTTTAAAAGTAGTAAGGGAAAAAGGCAAGTAACATATAAAAGCAGTCAGAATTACGACAAACTTCTCACCAGAGACTATGAAAGCTAGAAGATCCTGGGCAGATGTCATACAGACCCTACAAGAACACAAATGCCAGCCCAGGCTACTATACCCAGCAAAACTCTCAATTACCATATATTTATTTTAATTTTTTTTGCTTATTCACTTTACTTCCTGTTCGCTGCTTACCTCCCAGTTAACGCCTCCTATAATCCTTCCCCAACCCCAGTTCCCACCTCCTCTGAGTGGGTGTACCCTGGCACTTTAAGTCTCTTCGAGGCAAACGCAACCTCTCCAACTGAGGTCATACAAAGCATCCCAGCTAGTAAATGTTATCTCACAGCTTTGATCAACAGGCAACAGCTCACAGGCAACAGTTATTGGGAAAGTCCATGTTCCAGTTCTTCAGGAGCTACATGAAGGTCCAGCTCCACATCTGCTACTTATGATCAGGGAGACCTATGTCCAGCCCATATATCAATTTTTTAAAGATATTAAAATGGAAAATGTGTGTATAATAAATTACTACTAGAGAGAGAGAGCTGAAGTATGTTAAAAGAAAAGAACTTGACCAATAGAGATGTAGATGCACGCAGCCAAGTATCAGACTGAGCATGGGGACCTCAATGGAGGAATTAGGACAAGGATTGAAGGAGTTTGAAGGGTTTGCAACACCGTAGGAAGAACAACAATATCAACAAATCAGATCCCTAAAGATCCCAGGAACTAAACCACCAACCAAAGAGTACATACAGGAGGACACATGGCTTCAGCTGCATATGTAGCAGAGGATTGCCTCATCTGGCATCAACTGGAGGGGAGGTAGGGGAATGCTAGGAGTGGGTGGTGGGTGGGTGGGGGGAGCATCCTGGGGAGGGGCTGGGCATATGAAAGGGGGAGGTTGTGGAGGGGAAACTAGGAAGGAGAATAACATTTGAAATGTAAATAAATAAAATAACCATTAAAATATGAAAAAAAAAGGAAAAGAACACAAAAAAGAAAATTTCATGCCTTGCATTTATCTCCTTGTTCATTAGTTAATGATTGAATTCCAGATACTACAAAGGGGAAAATCTGGAGATATTTCTGCAAGATCTGTTTTTAATTCCTCTTAATCTGGTTAATTCAGATAATCAGAATTAATGTCAAAAGAAATTTAAAGTCGTAATGAAGAAATTGATATTGCATAGAAAAAATACACTGTTGTGTGATAAGAAGAAAGTATAATAAATACATAACTTTCTCTTCCAGATTCAGATTTTTAACAAATGACACATAAGACTTAAGATATCACATATTTTTTTAAAAAAAATGAATAAAGTCTGCAAGTTATAAATTTAAGGACTTCATTTCCTCTCTTGTTATTCAGTCAGTACTAGATTAATATTTTGTTATTGTCTGTGACCTCTTTAACTGTCACTTTCTTTTTAAGTATCCTCAGAAAATTCCATGCCCATTTTTAATATAAAAATATGGTATAAGAAGAAGAAGAAATGATTTATAAACCTATGATGACTTTGTTATAGAGATATGGTCAGAAGCTAAGAAAGAGAATGGTGATGGTTTTGATACCACCTCAGTTCTTACTTGGTCTCACCTCAGATTGGATTAGGACATTTTGATCCATTTCAATAATTAACCCTATTTCTGCCCTGCACAGTTGCATGATTAAAACTCAAGCACCTAGAGCCAATAAAATGGCTCACTAGGAAAAGGGATTTGCCACAGAGCCTGCTGATGCAAATTATACCTTCAGGACCCAGATGGCAGAAAACAATGGCCAATACTTCTAAGTTTTTCTCTGAACTCAGCATGCATGCTGTAGTATGTACACACACACACACACACACACACACACACACACACA
>NW_022196903.1:96813665-96829869 GCF_008632895.1 Mastomys coucha
CACACACACACACACACACACACACACACACCCCTTACATTTACAAGAATTTCTAAACATCACCCATATTTTGAAAATAACAAACACAGAAAAAACAACCCACTTAAAAAGCAAGTAAAATATATATATACACATTTATATATGTATATATATACATATATATACACATATATGTATATATATACATATATATGTATATATGTGTGTATATATATATGTATATATATATACAAATTGGTCATGCCATATACTTCATTCTGAAACATGCCTTTTGCTCCAAATGTTTTATGAAAATCTTTCATTTGAGGTCAGTTGCATTTAGAAGGGCAACAAATATTAAATATTTCTGACTTGGACTTAGAAAATCCAAACAGGCATTGTGGTTTGATCTATTTACTTTCCACTTTTCAGTTCTCAGATGTTATCCTTATATTCCAGATCATCTGGCTGGAATACTCTGCTAAAATTAATTGATGAGAGAAATTTGCCCAGAGCATCCTAATTTTACAGACTGATAACACAGAAAATATTTACCTTTTCTCCACTGGGTGGTTACCCCACTCTTGCATTTACAAAGTGGGGTACAGACTGCTTACTTTTACTAAAACCAGAAAGAGACAAACATCATTTAAATTTTTTCTGCTGTGTCTATTTAAGTAAAGGACCCCAAAATTATTACCATATACTGAGTATAACTGTGCCAAAGAGCCCTGGGAATTAATCTTGCTTAGTGGACTGTAGCTATCTAAGAGCAATGACAATCAAATCCTATCATGGAAAACAATCAATATTTGTGCAGCAATTCAGTCTGGTTTCTTCTGTCAGCTATCATTCATGGATCATGCCATTTCCCCCTTAATTCTAATCAAAGTGCACAATCCTCTCAAGATAGCCTTCTGAACAGATGTAGTCATTCAGCTGGAGTTGCACAGGAGATAGAATCCATTTTCCACACCCTGATCATTTGATAGCATCTAAAGTGGCCAGCATGTACCTTCCAACACTTTGTACATTCATCCCTGGTTTAATGAGTCACATTGAAGCAAAGCAAACAAAGAAAACTCAATAAAAGTGCACAAACTTTGTAATAACACAAAAGAAGAAATTCAGTGCTCAAAAATATTTTCTCAAGGCTAATAACAGGAAGCTGGTGTGGTTTGAATTTAAATTCCTCATTTGTAACTACTCACTTACATTCTGTTGCAAAGATTGTATTTGCTTCCTGAACCAAAGCAAAAAGATCAAACTCAATGATCCACAGGTTGTTACCCAGGGCAGGTTCACAGGTCTAGAAGAATAGAAAAGAGTATTAGTCACACTGCTCTGTCAGTACTTAATTTAATGTTCTTTTCAAAACTTGCAGGAGACCGGACTTTAGACAAATTGAAGCTTAAAGAAGCATGGAAGAGCCAAAACTTCATTTCCTTTCTTTGAGAAAGAGGTTGACTTTATCTACAACTGACTTTTATCAATACTGACTTTTGTATGATACCCTTCTTGTTTGTGTACATGTATACATATACATATATGTTTGAGGATTTTAAAATAAAATGTCATCAGTAGTATAAGGTAAAAAGACCAGCACCTAGTAGAGGTACCTTGGTGAAATGAGTTTTGTACAGGCTTACTTTATAGCAATGCCGTTTGTTATGCTCTGTATACTGTTCTTTTTATACAATATGCTTAAACTAAAGTAGCTTATTTTATCTTTGTTGTAGATTATTATAACATTACTTTGTTTATGCATGCTTACTATTTTAGGTTAGTTTTATTATCAGCATCTGTGCATACAGTATTGTCTTTGCATCAGGCAATGATTTGAAAACATAGGGTTTGTTTTATTCTTTTGTTCACCAATAGATATTTTGTGATGATTTTCAGGTGTTTATAATACCAAAAAAAAAAAAAAAAAAAAAAAAAAAAAAAAAACCAAAAACCAAAAACCAAAAACCAAAAAACAAAGCAAGCATAAGAAACCATTATTATAGTGTTTCTGTTTTGGTGAGTAACAAAAATATAGAAAGGGATAATATGATTTGAGAATAATCTCTATTGTTACTCTTTGTTAGACTGATCCTTAGATTGAAATTTTAAAATGAGCTTAGTGTAAGGTTGTTAATTGGGATAGTGAGCTTAGAAGGAATTAATGTAGAGCTCATAGAATCTATAAAATAGTTGGCTTATACTCTGATGTAATCTTTCCCTTTTGTGCATCATACGGTTGCTGCAATTGTATCTGTGGTCCTCACTATAGCAAAGCCAACAAGTCCACGTCCTTGAATCTCAAGAAATGTCACATATATGAACTAGTTTTTGTAGCTAATCCAGATTCATCTATTTTGTTACAGTTGTGAAAAGTGAATTAATAAAATATACAGGAGATGAAAGTGATGTAAGAAATAAGCAGGATAGTAAAAAGACAGGCATTGGGTTGGAAAGTAGATGAGTCAAATGTGTTCAGAAAAGCTGCTGTAGCAGGGAAAGTTTGATCTGGATGTGGAAGCACACACGATAGTGTGTGATGAGATGAGAATTACATGGGCAGCATTCAACTTTGAGAACAGATTTAGGAACCGAGTTGAAGGATTTGAGCAGTGGAACACAGACCAGCGTGATGAATCATGAAAAGGGCTCTGGCTAAGGGGAACACACTAAAGGAAGCATGTAAACAGTGGCAGAATAGCACAAGGTGGAGCACACAGTGGGCAAATGTTTCCATATCAATCCTTGTGTAATGGGAAGCTGTTTAAAGGGAAGCTGACTGATGTGACTCCAAGTTGGAGTATATTCTTCAGGGACATGAATAAGGAGTAAGTCAGAAATCCCTTCGTCTAGAGCTAAGATGATGTGTTGGAGCAGGGTCACAGAAAAAGTCCCTGACATTTAACATAAAGATAGCACTACCAATATTTAAGTTTGCTAAAAATAAGACAAGTTAAGAGAACAACATTGCAATATAAGTGAAAAAAAAACAAGGATGAGACAGATACCGGCTTAAGCATTTGTAGGAATGGGTGTTACCTTCTGCTGACATGGGAAATGCATACAAGGAAAGTAGACTCTGGGGAGAAACAGTGTGCTTTTAAGTATAGGAACCCTGATATGTTCAACATGCTGTTGTACACATGAGGGTGAAGTTAAAAGAGAAGCATCTAACTGCACTTAGACTCAAAAGCATCAAATAAACTTACAAACAAAGGCATTAGAGTTAGACTCACAATCAGGAGTGCCAGGTCATGAAAGCCACTTAAAGCTGGTGTTTTATGACATCACTTAACAAGTAGAAGATGCCAGAGGACCAAGTCATAGAATGGTACAAATTTTTAAAATATCACAGAAAGAACAGTATCCAGAAGAACACTAAGGATTGGCCAGTTGAGAAGGGAAGCAGTGAGGTGTGCTGGGTGTGCATGCACTGAGAGGATGAGGCAATGTAAATGCAAATGAGTCATGGACCAGGCTTAGGTTGAAAGAGCCACTGGATCTTTGGCCATTGCCTTTGTGACCTTCAGAAAAAGAGTACCAAGCTCACTACTTAAGCACACTGGTAGGCTGCTCTTCCAAACAATGCAGGTCCAAGTTTCAATACCACATGACAACTCACAAATATCTATAACTTCAGTGCCAGGGAATCTAAAATACAACACTCATAAATTAAGAGTAAATAAATCTTTTTTTTTTTAATTTTTAAGTACTCTTAAAGTGGTCATGGAGAGATTCAAGAATCTGTAGTTCCTAAATTGTTATTTTAAGGATTTCCGCTTCATAATGGCTCATGATTTATGAAATGTGAGAGAGATCTTGGCAAATCCCTGGCATGATGACCCTTGCTGCTACATGATAAGGTGTGGTACTATAGGAAAACATAGGAGAAGAATTCTTATCTTTCATGTGAGTCAGTTTAGGGCCACTATAACAAATGTTATAATAAGGCTAGTGACTTACCAGGAGCAAAGATTTATTTGAACTCCCAGCTTGGAGAGTTTTGAACTGTGATCGGCATATCTTCATTGCTCTGTTAAGACCTATTACACGGTGATGATTATAGAGTTAAACACTGTTAACCTTACAGATGGAATGTTATGTAGATGATAAAGTGAGGTCAGTATCTCATCGCTTCCTTTAGAGGCATGCCTGCAGTGACCTGTGACTTTTCCACTAGACCTTGTCCTTAAAAGTGCCAAAACTGTCCAAAAGTATCACTCCAAGTAACAAACCTCTAACATATGAGCATTGGGAAGACATTGAAGATACACAAATATAAAAAGCTTAGTGGAAACAATAATAAAGTATTCAGGGAAAGGGGCATCATTGTTCTCAGAAAGTCACTTCTGTAATGTCAAAAGGGATTGAAGAAGATTAGTATACAACACAGACCTCAATTACTTGGCAGGCTGGATTGGGGAAGGATGTAAATGTATCCCTCTGACATTTTTCTTCTTTACAGGGAAGTTAAAATAATGCATCTAGCTAAACAAAAAGGAGTAGTAGAAGATAATGAAGCTGAAGGGAATAGAAGAATTTATAGTGAGATTAAGGTTGAATGAGGCAGTAAACTTATTAGGACAATGTGAAAATTCAATGAGTACTGAAAGCCAACTTGAAATTTTGTTTATGAATTTAAAATGAGGCATAGTGGCCTTGTTACCCCTCCACCACTGCCACAGTACTCAGTGATTTGAGATACAGACCTTAAATAATACATCCTTGTATATAACCATATCTGGTTATATTCTAGGAACAACGATGAATGCCAAGAGGTAAGGAATTGGAACATACTTCTAAGAGAATGATTGTAGTGATTAGTTACATATACTAAGTGGATAAGAACAAACATAAGGCTACTTGGTGGCTCATGCCTGTAAACCTATTACTTATGAGACTGATGCAGGAAGGTTACTGTGACTTCTGGGCCAGCTTGGACTACAGGCAGATAATCTGTGTCAAAAAACAAATAATCAAAAGACCTCAGAAGAATGTGATGGGAAATCACAAGGTATAAGAATGGTTAGTTAGAAATCACCAGAGGTGGTTTGCTGAGAGAGTAATGTCTGCAATATAGAGTAAAGGGCTTTGAAGTGTTTATTGCTGAAGACCATAGGGGTGGATAGCAAAGTGTGCAGTGCAGGATTTCTGGGACTTAAGAGTTTAAAGGAACAGATAGAGGCTTTGCAGAGACTAAGGCATTGGAATCCTCACCTATATAAATGTCAAAGGGAGTAGCAGGTTTGAAAAAAGAGGATGGCGGGATAGGAGGAAAAGCTATATTGTTCAGAGATTGAAAGCAGATATGCCTTAAAAGAGTGTTCACTCTCACCACTTAACATGAGTGGAAATGGTAGAGGACCATGGTTAAATATGCTCATATCTGTTACCAATGAACATGCTTCCCCCCAGAAGTCCACGTGTATACAATATATCTTACACAGAAAAGCAAAAGTCAGAATATACCTACTTAATAATGAGCATCAGAGCATTTCCATTTAGCCACTCCACCTTGGTTTTACCCATTGTACTGTGCCCATCCATCAACATGCTAATCTTATTTCCTGACCACATTTCTTGACACTCATTGGCCCTTGAGATCAGTTTCTATCTTCCTGGAACTCTGGCAGTGCTTCACACATTCTACTTGTTCTTTTCCATTCCCATCAAAATTATGGTCCTCATCCTTTTCTTTCCACTTTTACTTGACTCATATTGTCTCAAAACTTTTGAACATTTTATTATTTTGTAAACATTTTGAAAATAAATTACTCTTGCCTTCTCAAGTATATTATAAGTTCTTTAGGGTCAATAACCCTGTTATTTTACTTCTGTAAACAACTAAAAAGCCCAAGGATTTTAACTACACCATCAAAAAATACAGCTTTTTGATTGATTAAGTTTGTCAGCAGGCAATAGTAGAGTAAAAATTTTTCAATTATTCCTAAATTCTCTAAACTATAACTGACACCTAAAAAATCTATTATGTCAATAAATAATAAATTTCAGAACTGGCACAAAACATTGGCAATATAAAAAAGGCTTCATAGAGAGCCTTTGGTATTTGATAAAAGTGATCTTAATCATGAGTCTTTGAATTAATATTGGATGTACTCATAAGCTTGTAGGGAAATGTTCATCCTTGCCATTCATTTTATTATTTAAGGGGAACTCTTAAATACCAAAAACTTGTGAAGTTCAATAATTAAACTCAAGAAAATGTTCTGTCTTGTTATTGCAGTAATTGGAAATTTAAGGCAATTTCCTGAAAGTGAATATTAATAATAAGAGAGGAAATGAAAAGACAAAAACTCACATGGTTGCTTCTAACAGGTTTTCAAAAATGTTTGGAGTTTGGGTTGGCCATGTCCTACTGGCTTGTATCTTTATTTTTGTTATATTGTCATTAGTAAGGGTGGATGGCTATAGATGCATGGTGGAGAGTTGAGAGAAGAAAATCTATGTCTTCCGGGCTGATCTAAACAAGTTCTTGTCTCATGAACTTTTCTTCTAAGAATGAAACCCTAATGATGAACTCTTAAACAATCCTACATTCCTTTCTTCCCACACAAAATTTCTCAAACTGTAGCTCTGTGATTAATGGACACTGTCATAAGTTATATGGAATTATATTTCTTTTTCAGATTTTACTTTTTCCCTCCATTTAATAGTCTGATTCATTTTAATGGCTCTAATGTATTCTGGCAAAATCCATTTAATTTTGCATTATCTATATTGAATGCCTCTAATAAAAGTATTAATCAAAAAAGCATGGGCGACTATCCTGAAAGTGATAAATGAGGCTTAGTGTTTGTTTTATGAATCAGCCTCATTTTAATAATTTTGCAAATTTATAGGAGATAGATAAGAAACCTGAGACAGCTGAATGCCCTTGAATAAAACCTCACTCTCCCAAATCCTTATGAGGAAAACCAGTGCTGCTTTGTATTTTTGGTATACTCTATTTTTAGTCGTGGGTGTATGAAATGGATACCGAAAGTTTAGCCTAGAATTTTCTCCCAAGCAATGGACATTATTTAAATAAAGATGTGTAAATGTTAAAATATATAAATTTTAATGAAAGAAAATATTTCCCATTGGATCAGATATGATATTTTATATATAATGTATTCTTTTTTTTCTTTGCTTCTGTTTAAGTTGATCAAAGGATCTGAAGTTAATCAAAACTTTTAAAATAACATCAAGTGCTTATATAACACCTACTAATGAGCCTGTCATATTGTATAATCTTGAACACTAATGAAGATCTACACCCAAAATTTCAGTGCCTGTATTTCTGTTAAGATGGATAAACCCCAAACTGGTGCTTTCTCTTAATGCCTGCTACATCAATTAGCATCCCTTAGCATTTATATTTTAGTGATGACTGTAAGGCCATCTGAAAAGTCCAATTCAGTGAATTATAGTTGATGACCATAAAAAAGTTAATTGTTAGTTACTTAATAATTTTACATATATTTATTTATTTTAAAATAATTACACCTCTATATATTTTCATCTATGAATCATCTATGTATCTATGTATCTATCTATCTTTCTGTGTATGTTTGTGTGTGTGTTTCTGTGTGTCTCAGTGTCTGTGTTTTTATACACATACATACACACACAGCCTGGACATGTAGATGTCAGAGGACAACATGTTAGAATCTATTCTTTTCTTGAATTATATGGATCTCAGGCATTGTGAGTTTTGGAGGAAAGGGCCTTTAACGATTTACATATCTCACTATTTTTAATAGTTATATTTCTTGGTGGGAATTCTGATTGAGAATAACCTTAGTGATCAGTAATATTTTCTTATTTACATACAAAGTATACATACTTTGTCTGAGTGCTAATAAGCCTCTAGTATACTGTGACTTTACCATTAATCAGTCTTTAAAGGTCTTTCTTCACAATGCTAGAGTATGCTTGTTTTAAGCCACCATTTTATGTTAACACTAAAACACTTTGTAATTAACACATTTGGATGACTAAGAGAGTTTGGCTAGCTGGTTATCGTATTGTGACTGTGCTTTTCAGATCTTTTATTCCATGACTTGGGAGGTAGAGACAGGCTGATATCAGTGAGTTTAAATTCAGCCTGGTTACATCATTTGTTTCTAGTCTACATAGTGAGTGCCAGGATACCTTGGCAAAACAACAACAACAACAACAAAACAAACAAAACAAAATAAACAACCAAACAAAAACAAACAAAAATGGATGGCTATTCAGTGGTTTCATTTGTTTTCTGCCTATAGCTAACTCACTGCTTACAATGAAACCAAGTTTCTTTCTTTTTTTTTAAAATTATTTCATTGATTTAAATTCCATGTGCTGTCCCCTTTTCTTGGTCCCCCATCCCTGAGTTCTTCACCCCATATACCCATCCCTTTGCTTCTGAAAAGGTGCTCACCCACCCAAGCCTACCTCACCCCCACCAGCACCTCCCTTCCCTGGAATATCACGTTTCTACAGAAGTAAAGGCATTTTCTCCCACTGAAGGCAGACATCTGCTAAATATGTGCCTGAGGCCACAAACCAGCCCATATATGCTCTTTGGTTGCTGACTTTGTCACTGGGAAATTTATAACAAAAGAAAGGTCTTCACAAACAAGGAAACTCAAATGTGAATGAACATGGTGTCTCTATACTTGCACTGACTAACTTCCTAAATTGCTTTAGAGAGTTCTGTGGGATAACAGCAAACATAATTGTTTAAAATCTCAGGAGAGCATTCCCAGATGCATTATTGTCATCAGCCAAAAGACAGATTTCACAAACTTACTTCCCCAATGAGATAAAGCACAAGGACACATAAGTCACTGATAAACCTCTCTCAACCTTTCCAAACACTCCCGCGTCTCTGATGGACATTCTTCAAGCTTCAGTTATATTAAAATATGATAAAATTATGTATAATTGTGTACTGAAGCATGTCATGATAGCCAATGTTCATTTACAATTACCATGAGTCAGTTAAAAAAATCAAATAAAGATAAAAAAGAATGAATTTCTTCTTGATTCTTTTGTTTTTGTTTTTGTTTTTGTTTTTCAATTTTTAACTTTATTGGCAATAGATCCTTTTCCTTATACAATATACCCTGGCTATTCATTTCCTTCCCTCTATTCTTCCTAGTTTCTCCCTGTGTCCTCTCTGCTCCAGATCTACTCCTTTTCTTTCTGTCATTAAAAAAAAATTAAACAAACAAAACAGTATTTTAAGAGACAACAACCAAACCTAACAAATTAAAATTTAAGATGAAGCAAAAACTATCATCTCAAAGTTGGACATGGCAACTGAACAGGAGGGAAGGAGTGCCAAAAGCAAATGCAATAGTACCTTAAAGACACTAAGGTAATAGCTATAATATATACACAGAGGACCTAGTGCAGAGCCATTGTAGGCCCTGTGCTTGCTGCATCTGTGTCTGTGAGCTCACATGCATCTTACTAAGTTATTTTAGAGGGCCTATTCTTCTGCTATCCTCTGGCTCTTATAATTTTCCACCTCCTCTTGCACAGGATTCCCTGAGTTCTGAGGGGAAGGACTAAATGGAGACCTCTAGTTTAAACTCTCTCTCTACATCATGTCTGAATGTGGGTCTCTGCATCTGTTCCCATTGCTCCCTGATTAGGCTTCTCTGATGATGACTGATCTATGAATATAGCAGAATATCATTAGGAATATATATATATATATATATATATATATATATATATATGTATATGTGTATATATGCGTGTGTATGTGTGCGTGTGTGTTTGTGTGTGAATGTGTTTGGTTTTACCCCAGGTCTCTGGGCTCTCTAGTCTCTGGATTTTGCTTACAAACAAAGTGTCAAGTATATGTTCTTTCTTATGATGTGGGCCTTAGGAAAAAGTGAGATTGTGGTTGGATACTTCTATAAGGTCTCTTCCCTCATTGCCCTAACCATATTTTACAGATAGGGCAGACTGAAGATCAAAGGTTTTGGAACTAGTTGATCTTTGCATTTCTCTATCAGTAGTTGGCACCTAAGAGACATGAGGAGAAAGATCCTTGTAGTCATGCGGTCACCTGCTCAACTTTTCCATGTTTAATGAGTTGTGTAGGTGTTGTCGTTGATAATGGTGCCACACTGTCAGTTTGTGGACAGCAACACTTTGCCTTTGCAACAGCTTTAGTTGTTTAGGGATTACCATGGGACTACCTTGATCAACAACTCAACTGAATATAACCCAGTCCGACCACTGGAAGCTTCACCTAGCAACAAGAGCTATCCATTTGAGATTCCATATTACCTATTACTAGGAGACATCATTAGGATCACCTTCAAATATTCAAGTAAGTTTCCACATAATTCCCAAATGCCCCCACCAATCCAACTATCTCTCCCTGTATTCTCTCTCAATTTATTCCACTTGATCCCCCCACTCCAGTCCCACCTGTTCCCAATCTGCCCAGGAAATTTATCCTATGTCCTATTTCCTCTTTCTGGGGAGGTTCATGTGTCCCCCAGGCTCCTTCTCTTTATCTAACCTTTCTGGGTCTATAAATTATAGCTTGGTTATCATTTACTTAATGGTTAATATCTACTTGTAACTGAATACATACCATATATGTCTCTCTGGGTCTGGGTTACCTCACTCAGAATGATTTTTTTTCTAGTTCCACCTAGTTCTATTTGCCAGAAATTTTCTTTTTTTAACAGCTGAGTAACAATCCATTGTGTTATGTATATTACATTTTCTTTATCTATTGTTCTCTTGAGGGACATCTAGGCTGTTTCCACTTTCTGGCTGTTATTAACAAAGTTGCAATTAACATGGTTGTGTAACTAATCAATCTTGTGGTAGGGATGGTTTGGGTGTATGCCCAAGCGTGGTATAGCTGGGTCTTAAGGTAAATCAATTCTCAATTTCTGAGAAACTACCATATTGATTTCCATAGTGGTTGTACAAATCTTTACTCCCACAACAACAACAACAACAACAAATAGAGGAGTTATCTCCTTGTTCCACATCCAAATCTGCATGAGCTGTCACTTGTGTTTTTAAACTAAGCCATTCTGGCAGATAAAGGATGAAATCTCAATGTAGTTTAGATTTGTATTTTTCTGGTGACTAAACATGATGAACATTCCTTGGTGTTTCTAAGCTATTTGATAGTTCTCTTTTGAGAATTCTATGTTTAGAACTTTTCCTCATTTTTAATTAAATTGTTTTGTTTTCTGTTATCTAATTTCTTGAGTTCTTTACTTTGGATATTAGATTTAAATGTCTATTGGATTTGAAATTGGTGAAACATTTTTCCCACTCTGTAGGCTGATGCTTTGGCCTATTGATGGTATTCTTTGCTTTACAGATGCTTTTGGGTTCTTGAGATCCCATTTATTACTTGTTCATCTTAGTGCCTGAACTGTTAGTGTTCTGTTCAGGATGTGATCTTTAATTTCAACGATGTCTTAGTGAGGGTTTTACTGCTATGAACAGATACCATGACCAAAGCAACAATAAAGGACAATATTTAATTGGGGCCGGCTTACAGTTTCAGAGGTTCAGTCCATCATCAAGGTGGGAGCATGGCAGTGTTCAGGCAGACTTGGAGCTGGAGGAGCTGAGAATTCTATGTCTTCATCTGAAGACTGCTAGGAGAAAGCTGGCTTCCAAGCAGCTGGGCTTAAATTAAGCCCAGACTCACAGTGACACATCTATTTCAACAAAGCCACACCTCCTAATAGTGCCACTCCCTGAGCCAAGCATGTTCAAACCATGGCAAATGAGTTCAAGGATGTTCTACATTTTCTCTTCTATCAGGTTCAGTTTATCTGGCTTTATATTGACATTTTTAATCCATTTTGACTTGAGTTTTTTGAAATAAAATGGCTATCGATCTCTTTGAGTTCTTCTACATCCGTACATCCAGTCAGACTAGCATCATTTGTTGAAAATACTGTCTTTTTTTCAGTGTTTATTTCTGATTTCTTTTTTAAAATTTCTTATTGTTTATTTTATTTATTTACATTTCAAATGCTATCCCTCTTTCTGGTATCCCCTCCACAAACTCCATATATCACCCTTCCCCCTGCTTCTATGAGGATGTTCCCTATACACCCACCCTAGCATTCCTCTATTATGGAGCATCAAGCCTTCACAGGACCAAGGGCTTTCCCTCTCATTGATGCCAGATAAGGCCATCCTCTGCTACATATTCAGCTGGGGCCATTGGTCCCTTCATGTGTATTCTTTGGTTGATGGTTTAGTCCCTGGGATCTCTAGGGTGTCTGGTTTGTTGATATTGTTGTTCTTCCTATGAGATTGTAAATCCCTTCACCTTCTTGAGTCCTTCCCCTAACTCCTCCATTGGGGTCCCTGTGCTCAGTCTAATGATTGGATGCAACCATCTATATCTCTATCACTAAGGCTCTGGCCGAGCCTCTCAGCAGAGCTATATCAGGCTCCTGTCAGCAAGCACTTTGTGGCATCAGCAATAGTGGCTGGGTTTGGTGGCTGCATATGGGATGGATCCCCAGTTAGGGCAGTCTCTGGATGGCCTTTCACTCCATAGGTGTGTGGATTTATGTCTGTGTCTTCAATTTGATTCCATCGATTGTTATATCTGCTTTTATGTCAATACCATATGGATTTTATTACTATAGAGATGTAGTATAACTTGAAATCAGAAATGATGAGACCTACAGCAGTTCTATTTTAGTACATGATTGCTTCAGATATCCTGGTTTTTGTTAGTTTGGTTTTTTTTGTTTGTTTGTTTTCATAGGAAGTTGAGAAGTGGCCTTTCAAGTTCAGCAATAACTTAGTTGGAATTTTAATGGAAATTGAACTTAATTAATAGATTGCTTTTGTTAAGATGGCCATACATATTATATTAATAAATATGATTCAGGAACATTAGGGATCTTTTTATCTGGCATCTTCCCCAATTTCATTCTTCAGAGATTTAAGTTTTTACCATACAAGTATTTCACATCTTTAGTTATTGTTACCCAAAGATACTTTATATTATTTGAAGCTATTGTGAAGTGTGTTTTTCCTTAATTTCTTTTTAAGTCTGTTTGTCATTTTTATATAATAAGTTTACTGATTTTTGTGAGGTAATCTATCTAGCGACTCTGCTGAAGGTGTGTATTATCTATAGGAGTTCCTTAGTAGAATGTTTAGGATCAGTTATGTATTTTATCCTATCACCTGCAAATATTGAATGGATAGGAAGAAAACAGACAACTTTTTCTTGTTTCTGATTTTAGTGAAATTGCCTTGAGTTTCTTTCCATTTAATTTGATTTTGGCTATAGTCTTGCTCTAAACTCCCTTTATTTTGTGTAGGAATGTCCAGAAGGACATAAGGAGAGGTGAATAGAACAGAAGGAAGGGCAAGATCTACAAACAACTTACCTGGATTTTTTGCCACAAGTCGTTTTTGGGTTAGAGGGGAGTGCCTACTGGATGTAGGTCCAGAGATAAAGCACAAATAGGAAGTGGGGTTAGGAGGGGAAGTTCTGTTGGACCCACAGGAGATGTAGGCAGAGGGGGAAAGCTGCACCAGGTATTCTGTTGCAGAGCTGGCAATGAGACAGAAGTATTGGGTTTAGTGAGCAGAGGCAAAAGAGAACTGGCAGACAGGTTACCTGGTTTTCTGGCAGGCAAGGCCTATGGGTTCACAGAGGGTACCTGCTGTAGTTGGAGGATGAGCTAAAGAGAGGAATTGGTGGAGGGAGGTTATAAGGGAAAGTTCTGTGGTATCCAAAGGTCGATCCTGCCATCAGGGAAGGCTGCCAAGGTAAATCTGCTTAGAAATGAGGCTTGGTGATTGGGTGTAGAGAGATAGAGAGAGTGGTGAGGATTTTCAGTTAGTTTACCTGTTTTCTTGTCCCTGGTCAGCTGGTTTGCTCCATGTGGATGGTTCCTGATGTTGGAGGCTGTGGATATTGGGATGAATTATGAGAGAAGGAAGGTTAAAGATCTTTGTGGTCCACTGGGCCTGAAATCAGAGAGGAAAGGGAGACCACTGCTGCAGAGCTGGGGATCAACCTAGGGGATTGGACCTGTGGGAGAAGTGCAGATCTGATGTCAGCTTACTAGTTGCCCTGACCGGGGAGGCCCCTGGATTATGAGAAGGTGTTTGTTAGGTTTAGAAGGTTGGGAGGTCAACCTTCCCCTGTAAAGACCTGTAGTATCTACAGAAGTTAGGAAAAGGACCAAATAGGCAGGGAAGGCTGCCACAGCTGGTCTACTGCAGAGATGGGGTTGAGACTAATATATTCATTCTGGGAGAGCAGAGGGAGAAGAGAGGATCTACAGGTAGTCTATCTGGATTTCTGGTGGGTAAGGCCTGTGGACCGGGGGCTGGGATAAAATAAGTTATGCTTCATTGATGGAAAAGAATCTGATGTCATTAGGAATGCATTTGAAGATGTTCCTAGTGAAACTGGTCAAATATGTTGGCAAAACATTTCGTTTTCTCTAAAACAGAGACCTACTTTATTTAATTGTTTATTTGTTTTATTTTATTTTATTTTATTTTTTGTTGTTTTTTTCCTACCCCTTTTTTCCAGGATTTTACCATTTACTTAATCAAAGTGGTGTCCAATTAAAGTGCTCAATTTTTATAGAAAATTCTCTCATGTGCTATAAAACCTATGTACTCAGTTGAACACAGTATAAGTGATAAAAGTTTTGAGATAACTATCCCTCTCATACATTATTTTTCTTCAATAAGCACTTCTTTAGGGAAGGTTTTGTTCCCTTCATATTTTTGTTTTATTAAAAAAAAAAAGACTTGGCTAATCTTCCCTAGATCCATAAATATCTCAGTGCAAGTCATCATTTACATAGATAATTATTCATTCCCTAAGGGAAGAAAACATTAGATCTAAGCCTTTTACACACCAAAGAATGATTTTGCTTTGATTGGCTCAGTTGATGGTCAGTTAATTTAGTGAACTAATAAGTGAACTGTTTATTTTAGGTTATAAAGTTCTCAAAATTCAATAGCTATGTTTGCATTCCCTAAGATTATATTCCCAGCCTAACTTACCACTTATTTTTGACCTTTGGACAAACCTGCCTGCTCAACAAACTCCAAATGAAATGTCAGATACTATATTAGCCTCTAGAGACTAAGAAAGAAAGAAAGAAAGAAAGAAAGAAAGAAAGAAAGAAAGAGAGAGAGAGAGAGAGAGAGAGAGAGAGAGAGAGAGAGAGAGAAAGAAAGAAAGAAAGAAAGAAAGAAAGAAAGAAAGAAAGAAAAAAAGAAAGAAAGAAAGAAAGAAAGAAAGAAAGGAAAATGTCAGTCAAGTTTTCCATCTGTGTTAAGGGAACTAAGATCAAGTTTAGGCAAAGTGGTCAAATTCCTCTTAGCCTGAAGCTTTGACATTCTCATTTATGTATCTGATAGAATCATACATATAAGTTATGATTATGTAGTAGAATTTGTGCCACATTTTGGGGGTAGCAGAGACTCTGGCCTCAGTGAACTATAGGGTTCATCTAAAGCAAAATGTTTTACTCAAATTCAGGAAATTGCCTTGGAAGCTTCTGTTGACAAACTGAAATTGTTTTAAGCAAAATTGGAGTTGCAATTCTTTCTGTAAGATACATTTATTTCTATGCTATAGATATTGAAGTTACCCCCAACCACCAGCTTTCCTTCATATTTATTTCTAAATATTGGTAAACAATGTAAAGATTATCAAATAAAGTGGAGCATGCAAATATGAGGACCTGAGTTCAGTTGCCCAACATCATTGTAAAGCACAGAGATGGCAACTTAAACCTATGATCACATCTCCTAGAAGTAGATTCAGGCTGATTCCAGGGACACTGTGTCTGATCTAGCTAAGATTGCTTGCTCCAGATTCAGTGAGAAACCCTTTCTCAAAAAGTAAGCTAGAACAGCTGGTAGAATGGTTCAGTGGATAACTATATTTGCTGCCAAGCCTTAAGATCTGAGTTTGATCCCCTTAGCCTACTTAATAGAAGGAGACAACTGATTCCTCCATATTGTCTTTGAGCTTTATATTCATTCTCTGGTGTGCCTGTTGTGGCATGGGTGTGTTCATGCATATATGTGTTTGTGTGTATGTGTATATATTATATGTGCATGTGTGTATGTGTGTCTGTATAAAACAGAGAACATATTGAAGATGAAAATTTGACATATACTTCTGACCTCCAAGACTACAACACACATGATAGATAACTTTTTGGGCTAA
>NW_022196903.1:96829879-96870537 GCF_008632895.1 Mastomys coucha
ACCTCCAAGACTACAACACACATGATAGATAACTTTTTGGGCTAAATGATCCCCTTCAGTGTTCTCCATTCTCTTAGTTTCTAGAAATAATTCAATAAGACAACTGTTTCTTAATTTGTATCAGTTACATGTACACAACTCCCTAAGATGTCATTAGAAATTATTGCCTTATCTCTATGCCTTATTTTATGAGCATTGCTACAGTAAATATGTTAACAGCAAATGTTTGCTATAGTTGCAGAAAAGTTCATCTGATCCTCTACTGGGAATACTTGAAGTGTTTGAAGTTCATTTGTAGTTGCTTTTCAATAGAAAAGTTCCTTGGTTTTATAACTCTTAATGATGACTGCTTGTCTTAGACTTATAGCACACACACACACACACACACACACTCAAAATATTTGTTTAAAGTTTACTTATGAATGGTAAATTGTCAGATGAACCCCCTGCATTCTGTAAGAACTTCAGATTCAAGATTGCAGCCAAATTTATTTCAGAACTATTAAAATTCCTTGATATTATCCTTGCTGAACGAAGATATAATCATAGGAGGTTAGGCAGCATTCTGCCAGCATTACATGGACGTATATGAATGACCCGAAGAGATCAAGATTTAGAATAGATTTATTAAAAATCATTTTAATTTCAACCATTTTAATTATATGGTTCTATTGCAGGGTAGATAGCAGTGATTCATGTTGGGTATGTAAGCAATTTATAATGCATATGACACAGCAGGTTTCAATAGAGTTACATATTCATATTCTTCTTCTATCCTAATAACAGAGACTGAAATTGTCCATAATTGGGCTAATTGAACAGTAAGTGGGTGCTATATAATTCAATTAGAGCACAAAACAAGCAGAGAATACCAACTGTTAGCATTTGTTTTCCTCTAGAATTTGTTGATCTGGAACTTAATTATAATTCCACATTGATTATATTTTGTTTTCAGAGTGTTTGAAATTACTTTAGAAAATAAAAGGGTATTCTTCTCAAGCAAACTAGAAATACAACATGGAAGAAACTTACAATTGTTTTAGAAATAAACACAGTAGGATCTGAAATTCCCCATCCCTGACTATATATGCACATTCATTTTGTGACTAGCTACACAGACTCTAGAGTCAGTGAGCCTACCATCAAACACCATCTGGTGATTCTGTTGACTCTTCTAAACAACTCAACTCTCCCTAATTTCAGTTCTCATATTTAAAATATAAAAGCAGTACCCTATTCCATAGAGGCTTACTTACAAAATAAATGCTAATCATTATACCAAGCACATACTCATATACACATAAAGATAATAAAAATCTTTGATCTACTTGTCATCTACATATCTATTGTCTTCTATATGCCTATCATTTAGCTAGATAGATATGATATATATCAATTTATCATCCACTTATCACTATCTATAACAGCTACATATGTATTTATCATGTAGCTATCATTATCATCTATCATTGTCTATCTATATACTCATTTTATATTATCTATCATCTATTTAACTAGCTGTGGATGACAATCTAGCTAATTATCATCAATATATCAATCATCCATTAGCACCTTTCATCTATCCCTCATCTGTAAATTTATCATCTATTATTTCTTATCATTTATCACTTTTTATGTATCTTTCCTCAGCATATCTATATACCATCAATCTGTATACCTTTTATAACACACATACGTATATACATATATAATGTTTCTACCATTCATATATTATCCATGTTTTGTACACGATACAGTATGTGTATATATATATATCTATGGTCTATCTATCATCTATCTATCCATCATCTATCTGTTTATCTACTTATCTATCTATCGTCTATTCAACAATCTATTCACATATCCCTTAACCTCAGTCTTCAACACGTCATCTTTTGTGGTTTTGGGCAAAAGAAGCATTTTTATGAAGCAGATAATAGTTTAGGTATTGTAATTACCTCTACTGTAATTTTAAGTATTTTCTTATATTTAAGAAACATTTAAAAATAGGTTTTGTCAATGTTTTACAAGCAGAAACATCTTACTGCAATAAATGTATTTTAATATAATACAGTTAATCAATACTTACAAATGGGTTAGTTATAAAGCTTTATTTTATTCTACAATAGAATTTTTAAGCCTAACAAGGACTTCTCTGTTTTTAGACCTTGTTTAAAGAATTACTGCATTAGGAAACTTCTAATAATTAAGTAATTTTAATCAGTGATATTAAGTGAACACTAGAAACAGATAACATATCTGATTATAGGCACAGGGGTATGTGTCTATAATCTCATTCAAGGCCTGAGATGGAAGGCTTGTGAATTTGAGAAAACTCTGAGCTACATTGAAAGACTCTGATTCAAAAAAAAAATATGATATGCCCAGCTACCAACAGATTCTTTTCATGTTGTAAGTTCTAAAAGAGAATAGATTGATTGTAGGACATATTTCAGAAACAAATGGTCTCTTTTATGTTTAAGTTCTTCTAGGAGATGTCTGTCTGCCCTTTTCATTCTCTGTGCAGTAACATGGCCCTGGCAAGAACAAGTACCTTTCAAAATATAACAAAAGGAGGCCAAGAAGAAAGAAGGCCATCCATTTTCTAGGAAACATTTTCAAATATTAAACACAATATGAAAAATATTGGGAAATATTTCCTGAATATAAAACTAGGATTCCAGAAACTAAAATTGAATTTGATGGCCTTGAAGATCAAACATTTGAAGTGGATTTGTTCAATTTCAAAATGATGCAACTGCATCTAGAATCTTCAGATGAACTGCTGAGAATTTTCAATTTAACCATAAGCCCATTAAGTTCTATGGCATAGAAGTTACCCTAGGTGGGGGTGGGCATCTATTGTGATTAAATAATTGCACAACATGGATGAAGCTTCCCTTGATCCCAGTACTGTGGTGGTTATGGTCAGTGTTGCTTTAGCCACTATGAAACAACCAGGTACAAAGGACCTCCCACACTACCTACCAAAATGTTCAGGAAATCCTGAATATGATGGGAGTCATGATCTGATAAGTCAAGTGGCTTAAAAGTTGTGGTCAATACACTGATTCCCGATAGAAATGGGACAGAAAGAAACACCTCCTCTTCTCTACAGTGTCTCTGTTAGAAAAGAGAACAATTTATAAGAAATGCTGGCTTGAATCTGAACAACATAGAGACCTTTACAGTAGAGGTAATAGGTCTGGGAGAGTTACTGGTCATGAAACAAGTGATGAAGTCAAGTGAGCTGAGCTGTTGCATATGATCCATAAATTCAGGAATCTGTCCTTAATTTAGGCTTTTATTAGAGGTAAATAAAACCTTAATTGTAGTAGAGCATGGATGGAAAGATGGAGGGAAGGAGGGAAGATTGAATTATATTTTCTGCTTCTGGAATATAAACTATTTCATTTAAAGGATTATGCTAAGTTTGAAAGAGTCACAACAAAACTATAGTTAGTAAGTTACTATATACTTGATCATTATGGAGACTGTACTAATTTTTTAATGAAAAAGTCCAAGATAACTTCTATGTATTAACATGTAGGCCTTTTTAACAGGCTAAGCAAATGCAGAGTTTATGTCATCTAACCAAGTTTCTTTCCCTACTTCACAACTACACCTTGACTATATAGAGAAGTACAGCTGCTTGATTTTGTGTTTAGTTTTTCTCAGGCAATTCTGAGATGACTGAACAGTGTTAGGTGCTAAATTCATGTTCACCTTTGTCTTAGTTAGGGTTTAACTGCTGTGAACAGACACCATGACCAACTCAACTTTTATAAGGACAACATTTAATTGGGGCTGGCTTACAGATTCAAAGGTTCAGTCCATTATCAAGGCAGGAACATGGCAGCATCCAGGCAGGCATGGAGCAGGAGGAGCTGAGAGTTCTACATCTTCTGAAGACTGCTAGTAGAATACTTACTTCCAGGTAGCAAGGACCAGAGTATTAAAGCCCACACCCACAAGGCCACACCTACTCCTACAAGGTCACACTCCCAAAAGTGCCACTCCCTGAGCCAAGCACATACATCACAACCTTCCATTGGTTTTCTTGTTTATTAAGCTACAGACACAGTTCTTTTAGCTGTTCCTCTACATGATATAATTTTCTTTTTAAAAAGATTTTGAAATTATTTGTGTTTGTGTACATGTGGATGTATCTGTGTTTATTGTGTTCATGTAAATATCTATGTCTATGTGAATGTCTAGGGTGACCAGAAGAGGGTAGTGGAGAGACAGGTGTTTTGTGACTTGACTGAAGGAGAAGCTGGGAGCTGAATCCCGTCCCCATGACTGAGCCACAGGCTGAGTCTTAACTGCTGATCCATCTCTCCATCCTTGGTATTCTCATATTTCACTATGTCATTCATTATCACCATCACAATTTCACAACTTAAGAAATCTAGAAGTAGCAATACAAATTTTATTCATCATATAGATTATAACCTGCTTTGGAGATCTGAATTTTCTTGGAAGCAAATACGAGTCATAACTTGTCAATGCTTAAAATTTTTTGCTACTGTAGATGTTCATTTTTCTTGCTCATATTGAAATATAAGGTGCATGCAAAGAGGATATTGTTGTCATAGACAGCAGAGTGAAAAATTGCTCTTGAATCTGCTTCTTGCCAGAGAAAGGGGAAATATGTGCAGGTTATGGGTATATATACATTCTCTCTGTGAGGCTGTGATTTTTGAAACTGACACCAGGATGCATTCTAGGACCAAATTATCAGGGCAGCAGTGTTGACTGTAATGAAGGAAAGAAGAGGCTGTTCATCTTGTAGAGTCTGTATTACAAACAAGTTCCCCATGATTTTTAAAAGAAAACTCTTTTGTGTTCCCCATTCTTTTAAGTTGTCTCAGTTGGCTTTCTTCACCAGAACCTGCCACACAGTGTCACGACATTAGTGACATGGCTGAAAGGGCTACACTCTGTGTCTAATCAACTTCAGCTCAGGGGTGCCTTCATCTTCTCATTGTTCCTATTTTCAATTTACCCATAGGTTGACAGATACAATTATTTTATTCATAACAAACACATGTACCCTGCATTGTAAAAGTTATGCAGAAAGTGACAAATTTGCTTTCTATCACTTTCTACTACTGTTCATTTAGTGCTTTGTTATATTTTTTATAGAGTGCTTGTATATTGCTCTGCAATATCCTTCCACAGAGGCAATAAACGTATAATAAATGCTTAGCTGTGTCATGGGGGAACTATACATTAATAAGACATTCAAATATATGAATTTTCACATTTAAAAGAAACATACCATTTACAATGAATATGTGTTTTACTTTGAAATAAATACGTAATTTTATGAAAAAGATAGAGAAATATTGAGAACCTGGATCAGTGTTCAGAACTCAATACAACCTCCTCCAAACAGTAGCTTTTTCACTGATGAAAAATTTATACTATTTATTCAGGTGAAAGTTAAAGACAGTCAGTGTGGACTGAAGGCAATAGGGGTTATTATTGTTACTTATGTTTGTGGAAGTCTATAGTTTGGGTAAGATAAACATATATGAACCTGACCTGTAAGTCCTGCGATATTTACATATTAATGTAGTCAATTTTTATGGCTTTAATAGAAAATTTCCCTTATGGGCTCAAGGTTTAAAAACTTGGTGCTCAGCTGCTGGTACTCTGTTTAGATGATTTAGAGATTTTAAGAGGCAGAGCCGAGCTGGAATAAGTAGGAAGCTGGGGATGGATCCTTAGTGGTATTCTGTCTATGGTTCTTCTTGTTGTTGTTTCCTTTTGTCCTGCTTCCCGGAAGCCATGAGATAAAAATCCCATCTTTCATATATCCTTTCCACTGTATTGTCCTGCAGAAGAGTACAAGGACAAGTGACAGTGGCCTGAATCCCATGAAAAGGTGAGACAAAAAGAAAGCATGCTCCAGCAGGTTGTTCACATCAGGCATTTTCTTTCACATCAACACAAAATTAACTAATACATTTCCTTTAAATTTTTTTAAGTAGGAGATGGTGCAGTAGTTGGAGGCATTTCTGTGCAAGCATGAGAATTGAGATCTGATCCCCATTACCACATGAAAAGCCAAATAATGCTTTGGGCTCCTGTAATCCCAGCGTTGACAAGTGAAAACAAAAGAATCCTATGGTTTTGTTGACCATCCAGACAAAGTGAAAAATGGTTAAGTCACACTGGGGAGAGACCCTGCCTCAGAGGAGCTAGGCAGAGGGTGATACAGAAAGATCCCGATTTTATCTGGATTCTACATATGTGCCTGAGAAGGCACATTTAGTTATACATGTAAACACACACACACACACACACACACACACACATACACATTCTTTAATTATTTATTGATATTAATAGAAATGCTATACATACAGTTATGATTTTCTTCTATACCTACTATTTACTCATATCTGGGTTCTTCATTTTCAATAATTTATATGTTGCTTTGCAAGGAGAATGATTTCGCTGGAAAACTGAGTTCAGCAATGTGACATTTTAGATTTATTACGGTAATACGTTAGTTTCAGCTGTGGTTTGGTGCTTTGTCTAGCTGCCCCTGGGCTAGACATTTAATCGAGGTCTGTTTAACCTAATAAATACCTGGCAAATGCCTTCTGAATTGGTTTGAGACCTGCAGACACCCCTAAGAGGAGAGAGCATGGCAGCAGACCTAATGGTGTTTTAGGAAGCCTCTCTTTTGTCCTGGAAGACAATTTGCCCTTTCTCACTGAATAACAAGTGAAAGTATTTATTATCAGGTGCTGGTAAAAGCTAAAGCCATGGGCCAAATCCAACTGCTCCCCTTGACTTTATGTGGCCTTTGGGAAGATAGTGGTTTCTACAACCTTAAGTAGTTAAAGAAAATTGGGAGGTAACATTTCTCAATTTGTGAAACATTAAATGAAATCCCAACCACAACTAAGGTGCTGTTACAAACCTGCCTGTCCTCCTGCACACCAGATCTTTGGCTTCTTCTCACACTACATAGCAAAGGTGAAGAGCTACAAGAGGGAGCTCATAGTCCGCAAAGACTGAAGTCCTAATTTTTACACAATTGTATCTGTGCAACTTATCTGGAGAGGTAGCAGAGAAGGAAGCAGGATCCTCCTACCCCATGAATTCCACATTCTTTTGGGAGACATACCAACTCATGAATCTGCAGTGTTTTCTTGGATTATAATAAGTGCTATGTTAAAAAAAATAATGCAACAGGGTTATGCATAAAAAATACCTAAGATGAGGGTCGAAGCAAAGTCACAGAGATGTTTATAGAACTACCTATAGAAGCAAAAAAAAAAAAAGAGGAAAGAGGAACAGTCAGAAAGCACAGAATAAAAGATTCTGACACTACAGAAATTAAATAATCCTTTATCAGTGGTTCTCAACCTTCCTAATGCTGTGACCCTTTACAACAATTCATCTGCCATGGTGAGCCACAACCACAAAAAAAATTTGTTTTGCTGCTTCATAGCTGTAATTTTGCTACTGTTATGAATCATGGTGTAAATATCTGTTATGCAAGATATTTGATATGTGACCCTTGTGAAAGCGTTGCTTGACCTACAAAAAGTTTGAAACCCAGAAGTTGAGAACCACTTTCCTGGAGGGAGTAAAGGGGCCTCAGATGCAGGAGAGTCATAGGTAAAGATAAATTGTAAAAGACAATGAAAGAAATGAGAATATTCAGGGTATATTCTGAGCCTTTCACTCTTAAACATGCTGACTTGATTGGCTTGAAGCGAATTTTCAAGTCCTGGCTACTTTACATCTCTCTGAGTGATTCAGTGATACACCTTATTTGGAGAACAACAAATATTTGATCTTAAGAACTGGACATGAAATGAGTTTCACCTTAACGTGAGTTCCAGGAAAAGCCACAAATGTGGGCCACAAGTGGAAATGATCAGAGCTTGATTTTAAAACTTGCTCTTTGACTATCAACAGTAGTGTTGGTATTCTGTTGAAACTCCACCTCCAAAGATACTGGCAGCAGCCAGGTAGGCTTGGCCCTATAAAAGTGGCTGCTTGACCCCTTCACTCCCTCTTGTCCCTCTTACACTTTTGCCTTTCCCTTGCCCCTATATTTCCCCTCTCTCCCCATTCCCTCCCCCCCTCTTTCCAAGTGGTCATGGCCTGCCCCTATTACTCTACTCTCTCCTTCTCTCTGCCTTTCTCTGCCCCTACTACTCTCTTAACTCCCCTCCCCATGCCATAAATAAACTCTATTCTATACTATTCCAGTGTGTGTCTGGTCTCTCAGGGGGAAGGGATGCCTTGGCATGGGCCCGCTGAGGCACCCCTTCTCCCTCACCCAGCCAGAACATATTCTTAAAGCTCTTTCTCTTTTTATGATCAGAAGTAGAGAGCAAGATGCTAAAGAAGGATGTCTTCCGGAGTAGTCCTGTTAACAGACCCACAGATAGAAAGCCAAAAGTACTCACAGATAAATTGAAAATGAGATTCAAGAAAGTAGAAGAATCAATGAAACTCTATGAGGTGGTAACAAAATACCTGGGTCTACCTAACTTATAAAGGTTAAGAGGTTTATTTGTCTCACAATTCCACAGAAAGACAGTCCAAACACTATGCTACTGATGTTCTTTTGACAAATCCATGCCTGTGTCAGAACACGTCATTTCGGAGAACCACAAGAAAAGTGGACAAGCATGAAGTTCTGTCTTGATCTGCTAAGGACAAGCTTTATTCTCTCTTCCAAGAGTGACAACGATCTAGCTACCATCTGGTAGCCTCTACTTCTTAAAGCTTCTCTTTTCTCCCTACTGACACATTACAACTAAAGCTTATAACGCATCAACCCCTGGAAAACATACCATATTCACCTACTGCCAGCTAATTAAGTGGAGAGGTAAAGGAGAAAACAACTTTGGATGTGGAAGATAAAAACCAGAAGTCTCATCTTGGACAAATTCAAATACAGAAACACTGGATGAGATATTCGATCATTCAACCACATCCAAAACTGAACATGAACTGATGCCAGTCATCATATGGACCACTGGAAATTAATTTTAAAATACAATAGACGTTTGGGGATGGAGAGATAACAATAGCTGAAAGATCTTGCTGTCTGTCAAGAGGACCTGAGTTCCCTTCCTAGATGCCACCAAGTGGCACAGACCTTCAGGGATCTCTAGCTCCAGGGCACACAATACTTTTCTCTGGCTTTGACAGAAACAAGCACACACATAGATACTAGTCTGTCTCTCTTTGTCACTCTGTCTTTCTGTCTGTCTCTGTCTGTCTGAATCTCTCTTGTTCTTTCTTTTACATGCGCATACCCCACACTCCCCTCAAACAAATAAAAATAATCAAAATAAAATCAAAGTAGGGGCTTTAACTTCATGCTAGGTAGTAGAGTATATGCCTGATGCTCTAGGCTCCATCCTCTATAAGACAACATAAAATGGATTAATAGCACAGATGAAATATTCTGCCCTGGTGGCTAGATAACAGAGCGATGTAGACTGAAGCTCAGCTGGAGGCCATGATGAACTAAAAAGAGTTACTGCAGGTCATCTGATTAACAGATTCCTTGCCTTTGTTTTAATTTAAAATTTTTTGGCTTGTTTTTTAGTGCGTGTGTGTGTGTGTGTGTGTGTGTGTGTGTGTAAAACACCTTCGATTTACAAAATGTCATATGACATCTAAACCAAGCCCATGCAGCACTAGACGCAGGAACACCAGTGTGAGACAAGCAAGCCTGCTGCTTGCTGTTTCCTTCCTTCAAGCTCTATGCAGAGCTATGTTTGAATTGGTGCGTCTGCACTCTGTTTCCTCTCAAAAGAACGGAATGGGGTGATTTTATTGTTATTGAAGCTGGGCTGAGTGCTGCACTGACAGTGGAAGATAGCGACCTCAACATCAGTGTCCAAAAAGCAACACAGCCCTGGGCGAATTGAAATGGAAAGGCCCCTAACCAGCTTTCCCTCTTCCTGCTGATATGCCACACTTAAAGGCTGCTGGAGCAGTGAGGCTTGCAGGAACCTATAGTGCTGAGCATAAGTGATAATGAATATCATAGTATTTGCATTTATATAGCATGCTTACACTAGGAGCGTGACAGTAACCTAGCAAGGTGAGCTGATCAGACGCTGTTATCTGTGTTGGACAAAAATACTCCCCAGAGGCAAGAGCTTGTGCAAGGAACTGAATGAATGCAAATGCAAGAAGATGAAGCTAATGAGGCTCGGAAATAAGACCTAAAATTCAGATGTGCGGCGGGAAAGAAGTTGCAGGAAATATTTGTCGTTTGGTTTGGTTACTTCCTAATTCGTGTGTTATTTATTTTATCTTATTTTTAAATTAATCACCTTTTAAAGCTTACTTCTCATAGAAGCCTCAAGCTCAGGGGAAGGTTATCAGGAGACAGGAATGATTGAAAGAGGTGTGGGCATGAGGTAGCTTCCAAGACTGCCTGCATCCATGTGACTGATCATCCTATAGTTTTAATTGTCATCCAGGTGAAGGAAAGCTGCTTTGCAGATGTGCAAGCACAGCAGGGATGCTAGCATTCCTCAGTAAAAGCTGAAAAACCAAGGTGGTATGCTTTGTGGAATCTCTGCCTTTTAATATTTATGAGGACTTTCAAAAGTATATACAATTCCCAAAGGCTAAGAAAAATTCCTTCCGAGGTGGATGTGGCTCACAGGCTGCCAATTCTCAAAAGTCCTCATGGGAATTCAAAACTAACAGTCCTCCATTTAGGGAAATATTGAGCTGGGTATGATGAGGCACACCGATCATGCCAAACACTGTAGCTCAGGAGTTAGGGAGAGGTGGAGAGGGAGAGGGAAGGGTGTGTGGTCAGTGTTGGGGATGGGGGATATAGAGAAGGAGGGGAAGGGGGGAGATTTAGGGAGGAAGAGTGAGGAGTAAGGAGGAAATAGAAGGAGGAATGAGAGAATAAAATGCAAGGAGAGATAGTCTCACATAATAAAAGTCTTACAATCTGTTTCTAGAGATATTTTCCCCCAGTTTCAGTGACTGGTTTTTGACAGGACGTGGGGTAATCTCTATGAGGATACTCAGCATCTTCAGTACTACACAGACAGACGCCTTTTAGACCTCCAGTTCCAACTTTTAAATACAATGCATCCAAGGATGACCCGTAACACTAAAAATCAGACACAAATAGAATGTGTGAACTCTTCGTATAAAAACACCACTATGGGAGGGAGCAGGTGACACTGCCCCTCCCATGTCAGTTGCTTTTCCTGTCACTTTATGGCTCTATAAATTCAATTGCCCATGGACCTGATGGCAGTAAAAGTAACTTTATACATAGTTTGGTGAAAAGGAACATTAGACCTATTTAGGCAGTGAGCTAAATCTAATGTATTATGAAGACACTCATTTTTCAGCATTTCCACTGTGTGGGAAATTGGTAAAGGGCAAAAAGTATGAATTTTGAGTTATCATTAATAACTCCAAACTATACATACCTACAAGATGGTCAGGGAGCAGTTATCCTATTGAATCCTCTGAGCCATTCCGGTGTTAAGATATCAAGGTATCAAGACAGTTTATCTTCTAATAAACATATGGGCACAGAAAAATAGAATATAACTATCTCAACTCCATGGAGCTAATGGCTTGTAATGTCTGTTAGGATTCTGAAGAATCCATTTGGAGTCTCTAGAAAAACAAAAACATAAACTATTCATTCAAAGCATGAATACACACACACACACACACACACACACACACACACACACACACACACACACTTTAAGTATATCAGATATTCTTGGATTAGTTCCAGAAAGGTCATTCTTTCTATTCCCTTTTCTTTCTGTCCATCTGTTTTTTATTTGTTTTTTTGTTTTGTTTTGCTTTTGTTGTTGTTGCTGCTGCTGTTTTTCTATCTTGAAGCACTCCAAATGTAAGAAAGGAGATGTCTTTAGAATTTCTGGTAGAAAAGGTAGCTAAGTCCACCTATGGTGGGGATGCAATTTAATGTTAAAATGAAAATGTTGAAATAATTTGAAAGTGTTTCCAACATTTCTTTGCTGGGAGACAATTTACTCAGCAGTTATCCAAGAATTATTTTTTTCTTGGAGGTAAGACAGGAAGAAAAAAAATCACAATCTGCGACATACAGAAGGAGCTGCTATCTGTGCCGCAGTGTGTAATGTGTACTCTGCTTCTCATGTGAATGTTTTTACAAAAACTTATTCCAATCATCAATGATACTCTCACTCAGTGATCTTCACTCTTTCATGTGAATTATGACCAATTAGTATATTAGAGTAACAATTAGCGGGCAGAGACTAGCATTAAGATAATTAACTTACATAAAATATAGGGCAAGAAAGTGAGTAGAGCAAGGGTAAATAGCGATTCAGTTTTATGTGCATGGATGCACTTCAGGATACAGTGAAATGTGATTTTTCTAACATCACTAGAAATGATCGGGAAAATTCAGTAGCCTGCTTCTCCCACCTTTTAATATTATGAAAGTGAACTGGGTATGATGGAGCGCACTTTCAATCTCAGACCACAGGAGGCAAAGGCAAGAGATTCGCTGGAAGTGTTTCAGGTCATCCATGGCTGCATAGTGTGTGTGTGCGTGTGTGCGTGCATGTGTGTGTGTGTGTGTGTGTGTGTGTGTGTGTGTGTATACACTAATGGTGCTAATTCCCTTAAATTAAGGTGTAATTTTGTGCTTTAAGACTCAAGTATAGAGAACCAATTTATATTAAGTTAAAGACAAGCTATCTTTAACAATGGAGACCTTGAGTCGATTGTGTCTTGGATATATATACTAGCATATATGGCCATTGTGAATCCTTCCTCGATATTGTATTAATCAATCCCCTGTTGTTGAATAATAAATTAATTCTGCTTTTATTTTCAGAGGTCTTTGTAAGGTTGTCACAGAATCTTTACTTCCCCTTCTAACTATTTCAACAGACCGACAGGGGTGACAGAGAACCTAGCTTAGAGGAGGTGACAACTTTCTATGGTAGCTCCCATTCTAAGCTTACCCAGCAGAAGTTGTATATCAGTTCAGATCATTATGGGATATGGTTATCAATACATGATATTTCTGTATACACTGAACCTATGTTCTTGCTGCCTGAATGCAGAGCCATTGTAAGCTATGTTCAAGCTTCTCTATCTTTAACAATGGAGACCTTGAGTCGATTGTGTCTTAATGTATTTGTTATGAATGCAAGCTGATTCATGAACACAACAGGCTCTTCTCGCAGATCCCTGTTGCCTTTAGTTTGGCATTAAGAATAGCTTCTTATTTGCAGCCTCTCTTGTAGGTCTTGAATTTGCATTGATTTTGAGAACAGAAATAATGGCAAGCGCAAAGGCAGTGGACTTATTTTGTGCCTTCTTGTGGTCACAGTTTCAGTTCACCTGTTTAGAGTTGCTATAATTTGTCCACAATCATTTTTTGTACATTTAGCTTGCAGGATAGTTTGAGGGACTTTAGAGAATTAACTTCCAAGGATTGGTTTAGAACTCAGGTGAATTCCTTTCAATATTGTGGCTACAGCTCTACTCCATGTTGGCTTTTCTCAGTTCGAACACTATCTTAGTTACCTTCTCATAGCTGTGCTAAAACATGCTGACAACAGTAACTTAAAAGAAAAGGGGTTTGTTTTGACACACAGTTCCATAAAGACAGAAGTCATGGAGGTAGGGAAAGCCTGCAGTCAGTGGATGCATGACAGGAACAAGGCGTTCAGCTGGTCGTGTGTGGTCCATGCTCAAGAAACAAGATGAATACACACTGCTGAATGATTCCCTTTCTGCATTTTAAACTGTTACCGTCCAGCGGTAACCATAGGGAAGGATTATTCTGGAATATGGAGTCAGGAGAAAGTAGGCTAGCCATAATTAATCTTACCCACGTGGGAGGCAACAAAAATTAGACAGCATTAAGGAGGTATGGTGGTCACCCAGCCATCTTGAATTTAATGAATTCTTTGTTACAAGCCAACAGGTAGAATAGATGAGGCAAAACCCCTCCCCCAAGTTCGTCAGCATGCCAGACCAATCAGCAGCTCCTTGGTCTCTGTAGAGGCAGGACTTCCGATGTAACTGGAACCAGGAGCGAGGCGTGGAAAATAGCAGGAGGTAGGCAGAGAGGTGTGGTTATGAGAGGCAGGCAGGGTCTGAAGAATCAACCCTCAAGTCAGGATACATTAAACAGGCTAAGATCCCCTACTCTGGGAATGGCCCTGCCCGTAATTAAGGGAAGCCCTCAACATACGTAAATGTCTAGAACAATGTCTCTCTGGTGATTCCAGATTCTGTCACGCTGACAATCAACACTAGCAGTCAGAGATACCCTGTGGATTGTTCACCAACTCCATCTGGTCTTGAACCAACATATGGGACTAAGAGATATAAGAAGGTTCCAGAATTTACTAAAATGTGGTGGCATTTTAATTTTGTGCTTTATGACTCAAGGTATAGAGAACCAATTTATGTGTTCACTGGCAAAAAACCAAAAAAACAAAAAAAAATCAAAAACAAAAAAAACTCACAATTTCTTTGCATTCATATGCAACCATACCTCATTATGTTAAAGTTACACATTGTAGCATTCCCTATAACTGCAATGCACTTAGATAAACTTCTGAGATTTATTTGACATAACAAAAAAGGTAAAGTATATCTAAAGACCAAGAAGTTATCTGTGAGGCTGAAAGTTCTTCTTTTGAATTAAGCTCTTTGTATTTCTTCCACGCTTAGATATGAGGAGGGAAAGGGTTTCTCGTGATTATTTCTAGTTGATAGGCTCTGATAGGTTTCTTACAAATCGAAAAAGAACATACCAGCAGGTGGTCACTGTCTTTAAGGGACTTTCTGGCTATCCGTCTTCACTCAAAAGCATGGAAACTTTTCAAAGGAACTCTGCAAAATCCGGGGGCAAAACTCGCATGCATGTATGTAAATAAAAGCAACTCAACCATCTCATTGTGAGAGCGTGCACTCTTTTCAGATGCCTCTCTCATCTGTTAAGGTCATGCGTGACTAGCTATCATGCACGAAGCAGCAAAGTTTCCCCAGCTTCCACACACAGGCAAGACATTCAAAGTTTAAAAATTCAATTTCATTACCGAAATTAGAAAAAAATAAATCAGGTTAGAGAGCCCTCTAGTGGACTTCTCTGGTCATGTCTTAATGCAAAGAAGGGAAAAAAGAGAAAATGGTGCAAAATGTGTTTTGAAAATCAGTGCTATAATAGCATATTATTTTCTTAAAAAATAAAAAACTTAAGAAATGAAAATATATGGCATAACTGAGGTAGCTACTTCAGAATAGATGGTTAATTCTGAGTGTATATCCGCAAACATCTGGTGAGAATTTTTTCCCTTCAATACGCCACAAAATGAAACTATCAAAGCCAGTAAGACATGAAAGATGTATTTATCTATATTACTTCTGATTAAGTAAAAATCCTATTTAAAACTAATTAAGTTATAGCCTGCATATAAGACACTACTTCATTATTAGCCTCAGTCCAAACTATGGAAAGTACTAGAAACAAACAACAATCAATCAAAATCTCCTGCCCATCATACCTTTATACAGTGTTTTCCAAGACATTTTCTGACATAAAAATATTAGCATACTGAGAAGACAAAAAAATCCAGGTCACAGTATTATGTTCTTGCCTTGACCACAAAAACGTAGAAGAATATAGAGTAAAATACGAGGAACCTCCTATTCCTGCCTGAGCCTTTGGCAGAGATGCCCGTCACCAAAAAGCACTGCATTCTATACACCATGGCTGTAGTCACCAAGAAGGGGGGAGAATTTTTTAATCTATAAGGATGTTACAAAATCCAGTGCCCCTTATTTCCATATGTTTATTGAAATGTCCAGTTCCTGGTTTTTTTCACATCGTAATCATATCAGTATAGTTCAGCTGACAATTACTTCATTATTTCACCTCTGCATGGCTAATTACATATCCTTACTGAGTGACAGCACTTTGAAAACATAGAGAACATCTTGCTAACTTCCCACACCTCCCTATCAAGGTCTTGTATCCTTCTCCCTATATTGTACAACTTTATCCTGTTTCTTCATGTGAACCTGACCCCTTCTCCTTCCAATTCTTTTTTTTAAAATCTTTTATTGATTGATTGATTGATTTACACTCCAGATTTTATTCCTCCACCCTAGTCCACTCTCCAACTGTTCCACATCCCATACCTCCTTCCCACTCCCCTACCTGCCACCCAACTAGATCTTTAAACTCCCTGGGGCCTCTAGTCTTTTGAGGATTAACTGCATCTTCTCTGACTGAATCCAGATGGAGGAGTCCTCTGCTATATATGTGTTGGGGGCCTTATAACAGGTCGTGTATGTTGCCTGGTTGGAGGTCCAGTGTTTGAGAGATCTCAGGGGTCCAAGTTAATTGAGACTGCTGGTCCTCCTATACAACCTCCCTCCTCCTCACCTTCTTCCAGCTTTACCTAATTCAACAACAGGAGCCAGCAGCTTCTGTCCATTGGTTGGGTGCAGATACCTGCATCTGACTCCTTTAGCTGCTTTGTTGGGTCTCTCAGACAGCAGATATGAGAGGTCCCTTTTTGTGAGTGCTCCATAGCCTCAGTAATAGTGTCAGGCCTTGGGACCTCCCCTTGAGCTGGAGCCTACTTTGAACCTGTTGCTGGACCTTCTTTTCTTCAGGATCCTCTCCATTTCCATCCTCGCAGTTTTTCAGACAGGAACAAATATGGGTCAGAGTTTTGACTTTGGGATGACAACACCCTCCCTCCCTTGATGCCCTGTCTTCCTGCTAGAGGTAGGCTCTGTAAGTTCCCACTCTCTATTGTCAGGCATTTCATCTAGTGTACCTCCCTTTGAGTCCTGAGAGTCTCTCACCTGCCAGGTCTCTGGTGCATTTTGGAAGGTCCCCCCAACCTCTGAACTCCTGGGGCTGCCTGTTTCTGTTCTTTCTGCTGGCCCTCGGGGCTTTAGTCCTTTTCCCCTCACCCAATACCAGATCATGTTCTCCTCTCCCCACCCTTCATTTTCCCTCTCCACTTGTGATTGATTTCTTCTCCTTCCCAAGTGGGACTGAGGCATCCTCACTTGGGCCTTTCAGCTATTTGATTTTGGTGGACTGTACTTGAGTATTCTGTACTTTTTTGGGGGGGCTAATATCCACTTATTAGTGAGAACATACCATGCATGTCCTTTTGGGTCACATCTGATAGAGGGCTAATATCCAAAATATAAAAAGAACTCAAGAAGCTAAACACCACAAAACAAACAAATCAACAAACAAACAACCCAATAAAAAAGTGACGTATAGAACTAAACCAAGAATTCACAAAAGAATCTCAAATGTCTGAGAAGCACCTGAAGAAATATTCAAAGTCCTTAGTGATCAGAGAAATGCAAATCAAAATAAAATGACCATGAGATTCCATCTTACACCAATCAGAATGGCTAAGATCAAAACCTCAGGTGACAACACCTGTTATCGAGGATGTGGAGAAAGGGGAACACTCCTCCATTCCTGGTGGGATTGCAAACTGATACAACCACTCTGGAAATCAATCTGGAGGTTCCTCAGAAAATTAGAAATAGATCTACCTGAAGAAACAGCTATACCACTCTTGGGGATATATCTCAAAGATGCCCAACCATGCCACAGAGGCATGTGTTCCACTATGTTCATAGCGGCCTTGTTTGTAATAGCCAGAAGCTGGAAACAACCCACATGTCCCATGACAGAAGAATGGATACAGAAAATGTGGTTCATTTACACAATGGAATACTACTCATCTATAAATAATGAGGACATCCTGAGTCTTGTAGGCAAATGAATGGAACTAGAAAATATCTTTCCAATTCTTTTAGGGCCCTCAATGGTAATGGCCAAAGTAGGTGGCCTCAGGAATAACTGCAACAGCTATTTATGCTGTAGACTCTTGGGTCCTGAGTCTTAATTCTGCTTTAATGCCATCTTTCTCTGAGCCCCTGTCATTTTCTTCCACTCCACTACTAGTTTACTAGTCAAATTCCAGTCAATTTTGTCTATGAATAAGAAGCACTTTCCAGAGCCCATAATCTCAGTATGGTTATTTACTTGGGCCAAAAAATTTGAATGTACTCATCAATGAATTCCATTCACTCAGATTTTTTTCAACAGGCTGACATTTTCTTTTATTAAGAATGAAACAGAGCCTGGCAGTGGTGGCGCACGCCTTTAATCCCAGCACTTGGTAGGCAGAGGCAGGCGGATTTCTGAGTTCAAGTCCAGTCTGGTCTACAGAATGAGTTCTAGAACAGCCAGGGCTACACAGAGAAACCCTGTCTCGAAAAACCAAAAAGAAAAAAAGAAAAAGAAAGGAAAAAGAATGAAACAGAAACAGCATAGTGAGAGTGTTGTCGATTAGGTCACCATCCACAGAAACGAAGGTTTCCATTCAACCTTTTAACTGTGGTGCCTTCCTCTGATGTTTTGTAGCACCATTTCATTGTGATAATCATTAGAATTACTACTAAATATTACTATTTTGAAAGAAAGTGGAAAGGAGTAAGTGGGGGTTTACAAGAGGGGGACCATCTGGGAAATGGAGGTGAAGGGGGAAGAGAAGCTATGAAAATATACTTGGTTTGAAAATATCACAATGCTGCGTAAAGCCTTGTATGCTGTTCTTTGAAAAACTAAGAACGTTTTCAAGCTTGTGTTATTTATAAATTTTGATTTCTTTTAAAATGATGCTAAGTATATCAACATAGGACTCTTTGAATTTTGTTTTCTTAGTGGGCACATCTTCTGAGAAGGGGCTACTGAGGCCCTTTCGGAAAGCACGAGGTGAGATTCAAGGAAACACTATGGACTCTTCTCATCTTCCAAAGGGAAGCACAGGTTGAGGCTTAAGTCCATCATTTCCTAGGCAGCCCCTGGGCACCTTAAGCTTCTCAGCTCCTATGTCTGACCTGAGACAAAGAGAGTGAGTGGTTTTGAGAGTATCCTTCTGACATTATGCATTTGTGGAAACCTCAGACAGAATTATACCAGAAATCCCTACTTCAGGTACACCTACCTTTTCAAGTGATTTTTATTTCTTCTTGATGTATCTTAAAAACAATAAAAACATCACATATAGACTTTAAAGTTTATGTACAGGCTGATGACTAGACTCACCCCCTCCTTCTCCCATATATGTACTCCTCAGACTGAGGCTATGGAAAATCCATAGAAACCTTTAAGCACCCCGTGCTTTCTCCCCACCAAGTCATAACCTTTTATGCTCCACTGCTGTCTATCAGCACAGGTTTGATTTTGCCTGGTGTGCTTTCTATAAATGAAATCATACAGAATGAGTCTCCTGCATCTATCCCGCTTTTGTGAGTGTTCTATTTATTACAACCAATCAAATGAATATGCGTGCAAGTGGTTTACTCAATCTCAGTCCTGTGTCATGTCTGTAACTATATCCCAGTTTATCAAATCCACTATGAAATGTAGTTTTTTCTTTTCTCCCATTAGGAGGCATTATGAATAAATACGTTACAAATGTTTGTATGTGTGTTCTGAGAGACATACAGACATAGGCATGCATTTTGCTGTAGTTCAAAGTCCACACAATGTTTACTGCAGTAGGTTTGCGGAAATGATTATCGAAAGTTGCTGTGCATACTTACCTAGTTGTGTGCCATATTTCTCTTATTCATACTGACACATAAATATTTGGAATATAAAATAATTGAGAAAATAAAACCACCTATCAATTTCCTCAGTTCATTTGCTTTATGTTCATGTTTTACAAGGACCAATGAGTTAAACATACAACAAATAACTACGCAATCTTAATTCAAATCTTTAAAGAACTCTCTTGGTCTTCTGGCAGTGACTCTGATATCTGCAACTAATGCATGAAATGGGAGGTGACATTGTTTTAATTGATTTGATTGTTGTAATTATCACACAACTTACACATGTATCAACTCATTGCATTGTTCATGTTGAATACACAAAGTTTATGTTTGTCAACAAAATATTCTCAAATTAAAAAGAAAACAACCTGAAAAATGTCTCTTCTCTAGATGTGCCAGGACCACTATACTGATGACTTCTGCAGCTATGATTGCCTGGAGATGACCCCACTAGACCAAGCTAATCAACATTTCAGAATGGTGGAGGAAAGAGGCAAGTGACCTCTCTTCTACATCTGAGGAGTTATTAAGAGTTGTTGGCCAGGGGTCTTCTTAAGGGTTTGTTTCTTTCATTTTGAACATACTCCAGTGGATGGCCCCTCAGGCATAAGTATATGGCCAAACTAATTGGTCTCAGTGGTTTTAAAAATTAAACAAAGAGAAAGACACAAAATTGTGGTGCAGATATGTGAGAGAATTGAGGTAAAGATGGAGAGAGAGGGTGTGTATAAATTTGATTGAAATACATTTTATGTGTGCATGAAATTCTCAGACAATAATCTAAAATTATTCTAGTAAAGGAAGTGGGAATCAAAAATTACAGCAGTAAATTCTAAAACAGCAAATATTACAAAATAAATATGTACATACAGCAAATATTTTTTTTTTACCAAAATAGGACAATTATGTCTGGTGAGATCAGTCATCAGTTGAGAGCACTGGCTGCTTTTTCAGAAATCCCAGCTCCAATTTGCAGAACTCCCATGACAGCTCACAACTATATTTAACTTTAATTCCAGGGTCTCCAACACCTTCTGGCTTCCACAGACACTTCACATACATGGAACATACACAATCAAGCAGGCAAAAGACTCGTACATGTAAAATAAAATGAAAAAAAAGAAGTTTTGAGGTATATCAAAATTATTTCTATAAAGTGGTGTCCTACATTGCCTTCTCTCATCTTTGTTCACATATAGGATGCAGAAACTCGTGCTGTCCACTTTAGGAAATAATTCCTTGATGATGATTAACTGCAGCTGGGAAGAAGCTATCCCTATACAAGAAGAATTGTCTAAGGAAATTCACTTCTTTCCTTGTATACCTATGGCACTGAGTCTCTTTGGAAGGTGGTTACCCTCTGCCAGTGCACAGAACCAAGTTTGTCCTTTCTCTGTAGGTCTTACGTATCTACCCCACACCCCCGTGAGCCATCATTGCTATACCAAGGACTAACAGACTAGCAATTCTTGAGTGATTAAATATACTCTCTGGATCTTGTAGCAGTCAAGGACACTTTCATTGCTTGTTGCCAAATATTAGTCAGCATTTTAGATTTGAGGGGCTATCTGCCAGCTGAAGTGGTTAGCAGCAGGAGAAATCAAATCTTAAATTAAATGTGAGCATATTTTTGGAAATCCACTTTTCTATATGAATGTTCAGCTTAACAGACTTGTACAAGAAAAAAAAAAGTAAGTTGACCTATGGATTACAAACCCTACTTATAAGATACTTATAAGAATTAAAACATAAGTTGCCCACTTTTTTTAGAATCACAAAATGTTTATGATCACTAAAACCATCTATTTCTTTTCATTGAATAAAAGTTTCTATAATAACACCATATAAAAATTTACATGAGATTAATAGGTTTCTGAAATCATTGTTTCAGTTCATGGTATCCATACCCTCATTTGTCAGCAATGATTGTGTCTGTACAGTGAATATAAATTGAAACATTTTTAAATTACCAAGATTTAATGCAGTAAGTACTTATACTATCATTAATGCTAAGCAAAAGTTATTTGTCAACCAAAAAAAAAAAAAACCAAAAAAACAAAAGTCCTCCATATCTATGATAGCAGTCTAAATCATTGTGCTCTGTTCAATTTAAAACACCATCCATTCTAGTAAACAAGATTTGGCAATAAACATTATAAAGCTTTCATTCGTATTAAATTGCTAAGTCATTTTAAACTTACCTCTTGAAAATTTAAGATGCTCTTGTGAAAATTAGAAGGTAACATTCCTTCTGTTCTGTGTTATATTTGATTAAAACAAAAGTATGTAATTTAATCAGTCACCAAAATGCAAAAGAATTTTTTACAAGCCTTCACACATGAACACATTTCTTTATCTTTGACACATAATAGTCATATATATGAGTGTATGTGTTCATGTAATTCAATATAATGTACTGATATCTATATCTATATATATCTATATCTATATGTATACAGAGAGGGGGGATAGTAGAATAAGTAAATATGCTAGTTAAATGTCATTTACTACACTTCTTTCTGTTCCTAAACTATTAGGCTGTCCTTGTGACACCCAACCTTAAGTTTGGCTGGCAACCATCCAGGACTCAGTGGCATGTCCATCTATCAAGACTAAGTAAGGACTGTGTGTGTTCTTCCTTGTTGTGATTTGAGTGTCTGCTTTCCCCACCTGCAAGTTAGCACTGTCATATCAAGGACTAACAGCAGCTCATTAGTATTTAAAATACCCACTTGCTTTGGCAGCAGTCAAGAGCATTCTCCTTACTTCCTCATACTGCTTTTGTTTCTGGAAAACTGCTATTCTTTCATAGTGGTCTTTGGAGCTGTTTATTGATTGCTGTCAGTTGGACACTTGAAGCACAGCCCTTCCTTGGTCTTTTGCATATGTTCGTCTGTCTGCCTGTGCTATTTTTATTTTAGTAAACTACTTATCTGATATTGTTAGAGCATGACTTGAAAGTTGCTTGCACAGTGAGTGGACTACATCCCACTGACTTTCTCATTTTATGATGGGGTATGGGCATCTTCTAGTATCTTATATATCTTGATTGCTTTGCTTATTCAGATATCTCTTCTCCCACCTGAGATGAAGCCCTGAAGGCAAATATTTGCTTGTTGAATATCACATCATCTATTATTGTGTTTGTAAAAAAGAGTACCACCCAATAAATACTTATTGATGAGCAAAAAGGAAAAAGTGAATTTCTCTAAACCATGAAGTTTTTCAGTATTAGGCCTTTACATTTGTTGTAAAAGTGACCTAAAATAATATTTTTAACAATTAAACATAATATAAAATATATTGGGTTAAGTATAATAATTATTTAAATTAATATCATATGCATTTTTTTAGACTTCAATACTACATATGTGACCTGTATTCATGCTTTGTATTAAGTTTCTTTTGGACAATAGAGGATTGATGCCTTTGGAATTCAAAAGTTATTTTCTACTCAGACTAAAGTGTGCTGTGATAATACTCAGATCACACAGAAAGTCAAGAGAAGAAAATTTGAGAAAGGAAGTAAGGAAAGGAGAAGGAATTATATTAGTTAAAGCTGAAACAGAAAGCAAATGTCCTGAAGGCAAAGATGAAGGAAGGATGAGTGGACGTCAATCCAATGTCAAATTTTAACAGGTATTATTTTGGAAGGTTAATTTGGTGAAAATGAATAAAACAGTGTTGATAGAGATTTTAAGAAGGGGCTAGAGAGATGTTTCAATGGTTAAGTGTACTTGTTGCTCTTCCAACGAACTGGAGTTTGGATCCTAGAATTTACTTTAACCAGCTGACGACCACTTGTGGCTTTAGCTGCAGGGGATCTGATACCCTCTTCTGACTTCTGAGAGCATCAACATGTATATACTGTATTTGCACACATGTGCACACACACACACACACATGCACATGCACACACAAATAAATCTTTGAAGATAAACATTCTGTGTATTTCAAGCAGAGATATGAAGGATTAAAAAGAAGGGTCATTCATTAAAACTAGACCAAAAAATAAATAGTCAGTCATACAAAAGGGCTCATGTCTGATTTAAGAGCAATTATCCAGAGAGATGTCATGGCAGGGGACACATTGATCTCATTCTTTCCATATCTCCAATGTTCTGGAAGTCTTCCTCTGTGCTAACTAAAGAGAGGCACAAGATTAACTAAAAGAAAGCCCCTGAGATTGTGTACACAGGTCAGTCTTCAGAGACAAAGAGGTACAAAAAGACAGAGAATGAATAGTGAAGGACAAATGAGACACATCTGATAAAGGGGAACAATTATTGTTATATGGTGCTAAGTCTTCCAGGACAGTGCTTAATTTCCTTACATATGGTGCCAGCCCCTCATGCATGCAGGTAAGGAGCAGAGATATCCAAATCTGTGTCTAACTTCTGAATGAGTTCATGACATTGGGATGTGAGTCCATATTTTATAGCAGCTAATAATAATAAAGTCACAACCCATGTCAAACACAGTTCATATTCTTTCCCCAAGCCTTGGACAGATTCCTCCATCCATAATAGCTGTGGGGCAAATGTGTTGATTCCATAAGTAACTGCAAATGAAAATGCTCTCCTTGGCTGACATTCTACAAGGCTCCTTTGCTGTTCATGAGCAGCAGGACACGGGTTTTTCCCATATAAATTCTCCGAGGAGTCATAGTTAAATGCCCCTGTCCCTTCTCCTGGTAGGAAACTGCTGAAACACCCTGACGCAGCTAGTGGCTTGAACAAAGGCATACTGCAAACTACTACCAGGGTGGTGATTCAAATTTCAAGTTCCCGACAGAGGCTTCGACAGATTGACTTCATCCGCTCTCCAGAGAGAGATCACAGCTGGCCAGCAGAATGCAGCAGGACCTGGCATAACCTCAGCTTCCTCAAGGGGTTCCTGTGGGAATCCAGGACCCACAGAAGAGGGGGCCTCTGACTGGGCTAATTACCCAGATCTGGCCCAAGCATCTGGCAACAGGGCTGCCTTCCCAGGAGATAACCCAGTGCTTCGCTTCATTTCTGCTTCCTCTGCTTCCAGTGTTTTTGATAAAGCCACACACGGATCTGCAGCTAAACGCATTGGTGTTTAGGGGAAATCACGAACTAATGAAATGTGTGGCAGCCTTTATTGCTACATAGGAAATGTGTTGTACTGGCGAGTAGAAATGCCAAGGTGATTACAGATAATAGAATCAGGGCTCCCCAATGTCTTCCACAAACTGTCCTCATTCTCCCTGTCACAGAATTCACTGCCGTTGAAAACTTCAGAGGCTGGAGAGCCCTAACCTAGTGATACTCGGGCAAGAGCTAATTTCCATCATTATCTGTCATTATTACCTCTGGAAATGTCTCTATTTAACATTTGATATCTCTTAACACAGCCCTTGTGATTTCTTTGCCTCTGTGTCAAAAATAATTTTAAACAAAGGTTAGAAAAAGCCCATAAAGATTCTGCCTAGACATCTGTGCCAGTCAGGAGATCAAAGGCACTGACTGGAACTTTTGGAAGAAAAAGCAAATAAGTAGAAGCTAATAGGCATAGAAAGAAAGCATTTTCCACTAGGAATGAGTACATCAGCTTTTCATTCATTCTATGAGAGTTGACTCATTCCTTTGAATAACAGGTAAGCTTTATTTAAACAACTTCCCATATATATTATTAAATGGAAAAAGAAATTAGGAGAAGTTAAAGATTCAAGAAATAGATAGACTAGTGGAGAAGAGCATTCTTGATCACCAGGCTCTCTGCCAATTTATTCACTCTGTTAACGTCTTTATGTCTCTGGCACAAAATGGCCAAGCATAGACAACACTGTTATGTTAGCTTAATGGGAATCTTAGAATGTCCTTTAGATCACAGAGGCTAAAATTTCTAAAAACAAAGACCACAAATTTCCTAAGCAGATGCTGTGTGGTGTGTCCTGGGAAGGTGGGAACAAGTAGCTATTTACTTCAAATGGGACACAGAGGACAAATGGATGAAATCATTCCACCTAGGTCTAACTTGAAGAATCAATGGGTTTGTTGGGTTTACTTACAGTAGCATGGGCGACTCAACAGCAGATGGATTTAAGAAAAAAAACCCACGGAGAAAGGGTGATGAAAGGAGAAAGCTGCACCTTGTGGCTCACTACCGAACCTTCAGGCAGTTCCACTGGATAGTATCCACCCAGCAGTTGTTTGCTGCTTTTCTAAGAAAAGTTGGGGACCTCATGAGTTTCCTGAGCCTTGTATGTTTCATCAGCTTCACAAGTTTTATGAGCCCTCCTCCTTGCAAGCAGAACTATTATTTGAACTGAGAGAAGGCAACCACAGAACAGTATGTTTGTGGTCATGATAGAAATTAGTGTCATATTCTTTGACTCTGGACCCAGATAGTTTACCTTCGTCAGTTTTCTGTTCCTATAACAAAATACCAAGCTATGGACAATTTATAAAGAAAGGACTTAATTTTGGTCCAAGGTTCTAGACATCTAAAACCATGACACCTGCATCTCCTTGGCTTTTGGAGAAGTCCAGTAGTGAAAAGACAAAGGGATACAGGAAAAGAGAGGGGCACATGGAGAAAGAAAGCAAGAGTGCACAGCGGCTGCCCTGCTTGATAATTCAGTCTAGGAATAGCTAACCCATCCTCTCAGGAACTGCATTAATTGCACGTGTACATGATTGAACACGCAAAAAATCTCCTTAGAGGGACTGTGAACTGCTTACTCGTAAAGGTGCTATCTCCTCTAAATATCACTGACTTGCCTCACCAAGAGAATTGGTGGGAAGGGGGCATGTGTACTGTGCAGCACTACCCACTGCATTAACAGCATCACTGCAGCTTAGTTAGCATGTGTATTATGTACTGAAGAATAAGGTTCCTCTTGCTGTTCTTTCCCATTGGAGAATTTGTAAGCCTCCTTACTGAGGGCCGGCTCTTCGGACCTTGCCTACTTCTCTTAACCATACCTCTCTGCCCACCTCTGGCTACTTGCCATGCCATGTTACTGGCTCCAGTTACATCAGAAATCCTGCCTGCTATAGAGACTAAGAAAATGCTGATTAGGGCTGGAGAGATGGCTCAGCCGTTAAAGGCTAGGCTCACAACCAAAAATATAAGAAAATGCTGATTGGGTCTTTATTACTGACGTACTTGGGGGAGTGGTTTTGCCTCTATTATTCTACCTGTTGGAAGAACAAAGGAAGGGCATTAAATGTGAAGATGACTGAGTGGCCACAGCTCGTGTTGTCTAATTTTTTATCCTCCCACGTGGGTAAGGTACAGTATGGCTAGCCTACCTCCTCTTATCTCTTTTTATCTCCTCCTATTTCTTTCTAACTCCATTTCCCAAAATAACCCTCTCTCTTTAACGTTACTGCTGGGCGGTAACACGAATTATTTCATCACTCATCAGGTGGTGGCTTTAAGTACACAAGATGGATACAATGGCCGTGTAGTTACGGCATGCCACTTTGCTGCTAAATAGCTGAGTTTAGCTCAGTGCACTAATCATAGTTCTCTTAGGCTGACAACTTTCAGCTATTTTCTTCTTATAAAGGAATTGAGTAATCTTGACTCTTTGTACATATAATTTTAAAATGAGTCTGCTCGTTAATATAGACCGTGGGCTGCTACAGCCTAAGTAAAACATTTGAAGTTATAGATCAATTTTTTTAAAGTCAACATCATAACAATATTGAGTTGCAGAGCACATAAGCAACATGCAACCCTTCATTTACTTAGATCTGCAGTTTCTCTCAATTTCATTTATGTAGAGGTTTACACAAACACACGCATATTAAGATAATGATAGTTTGCAGATTATTTCATATTTTGTAAGAAAAAGTGTATGATGTATAAAAAATTACAATTGTCTATTTTTTTCTACTTTTACACATAGTTTTTCTTTAAAGTTATACCCTGGTCCGGATCACTTGAATAAGGATGTATGAAACTGGGAAGAGCAAACGCCTTCATTTTTATAATGAATGGAAGGGAGTAGCAAAGACATCATCATTAATATGATGTTTGCTACATTTTTTTTTAAATTTTGTTTTGATTAAAATCACCAGAGTGAACTCACAAATAAAACTAATGCACAGCTAGATTAAAATAGCTATGCAAACATTTGTCCAGTCCCAAACTCCATACATCTCAGTGAACTACTACACAGTACGCCAGCCATTCTGAAGCCTTGAAATTTCACTTGGTGTTTTACATGTTCACTACTGATTACAGTTTTACCCTTTTATTCATCACAAAACTTAAAAAGAGACACATCAGATTACTTTTACTCTTAATTAAATGTATTTATTCACTTACTGTCTTTGCATGGGAATACACTCACGTGCACATGGCACAGTTCATTTACAGGCTTAAAATCTCTCCTTCCACCATGTGAGTCCTAGGGAATCACATATTGTGAAGGTTGACAGCAAGCACCTCTATCCATTGAGCCATCTTTCTGGATCTAAGAATTTTTAATCATGAACATAATATTAAAATTGTCCAGGTAGCTTATCATTTGAGAATATCTTATGCTTTTTCCCCCTCACACTTCTATTTTGTTGATGTAATAAATGAAATATATTGATTTTTAAAAAATAGTTATACAATTTTGGAATGTGGTAGTATGGAGGGAAATTTGTCTGGATACACCACAAGACATAACTCTATGAGATGTTTAAGACTTCAAGCCCTGAAATAATTATAAGGATATTTAACATCTGTGAAGGTCATGCATAATGAGGAATAGGAGAATTAATTGATGTTAAACCTGGTTGTATTTCTTCTTTATCTTGGACCCTTACACTCCATAATATTAATTATTCACACTGTCCTTGTGTGGAGAGCCAAGCCCCCGAGAGAGAGCGGCCTCGTAAACAAAGCCCTTATTTGGCTAAGCTTGCTGCCATTGGTTGCTTCCACATCTGGTGACCTATCTGCTTTTGCTACGTAGCCCATTGGGATTGGCTAAGCTTGGATGTACTCAACATCAGAGGGTGGGCCGGGAGGCGGAGCTTAAGTAACGGCTCCAGAGAGGCAGGAGCAACAGAAGGCAGAAGTAGGAGAAGCAGGCAGGAGGATCAGGAGTGAGAAGCATTTTTAAAAGTTTCCTGAAATTAAACTGCAAAAGGAAGAACTCCTGTCCTTGCGTCTTCCTTGCTGGACGAGGAGGAAGTAACATCCTTTTAGTTCACTTCAATTGTCAACTTGGCACAGGAATAGGAAACCTGTTTTGAAGAACTGATTCTGCAGGATTGGCCTGTAGGCATGTCTGTAGAGCACTGTCTTGACTGGTAATTAATATAAAAGGCTCCAACATAATATAGCAAATAACATCTCTAGGCAAGTAGGTCTGGGCTATATAGGAAGGGTAGCTAAGTAAGCCAGGAATGCAAGAGAGTAAGCAGTATTTTAACATATGAGATTTAATCTATAATTTAAAATAAGCCCTTTCTTTCTCAGGTTGCTTGTGGTTGTGTTTATCCCAGATCAGAAAAAAGATTAGATCCTTACCAGTATACACAACAATGTATATTTGCCAACTCCTGCAAATTGGATTCTGATACATAGAGTTTTTAGACTAGTACAAACTCTTTCATGCTAGCTGGAAGTGAAACCACAGTATTTTATGTCTATGAATTTTTACATATTTTTGGTAACCATTTAAAACAATTTCTTCAGATTCAAACTTGAGGATGGAGTCACTAAGTTATAAGATGTGTAAATGTTAAAGTTAATGGATTTTTTCTTGTGGTCAAGCTGTAAAAATTTCTGTCTCATCAGCAAACCCTGATTTATTTTTCTTCTCAGAATTTATTCATTAAGTGTATATTATTTATTAATATACACTGAGAAAGTTCTAAATGTTTGTTATAACAATGGAGATTACAATGCTTTTAACCATCTTGATCCTACAGGAAGAAAGTTTTCTTGGACTTGTGCACACAATGGGAATGTTCAGTGATTTGTCTGTATGTATATTAAAATAAAAAGGTAATACAACATTGCTTTCCAAGGTGGCCTAGCTTTTATTCTGTACATGTTTAGTTTTCCTTTATTGTAATTCAGCATTTTGTTATATAATAACTTTATATTTTCCATTCATTTATTGGCATTTGTTTCTTCAAGCAGCATTGTTTCTCCTTTCCTCATACTTAGAATATTATATAGCACTTAATAGTCATTCAATAAGTAATCAACTAAATCAGTGCATGAACCTAATTAAGAAACTTATGGGAAGAGGAGACAATAATAAGTTTTCATTCTAGCATAAGTAAAATGCAAGTGTAAACTTACTAAGAATTTCAGAGCAAAAGCTAGACTTTGTTTAAAAATGACAAAAACATACTTTCCAGAACATTTTGTTAGACTCATTAATATAAAATGCAAATGTGTTCTGAGAAAATGAAAAAGCCAGCTTGCCTAGAAGTAACTTCCTACTCTTAGTTACCTACACAAATGAGGGACCACATCTATTCCTGACTGGCTAATGTTTACATATGACTGTAAGACATAGTTTATTGGTCAGGTGCGTGTTTCACATCTAGGCTTCCAGGTAGTTGTTCATCCTGGTAGTAGAAATAAGAACACTTTAGGGTAGTAGAGATCAGTCTTACAGAGACACGGAGTAGATGTGACCTGCATTTGGGAAATGCTCACCAGCCTCCAGTTGGAATGTGGGCTCCATACGCCTCCTGGAAGCATGATTGGAGATTGATCTTTTTTGAAGCTCACAATAATATTTCAGGGCCAAACCCAGAGCTTTCCAACAGACAACCTGACAGGAAGACGAGTTACACACACGGGAAACAGCTCAATACTTCTTTCATTATGAATTCTTAACCAATTCACCTCTCTATCAAAATTATTCATGGACTGGGGATATAATTCAGTGACAAGAGTACTTGCCTAGCATGTAGAAGGACCTGAGTTCAAGCCCCAGAAAAAAAGGGGGTACTCATGCTTGCCTTCAGCTTGTAATATGTGGGCGTGCATAGTTAATGTTGTTTATTTAGTTCGATTCTACCTTTTAGAATAGTCAAGAATGTATGTGTTTATAGACTCTGCCATTTACAGTACATATGTGTAAAGATAATATATTATGTCTATGATTTGTACAAATTCTTGTGTCACACTGTCCTATTCAACTTCTCATTCCATAGTCATCAGAATTCACTGTCTTCATTTTAGGAATAAGGGAATTTTGTCTGGTGTAGAAATGGCCTCAAAATCATATTGACTTGCATTGCCTAGTGGGACAATATCAAATTATTAATATAAGCAGGTAAAAAAAAGGCGTGCATTAAAGAGACATCAAGTGATTTTATATTGAAGCATTTAAATACCTGGAAAGACCAAAGTTGAAGGAAAAACTGTAGAAGTCTCCAGTAACACAAAAGTGGGTTTATAAATTTTCCATACAAATTTCTTATGTGGAAATGAAAAAGTTTTTAACCATTTCATTTATAGGAAACCACAATTAGACTAGTATAGTCTTTTGATAAGAATACCTTTTGCTGTCTCTTTTTGTTCTCATGTGAATGGTATTAATAGCTCAAATCTATCCCCAAAGTACAGTAATTGTATGAGACATAATCCTTACCTTAGCCAAACGTGGCAGTGATGACAGGTCAGCAGATGATATAGCCCAGATGTTAGGCATGCTCTCATAGAGATGTGATGTTACAGATGTCAATTTGTGAAGTGCATATTGCCAAACTTAATTTTAAGTAAACTTGAAAGTTGTGCAAATGAATGAGGGTTTGGAAGCTGGTGATACTTGTGAAGGATTGTGTGCACATGGTAGCTATTGTTTCTGTGTTTTTTAATCTGTGTTTAAATATTTCATAATACCTGCCATATAGAGATTGCTAATTGTATTTTTAAGAAAACTTCTGTTCACGTGATCATTTTGGGGGTGCCAATAAAACTGGTGTTTTCTAAAATTTGGTTCCAATCAGGCTGGCATTTTCTTCACTTGATGTACTTGTTACTGAGACATCTTAGCCCAAGATACATTGGGATATTTTTAGAATGCATCTGTTCTGTTTTCAAATGTTGAATTTAGTGATATTTATATTTGGCATAATTTTTGTACTCCCCATGATCTCTAAAACACTGGCAAAATGGTTCAAAAGTTTTTTCAGCTTCATGTGTCTGTAAACACTGAAATGTAGTCCAGGTGAACAAACTAGAGTAGGGAATTCCTCCTACATTATCCTTTAAATAAGGGGTCATTCTTCAGTGTGATCTGCAAGGCTGGTTTGGACTTTAAGACTGAATACATAGGCTCCATTCACTGCTACATGCACTGCTGACACTACTAGTGAACCCCTTGCGCTCTCTTCCACACCCATGTACAGGAACTTTCTCTTTTCTCTGGAAGTTCTCTCTCCATTTGATTGACTAGATTCTCTTAGTAATTCTGACTCTGGAAAATGTGTTGGCTTTTCAGAAATGAGCTATACAAAGCAACCCATGGGGTTAGCAGGACCATCTTCCATTCCAATAGATAACACAAACTATGAAAACAAGGACTAAGCTGCCCTTACAGCTGTAACTCTTTTCAGAAATATGGTACCATAGAAGAAATACTACATTCAGCCACAGACTAAACGTCTACATGACCTTGGGCAAGTCACTTGTCTTACTAAATTTTAATTCCCTGCTCTGCAAAATAAGAGAATAATAATACTTTATCCCCAGGTTATTCACTGAGGATTATATGATGATCTGAGATGTACTGTGCTTTGTCGAGTTATAACTGCCACAGATTTAGTCCAAGGATGGAAATTACATTTTTCATGAACTTTGTTTTCTTTTATGTTTGATTATAATTATAAACTCATGTTAATTGTGCACAGGACTGGGCTATTTTGTGACATTTCCATCTGGACATATATTGTGCTGTGACAATAAAACCATTCCCACCCTTCTCTCTTCACATCTGCTCTTTCCTCTGCCAACACGGTCCCCTTACTGTTCCTTAGCAATTCACTCCTACAATAAGGTTGTGTTTATGTAGTTCTTGCTGCTCTTGACAGATTCTATGCATAAGAAGAAACATGTAGTCTTTAGCTTTCTGGACCTGGCCTATTGTGCATAAAATGATGACCTCAAGTTTCCAGGTATTTATCATGGGATACAGTACATTGTACATGTTTTTGCTATCTTGTCATCTGTTACCAGACACTTAACAGGATCCCACTGCCTAGCTATCATGGACATGCTTTTATGTTTTTTATAGCATGGCATAATTGTGACAGTGGGAGTGCCTCGGTGGGCCCATGCTGAGGTATCCTTCTGAGGAATCATGTCATATGAAAAGTGACAGGCCTAGTATAAAGAAGAATTATTATAGAGGAAAGGGAAGAGGACCTAGGGAGGGATAGAGGGAGAGAAGGGGGCAGGGGAAAGAAGGGCAGGAAGAGAGAAAGGAAGAGAGGCCACCCAGGAACGTGTGGGGACAGAGAGAGTGAAGAAGGGGAAGAGAGAGGGAGTGAGGTAGCTAGTAACCCTCTTTTTACAGGATGCTGCTACCTCTGCTCTGCCTGGCTAGTAGGGCAGGTCGTGGGTGATGGCAAAAGCTGTTGCTAGGCAGCTGTTGCTAGGAGAATTGTCTGTAAGTCAACACATGCCACAATGCACCTAGGTAAGCAGACAGGCATACCTTATGTATACTGACTTGCTTTTTGTGGTATAGGCAACAGCTGCATATCTGGATTATAGGATAATTTCATTTTAGATTTTTAAGACCCTTTGAGTTCCATTCTGCTTCTAGTAATAATGATATTAACTTGACTTTATTTTTTAAATTATGTTTTATTATTGTCATAGGTAGGGTTTCCTTTGCTGGGAAGAGACACCATGACCAAAGTAACTCTCGTAAAGGACATTTAATTGGGGCTGATTTACAAGTTCTGAGGTTCAGTCCATTATCATCATGACAGGAAGCATGGCAGCAACCAGGCAGACATGGTGCTGGAGGAGCTGAGAGTTCTGCATCTTGTTCTGAAGGCAGTCAGAAGAAGACTAGCATCATCAGGCAACTAGGAGGAGGGTCTCACAGTGGATGGAACCTGAGCATAGGAGAAAGTCTCCCAAAACCACCACCATGGGGGTATACTTCCTCCAACTGAGCCACGCTTCCTAACAGTATCCCCTCTCTACGCGCATTTTCAAACCAACACAATTATTTTATGTGTGTGGTATTTTGTCCTTGCACCATATGAGTGCAATGCCTGCAGGGAGCAGAGAATACCAATCCCCTCGAATTGTACTTACAGACAACTAGAAGCTGCCATGTAGGTACTGGGAATTGAGCCCTGGTCCTCTGGAAGATGAATTCGTGCTCTTAACTGCTGAGCCATCTCTCCAGCTGTATTTGGATTTCTACAAACAATGCATAAGGGTTTCTTCAGTCATATCCTAGGAAACATCTTTTTGTCAAGCAAAAAGAATGAAAACAGGTTTCTATTTCCTTTTTCTTACATAACTGTATAATTGTTTGATTAAAATATGCCTGCTTTAAATGGGTTTTGCACCTTTCTTTTTTTAAAATCATTTGTTTGTTTATTTATTTACTCATTTATTTTAAACTCCAGATTTTATTCCCTCCAAGTCCTAGAAAAGATTTTTAATTTTTAAATTTGGTTTGTTTATTGTCTTGTGTTTTATTTGATTCTGATGAGACCTTTTCTGCTTGGGATGTGACAAAAATCTCAATGTATTTTTGGTTTGAACTTTTTTCTCATAGCTAAGGATATTAAGTCTTTTATACAATGGAGTACTATTCAGCTACTAAAAACAATGACTTCATTAAATTTCAGGCAAATGGATGGAACTAGAAAATATCATCCTGAGTGAGGTAACCCAGTCACAAAGGAACACACATGGTATGCACTCACTGATAAGTGGATATTAGAACGAAGGCTTGGGATACCCACTATGTAACTCACAGACCCCATGAAGCTCAAGAAGAAGGAAGACCAAAGTGTGGATGCTTCAGTCTTACTTAGAAGAGGGAACAAAATAATCATGGAAGGTAGAGGGAGAAAGGGACCTGGGAGGGAGAGAGGAGGAGGGTGAAAAAATGGGGGGCAGGTGTGGCAGGAAACAAGGGAGATATACAGAGGGTCAGGAAATTGAACAGAGGTATGTTGCAGATGTTGCAGTGGGGGATGGGGAACTGAGGCTAGCCACTAGAAAGTCCCAGACTCCAGGAAAGTGAGAGGCTCCCAGGACCCAATAGTGACAACATTATCTGAAATACCCAACAAAGGGGAAATAAAGCCTGCAGAGACAATATCCAGAGGTTAGGCACAGTCCCTGGTTGATGGATGGGGCCACCCACCCATCTCAAAAATATTAACCCAGAATTGCTCCCATCTAAAGGAAATGCAGGGGTAAAGAGTGGAACAGAGACCGGAGGATAGGCCATCCAGACACTTCCCCACGTATGGATCCATCCCATCTGCAGACAACAAACCCAGACACTATTGCTGATGTCAAGAAGCACTTGCTAACAGGAGCCTGGTATAGCGGTCACATGAAAGGCTCTGCCATATCCTGACCAATACAGATGAAGAAGCTCCAGCCAACCATTGGACTGAGCACAGGGACACCAATTGTGTTAGGAGAAGGACTGAAGGAGCTGAAGGGGTTTGCAACTCAATAGGAAAAGCAACAATATCAAGCAACCAGACCCCCCAGAGCTCCCAGGGACTAAGCCACAAACCAAAGAGTACACATGGAAGAACCCATGGCTCCAGCTGCATATGTACAGAGGGTTACCTGGTATCAATGAGAGGGATCCCCTTGGTCTTGTGGAGGCTCTATGCCCCAGTGTAGGGGAATGCTAGGATAGTGAGGCAGGAGTGGGTGGGTGGGGAAAGAAACCTCATAGAAACAGGAGGAGAGGGGATGGGGATTGGAGATTTGCAAAGGGGAAAGCAGGGAGGGGGGTAGCATTTGAAATATAAATAAATAAAATAACCAATAAAAAGGATGTAAGGTCTTTTATTTTAATATATTTATTTGACATTTATATGTCCCCCTTTTGGTAAGCTTGTGTTCAAATTATTGGTGCTTTCCTTCATTGGATTATTTGTTCTGTTGTTTGCTTTTCTCATTCTTTATATATTCTGGATAGTTGTTTTCACTTTGGGAAATGTCTGGCAAAGGTTGAGTCTCATTATACATGGTACCATAGGCTCAATAGGCTCACTTTGTGTGTATCATTTGGTGATTAGTGCCACAGCCAGGACATGTAGGCCTTGAGAACAGTACCTGGAGTATAGCAAGCAGCCAGTAAGTGTTAAAGATTGATAAGCACAGTGCCTTTTAAATACTATGTGCTCAATACCTCTTCAATGGTGTTGATGATAATAAACACATTGGAGATTAGACCAATTTTTTAACACAAGTTTTCTCATGATTCTGTTACTTTTACTCCTTTTAAAAGGCATTATTTCTCAAGACTGAAGTTCTAAGTGGAAGTCTCTTAACTTATGATTATAATGTATACAAATCCTTTAAGTCATATACAATTTTTGCATTTATATCTCAGCAGACAAAAGGGGATGTCAATCCAGGCATCTATGTTGAGGTCAATATTATCTGCTTTAGTTAAACACTGTGAAAGAAACATTCTTAATACACAACTCTTTAAGTAGCTGGCTCACTTAGTTACTATCCTGACTTTATTAAGCTTTCCCCCCACACGTTACACACATGACTTATTTCTCTCTCGAGTTTCATTCCTGTTGGTTGCACTCTCTGAACTTATGGCTCCATGTTTCTGGCAATGTTGGAGCCTCCCATAGACTATTTTGAAAGGCATAGAATTCAGTTAAGTTCTATGCTTTCTTTCTAGAGACTTTGGACAACTCTTAGAGATATAGATGAGAACTCTGCATAATGTGCTTTCAAGAGTAATTTTAGAATAAATCCAGTTACTTCCTTCAGCATCATTTCTCTCTTTTAAATTCTGTGTTCACAATGATCTGATGCTGTAAGTCAAACTTCACTACGCCACCTGCTCTAAGAATCCCTATTATAGCACTGAATTTTTCAGAAGATGTTGAAATTGGTTACAATCCACATAAAGTACACTTCTAGAAACTTGTTTCCTGGAAAACCAGGATTACTGTTTTGTTAGATGTCTAGGTTAAAAGTATGAGATAGCTAAACTTTTTTCTTGAATGCCTGGGAAGAGGGAGCCTCAGATGAAGAACTACATATAACAAATGAACCTGTAGGCATGTCTGTAGGCTATGTCCTTGGTTGGTAACTTATTTATGATGGTCCAGCCCACTGTGAGTAGTACTGTTTCTAGGCAGGTGGATTACGACTGTATAAGAAAATTGAACTCTTAGACTGGCTTCTCTTGAGGATGGTCTATAACCTATAAACTGAATTGAACCCTTTCCTCTCTGGGTTACTTTTGGTGAGAGTTCTTTATGTAGAGAACTAACTAGAACTAGGTATAAACACAAATTTTCTAAGGGACTATGAAAACACAAACGTACTTAAGAAAGTACTAAAAAGTGAAGAATAAAAAGAACCTTCAATCTGCTTCTAAAACTGTGCTAGAAGCATTCTCTTCAAGCAGTATAGAAATGTTCACTTTGAAAGATTGTTTTAATGGAACTTGAATGTTACTAGTTTTCTACGTTTGAAATGCGGATGTCTTGGCCTTAATTTCCTGTATGAGGTTCATTCCATTGATGTGAAGGGAAGCTGGTGGTTGGATGAAAACTTCAATAGTCATGAGTACATGCTGGCCAAAAGATATGAATTGCCAACAATCGCAAGTAAAACTATTCTATTATTTAATCTTGTAAGTGGGTGTTGTACTGGGTGCTGAAAAAGGTTGATTCTACTATCTAATTTCACAGAAATAATTTCTGATAGGCAATATGCTTACTGATAATCCAACTACTTTCTCAGCATCTAAAAAGATGATCATGTGGGTTTTTTTCTTTGAGTTTGTTTATATGATGGATTACATTGATAGATTTCCATGTATTGAACCTTCCCTGCATTCCTATGATGAAGCCTACTTGATCATGATAAATGATCGTTTTGATGTGTTCTTGGATTCAGTTTGTAAGAAATTCATTAAGTATTTTTTCATCGATATTCATATGGGAAATTGGTCTGAAGTGCTTTTTCTTTGTTGGGTCTTTGGGTGGTTTAGGTATAAGCATAATTGTGACTCCTAGAATGAATTCGGTAGAGTACCTTCTGTTTCTATTTTGTGGACTTGTTTGAAGAGTATTGGTATTAGGTCTTTTTGAAGGTCTGATAAAAGTCTGCACTGAACCCATCTGTTCCTGGACTTTTTTTTTGATTGGAAGAATTTTAATGATGGCTTCTATTTCTTTAGGGGTTATGGGACTGTTTAGATGGTTTATCTTATTCTGATTTAACTTTGGAACCTGGTAACTGTCTAGAAAATTGTTCATTTCATTCAGATATTTCCAGTTTTGTTGAGTATAGACTTTTGTAATAGTTTCTGATGATTTTTTAAAAATTCCTCATTTTCTGTTGTTATTGTCTTCAATTTCATTTCTGATTTTGTTAATTTGGATACTATCTCTGTGCCCTCTGGGATCCTGAAATCCTGGTTTGACCAACCTCCTCAGAATCTGTGATCCTGGGTGTGTTAGAGTATCTGTGGTCCTGGGCATGTTAGAGCACCTGGGAGTGAAGCTTCCTATAGGTTTTGTGGGGCTGGGTGCAGAGCCAGTGCCTAAGTTCTGCTCAGAGCAACGGTTCAGACTTGAAGAAACCCTTGTCACTGATGGGTGGTGGTTCCTGTGTCCCTGTACACTGGGAAACCCAATTACTCCGGGTGTTGGGGCAAATGCTGTGGCCTCCTCACCTGCGATCCTCGGCGTGTTAGAGCATCTGGGAGTTGAGCTTCTTCTTTGTGTTGTGGTACTGGGTCAGCCTGGAAGGAGTCTACTTGATCCACAAGCAGGTTTCAATATTGGAGAAGATTGTGCGATATGAAAACTGTAGAATTTAGAAAAACTGATTTTGGACACAGTAGATAAAGTGTGTTTGGGGGAACTTTGGGTCAACTCTTTGACAGAGACTGAAGAGAGAGGTGACCAAAGATGACTGGCTTCTCTCTTACGAAAGTTTTTATTGATATTCTAGGATAGGCTAAAGTGTGGTCTTTCACTGCCAATTTGTCATAGGCACAATTTCAAATGAAACTTTCCTTATGTGTTAAACATCTTGGCCTTGAGGTTTGCAGGTTAATGGGAGGTGATTTAACCCAGAAAGTGTGGAGTTACTCAATCTTGCTTAAACATCATGGTCCCATGGGTTGCTTTGAAATCTATTATAGGTTGAGGGATTATAGGCACTTAGCTGTTGAAAATGAAAGACATAGTGCATGGCCCTGGGTTTGATTCCTCTCCTTAAAAACAGAAAAACAAATAAAGCTGTCAGGAAATGGCAATCTGTCCACAAACTCTGTTTCCACAATTACCTTCTAGTACATCATATACAAAACCTTGACTGAGAACCTGTAAATATACATTATTATTCTGAGATCACCAACTTTTAAATAAGCCTCAAAAAAGAATAACAGCAAAATCTTAAGGAGTTTGTCAAAATGAAAGTTTTGACCTTTGAAATGTATTTTAAAACAAAATGAAAGAGAAGGTCAAAGGCAGGAATGAAATATTTATATAACATAATTCCAATAAACATATGTACAGAATAGATAAAGAACTCTTGCACCTGGATAATGAAGGGGGCAGGGGACATTGAACCATACTGGCCAAAAGATAAAATTATGTATATAAATAAATGGAAAAAAAACCTATTAGTCTTTGGGTATGTGTAAATTAAACACTGATTAAAACAATCAAGTGCTTCATGAAAGATTCTGGATGCTTTGGACTCTCAGATATAATTTTTGGGAGCATAAACTATATGAACTACTATAGAAAACTGTTTGATAGTTTTCTAAGTTGTTCACTTACCATAGGAACCAGCAGCCCAGTCATTAGCAATCACTTTGGAGAAATGAGAGCATATGTGTGTGCAGAGATTTATGCTCAAGCATCCTTAGCAACTTAATTCATAATTGCCAAAATGAAAAATAAGAACACTGATGAAGCAGAAAACTCTATAAGCATCTTAATTCAGCTATCTGGCTGCAGCTGCGATGCCTGACAATGTGTGAGCAAAGCAGTCAGTTTAGAAAGGTAGTCATTTGCTTAATTCAATGATTGAGACTTCCCTAGACAGGATTCCCACCTGTCTGCTGGGAAACCTTAACCATTGGCATACATAAGCTGGAGTTGTCTGACTCTTGCTAAGTATCATTATTTAATCTTCACTGAAGTCTTCTGAGTTTTGAGAGCTGCAATGGAGATTAGGAAACTTGGGTTTAGATAGGTTAATTAATGTTGCTAAAGCTGGTAAGGACCCAAGACTTAGTTTTCAAGTATTTGTCAGATGTATATCTAATCCAAAAATCAATGTCCTTATATTCTGACTTCCTCTACTAGAGTGTATGTCTGCCATGCTGGTCAGTTTTCTGTCAGTCTGAATGATCAGCATGAAACCCAAACAATGGGTTTAACATTACTCTGAATATGCTTGTGGAGTGTTTAGAGCATATCTGAATGTCTAAGTGGTAAGTGCTTAGTGAAGTTGAAATTGTTTAGCCCTTTGTGGTCCTCATGGGCTTCATACAGTTTTCTCAAGTTCCAGTTGAGCAGAAAGACCTGATAGTTTTTGAACTTGGCCATCTTTGGTCCTCTGCCTTTGAATATGTATTTGAATGAGAATTTATACCATTGGCTTTCCTTGTTTTGAAGACTCAAGTTCTATATGGGGATTGCACCATTCTTGTTCCCAGGATCAACTTTGCAACATCAGATCTTAGAATTGCCTAGTATCGCTGGGCAGTGGTGGCGCACGCCTTTAATCCCAGCACTTGGGAGACAGAGGCAGGTGGATTTCTGAGT